>NC_136409.1:23445000-23785000 GCF_051521515.1 Lactuca serriola | reverse complement strand
TATCCAAATCGGTCAGACAACATGCTAATCTCATATCCAGTCCTCAGATACAGAATTCGAAAAAATCCATAAAAAATCATATCAAGATCTATTTTTAATTTCAATTACATGAATGTTTGTTGTCATGTGCCATCAAGCATATAATTACATCTACTTCTCATTTGCTACAACCACTCTATCACGAAATTGTGTTAGCTTCTTCAAGAAATTAAAAATTTTGTGTATTTGTTTATACCACATACCTGATATGTTGTCATTGCCAATAAATAGGCTTTTTGCAGACCTGCATGGTTATACATGGACCAACATTTTGTCTGGGCTTGCACACATATGCCTATTGATGTTGTATATCCTTGCCACCTACAAGGCTCACTGGAATCAGGCAAGGAACTCCATGTTTGCAATCTCACAACAAATTTTTTAGTTAATATTCTAATACATACCTCTTTAACATTTCTGTGAAAAAAATATGATGATGTTAACTTATTAGAAGTCAAGAAACCGAGCATTGTTTGCTACTCCCCTCTATGTTAATAGAAAATGCACAGATACTTTAAACAAAGAGTTAAACAAAGAAATCATTGACATTTCAAATAATCAATGTTATAGGATGCAACTAAAACAAAAAGAGGTTCAGTAAGTCATCCAACAAAACCAACATTGCTTTCTACTTTTATTTATCTGAATATTTTGGATATAATTTTCTTGGATTTTAAAAAGAAAATGGTAATAACAAAAGATAGAAACTTACCTTCCACAAAGTATTAGTTTAGCATCCTATATGGTTTAAAGACCAAAGTTGTAAAGAAAATTCTAATAATGGATTTTTTGGTTAAAAAAAAACATCTCTTCACAGCACCTACAAGGAAATTCTTATATTGGTTTTTCTTATGGTAAATCAACAAAGGTTACCATGAATTAATTGGCACTAAAAAACCAGTTAAAAGCATAAACTTTCCTAGCACTTAGTTTCAATGAGTAATTTATGTGATCCTAATGTGAGGATAATAAGGTTTCTATCTGAAAAAAAAAATATTCGAAAGTTAAATACTTTTTTCCAAATTTTTGAACCATTCCACTAAATTCTTAAAGTAAAAAAGACAATATGAGAGCACCAACCTTCCTAAAATGAGAAAATTTGATCTAGTAAATGATATTTTCATCTCATCAAGGTTAAAATGAAGGAATGCAGTAGAGCCTTGACTTCACCTATTCACACAAAGATTCAAAAGGGTAAAATATTTACAAAGATTAAAAAAAAAACTCATAAGCTTCTTTCTATATTACGTATTTTCAACCAATTCTATTAAACTTGAGGGACTGGAATTTTGATTATAAGATAATTGCAATTAGGCTATGGATTACCTTATAATATAAGGTTGGACGAATTCTATTGGGAAACCCATTAGAAATCGTCCAAGGCTTATTAAAAAAGGGGTTCATGGGTTCCTTAGGGCCTAAGCATCCAAATTAGGGTTTCCTTGTTAGATAACCCTAATAGCCTCTCTATTTAAAGAACCCTTATGGCTCAAAAACGTGGGGAACTAATTGGTTAGGGTTTCCACACGTTTTGGGCAGCCTCCTTCTATTCTCTTCTTCATCCTCTTGCTCTAGGTGTTTGTGAACAATTAGAGGAATGACATTTGTGACTCTAAGCTTTCTAAAGTCAATACAAGAAGGATTTGAGATTGTTATTACCACATAACAATCAAGGTAATATCTTAAACCCATTATTATGTTAATATTAATTATCATATGCTAGAATTAGGGTTTTATAGTCTTGGATGAATTGCATGTACAATAGAGAAACCTAGATCCAAGCATTAGGGTTTGCATGAGCACATAGGATGTTTTTATGGTTAAAACCCATCAATAACAATACTCTCAAATAAATAACGGCTCTCAACGGCTAGATCAAATCCATTCTATAATTTCCACAGAAGGGTAAAAGACCATTTTACCCCTCCCTGACCCAAAAGTCCAAAGGTTGACCAAAACCCTAAAAGTCAACGATGGTCAACAGAAGGCAGTACGCGACGCGTACCTTCTCTGTACGTGGGGCGTACGCCAGCGAACCACAATCGGGGCTTCCACCCCTTACGCTGCGCGTACTGAGAGTGACGCCCAACGTAAGTCCCAATTCAGCCATTTCTCATATTTTGGTCTTAAACGGTTAAGACACTCCTTCAACTTCTAGATCTGACTCTCTTACAACCTCTTATCCCATAAAGTCGGAACCTTTAAGCCTTTGCATGGCTGTAAAGGTTCCCACACCCTCAAACCTCTTTCCTTTTTCCCTCCAATGGTCTAGATCTCATGCATGGCTCCATCTTTACGTCCAAGTTTGCATTTTTATTAACATACAACACTTATAGACCAGAAATATGATAGATCTAGGCCAATGGAGACCATTTTCTCATAAAGTCTCCATCTTGGGACCAAAAACCCTAGAAATTGGTCCAAGAAGCACATAACACAAATAACAAGGCAAGGTTTGAGGTTTTTACCTCAGGAAGAACCTCCAACCTCTGAAAAACTTAGATCTACTCTTTCCCACAAGCTTCTAGCCTCCAAAATGACCCCTTCTTTCCTTCCACCACCTTGAAATGACACTAGAAGCTTAGAACACCAACACACTTGCTAAAAACGAAATGGGGCTCTCTATTAGGGTTTTTCTCTCTAGAATGAAGGTTGAGGTCGCAGCCATAGCATTCCTTTTATAATGCTCAAGCCCCAAATTAGGGTTTACTTCTAGACACATTATGCCCGGCGTAACCTGGGTACGCCCAGCGTACCCAGGAGAGTCCGCGTCCAAAATAAGCGCGCGAGTATGCGCAGCCTACTCCTCAGTATGCCCAGCGTACTCGAAAGCCTAACACATACTTAAGGGACTTAACTTGACAACTTAGGAAAAGGAGAAGGGTTAAATAGCTTTACCTGAATTTCGGGATGTTACAATTCTCCCCCACTAGAACCAGACTTCGCCCTCGAAGTCTCATGCCGAAAATAACTCCGGATGCTGCTCCCGCATCTCCGACTCCGACTCCCAAGTCAGCTCGAACCCTTCTGATGTTGCCACTGGACCAGAACCAGGGGCACTTCCTTTTTCCTCAGAACCTTGATCTTCGGATCCAATATTGCAATCGGCCTCTCAATATAATTCAGACTCGCGTCCACCTGGATATCCTCCAACGGTACCACTACAGACTCATCGTCTATACACTTCCTTAGCTGAGACACGTGGAAGGTATCATGAATCTGGCTTAACTCCGTAGGTAGCTCCAAACGATATGCTACCTTGCCTACCCTCGCGATCACCCTAAACGGCCCAATATACTGGGGCCCCAGCTTGCCCCTCTTTCTGAATCGAATCACTCCTTTCCAAGGGGATACTTTTAGAAGAACAAAATCCCCAACCTGAAACTCGAGCTCTGATCGACGCCTATCCGCGTAACTCTTCTGACGACTTTGGGTCGTCAGCAATCTCTGTCTAACCTGCTGAATCTGGTCTGCCGTCTGAAGCACTATCTCAGTGCTTCCCATTACTCTCTGCCCTACCTCTCCCTAACAAATGGGAGTCCGACACCTCCTCCCATACAACAGCTCAAAGGGAGGCATGCCAATGCTCGAATGGTGGCTGTTGTTATAGGAAAACTCAACCAAAGGCATATACGTGTCCCAACTCCCTTCGAAGTCCAACACACATGCCCGAAGCATGTCTTCGAGCGTCTGAACCGTCCGCTCACTCTGTCCGTCCGTCTGTGGGTGGTAAGCGATACTGAAATGCATCTTCGTGCCCAACTTCTCGTGGAACTTCTTCCAGAACCTGGAAGTAAAACGTACGTCCCGATCTGATACAATTGAGATCGGCACCCCATGTCGCGATACCACCTCTCTCACATACAACTCTGCTAGCCTCTCAGCAGAAGAGTTATCACTAATAGCAAGAAAGTGAGCGCTCTTCGTCAGTCGGTCGACGATCACCCAAATTGTGTCGACACCCCTTGTGGTTCTCGTCAACTTGGTGATGAAATCCATAGAAATCTGTTCCCACTTCCATTGGGGAACCTCTAGTGGCTGCAACATACCATGCGGTCACTGGTGCCTGGCTTTAACCCTGCGACAGGTTAAGCACCTCTCAACAAACCATGCTACATCCCTCTTCATACATGGCCACAAATACTCCTTTTTCAAATCCAAATACATCTTAGTGGCCCCGGGATGGATAGAAAATCTTGATCTATGCGCCTCCTCCATCAAGGTAGTGCGCGCTCCGCCTGCATACGGCACCCAAATCCGACCCTGAAGGGTCATCAGCCCACGACTATCGGTAACGAACTCCGACACCTGCCCAATCACCCACTCCCTCTTGTGGTTCTCCGGTCTCACAGCCTCTGCCTGGGCCTCCCGAATGGTATCCAACACCGGAGTCATCACTGTCAACCGCATACAAATATCCCGAATCGGGGCGCTCTCCGTCCTACGGCTCAGGGCGTCAGCTACGACATTAGCCTTGCCCGGGTGGTACAAGATCTCACAATCATAATCCTTTACCACATCCAACCATCTTCTCTGCCGCATATTCAGATTGGGCTGGTCCATCAAATACATGAAACTCTTGTGGTCTGTGTAGATGGTACACCGAACCACATACAAATAGTGACGCCAGATCTTGAGGGCGAACACTACTGCCCCCAACTCCAAATCGTGGGTGGGATACCTCGTCTCATGAGGCTTCAACTGCATCGACGCATACGCTATCACATGCCCCCTCTGCATAAGTACTACACCCAACCTCGATATCGATGTGTCACAATACACCACAAAATCCTCCATCCCTTTCGGGAAGGCTAGCACCGGGGCTTCGCACAATCTTTGGCGAAGTGTCTCAAATGAGGTATGTTTCTCCGGACCCCATGCAAAAGCAACACCCTTTCGAGTCAACCTGGTGAGTGGCACGACGATCTTGGAGAAATCCCTGATAAATCTCCAATAATAGCCGGCCAATCCTAGAAAGCTCCTGATCTCGGTGGGCGATCTCGGCACCTCCCACCTCATGACCACCTCAATCTTGGCCGGATTGACCAAAATCCCATTCTGGTTGACGAGATGCCCCAAGAACTGGACCTCTCGTAACCAGAACTCGCACTTGGAGAATTTAGCATAAAGCCTCTCCGATCTTAGTATTCCAAGGATCTCCCTCAAATGCTCCACGTGCTACTCTCTAGATCTCGAATACACCAAAATATCATCAATGAACACGATCACCGACCGATCCAGCATCGTCCTGCACACCTTGTTCATGAGATCCATGAATGCTGCTGGTGCATTGGTGAGCCCAAAAGGCATCACTACGAACTCGTAATGCCCATAACGAGTTTTGAACACTTTCTTCTGGATATCTTCACCCCGAACCCTCATCTGATGATAACCCGACCTCAAGTCTATCTTGGAGAACCAAGACGCCCCCTGCAACTGATCGAACAGATCGTCGATCCTCAGTAACGGATAACGATTCTTGACGGTCAACTTGTTCAACTCCCGGTAATCAATACACATCCTGTGTGAACCATCCTTTTTCTTGACAAAAAGGATCGGTGCTCCCCATGGCGAGCTACTCGGTCGAATAAACCCCTTCCCCAGCAGCTCCTGAAGCTGCGAGGATAACTCCTGCATCTCTGGTGGTGCAAGGCGATAAGGCGCCTTGGCGATAGGCGCTGCACCCGGAACCAAATCGATACGGAACTGCACTAGCCTCTCGGGAGGCACACCCGACAATTCCTAGGGAAAAAAATTCGGGAATTCACACATTATCGGAACCTTATCAATTGAACTTGGCCTCCCAACGGCCACTCGCGTGTCCATCACATAGGCTAAGAACTCGCTGCAGCCCTGCTGCAAACTCTGTCTCGCCCTGGCAGCCGAACAAAACGCTGACCCACATCGGGTACCCACATCGTACACCATATGTACTCCCCCACTAGTGTCTCGTATCGTCACCAACTGATGCTCGCAGTCTATAACCGCTCCAAATCGACTCAACCAATCCATGCCCACTATGACACGTACGTCCCCCATCGCAATCGGGACCAGATCTATCGGGAACTCCACACCGAAGATCTCAAGTATACATCCTCGAATCACATCCATAGCATACACTGTTCGCTCATCAGCTATAGAAACTCGCATAGGTCGACTCAACGCCTCTTGTCGGATACTAATGTGCTGACTAAATGCCAAGGAAACAAATGACCGACTCGCACCCGAGTCAAATAACCCCAAAGCAGGTACAGAATTCACAATAAAAGTACCTACGCATATCATCATATAAGCACAGTATCTCAACTCAACAAAATAAATAAAGAACACATACCAACCACAATATTGGGCGATGCACGGACCTCCTCTACTGTCAACTGGAAAGATCTCCCATGATCCTTCTGTGCCTCGGCCTTCACTGGCCGAACCTCAGTAACCCTAGCAGCAGGCGTTGATCCCTGTGTTGTCCCCTGATGCAACTGCGGGCACTCGGCCTTCCGATGGCCAGTCTGCTTGCAATGAAAGCAAACCATAAATCCCTTGGGGCAATCCTTGGCGATATGCCCCTCCTTTCCACATTTGTAGCTAGCACCCGATCGACAGACCTCATCATGTCCCTTGCTGCACTTCCCACAAGTGCGGCCCTTCTGGCCTCCAGACCTCGTATCAACAGACTTAGTCCCCTTGGCTGCCGGCTGAGACTTTGTCGTCCGCTGTTCCATCCTCTGAAACTCGGCCTCCTCCCTGTCCTGAGTCTCCAACTCAATATCCCCCTTCCGGGCATTTGCCTGGAGCTCATCAAATTTTCGGTACGTCGAGTTCGACACGAACTCCCGAATGTCTCTCCTCAGAACACCCAAATATTGGCTCATACGTGCCTGCTCAGAAGACACCTGCTCAGGGAAGACCATGGCCCTCTCATGAAACTTCTTGGTAATCACAGTAACCGAATTAGTACCTTGCTTAAGGGTCAAGAACTCCTGAACCAACCGTTCCCTCTCTACCGGGGGAACATACTCATCTCTGAACATGGTCGTGAACCTCTCCCAGGTCACCTCTGAAATCTCTGCAACTGTGAAGCTTGCCGTCACAAACTTCCACCAGTCGTTTGCTCCCAAGCGAAGCTAGTTCAACACGAACTGAACCCTCAGATGCTCCGGACATGAACACGTATAGAAGCATCCCTCAATATCAGAAATCCATCTCAGCGCAGCGATCGGATCCTGTGTCCCGTCAAACTCGGGTGGCTTCGTGTTTCTAAACTCCCGAAACAACAACGAGTCACGTCCCTGAGGCCTGGCAGCAGCCACAGCTGCGGTAGTTGCAGTTGCAGCAGCCTCAATCACTGCGGCGTACCGCTCATCGAAAGAATCAATCAGTGTGGTCTTGATAGACCCAAACATCTCCAGAATCTCGGCCCTGATCGCCGCCGCTACCTCATCATGGATCGTCTGACGAAGCTCCTCGTCACTCATACTGCTTGCCTCAGGTCTGTGGTGTGTCCTAACCATGATGTATCTGAAATATAACATAATAATATCAAAGACTTGCTCGAGCATGCTCGCACTCGATAACTCGGCCCTACTTGTTCCTTAGTACCCAAAGGATTCTTACTTAGAGTGCACACTGCTCCGGTGTGTTCAGTAGTATGGACCCTTATACTACCGTCCACACCGCATCAGTATTCACCCTAAGTCCTCCTCCTTGGATCCTAGATCACAAGTACTCTATATCTTACTGCCATAAGCTACCCTTCGGTAGACCTCTTATCAGCCCCTCACTGCTACCTACTCGCTCTCAAGCATCACATAGCAGCAAAATCCTTCCTAAGCTAAGGCATCACAAAATTAGGCCACTCTAGTCCTAATATGAATACCTAGCCAACTCTATCATGCATATCATATCATATCATATCCCATAACACATAGTGTAAGGGTATTTTGGGAAACCATCGTTCGGGCACTGACTGATCGTACACACACTACTCCGTTCTGTCTTCCTCAAAACCTTTTACTCTTTTAGAAAAATTGTTTATTTTATGAAAATTTTCTCAAACCCTCAGTTTGAGTTCAGATTCATCCAAAGATGTACCCGAATCCCTCACACCTAGGCTCAAATACCAACTTGTAACGACGTAAATTTCAAAACAATTTTTCACATTTTAAAATCACACTTTCATTCATAATTGTTATAAAAATGTCATTGTATCACATAACAATCCAAAACATCACATCCCAAGATCATAACATTTAAAACTCCTCATGTGTGTGTACTGATCAAGCCGGCGCCTTCCCGCGGTCGTCACTAGTACCTGAAACACATCACACAATACTGTAAGCATAAATGCTTAGTGAGTTCCCTAAAATACCACATACCACACATACGCCTTTCCAGGCCATAACTCTATGGGATCTTCTAATCCGAGTGTCTCAGGGGACTTCTGTCCTGAACTCCGGTAGACCTTCCAGTCCTACCCGCATCGACCTTCCGGTCCGTACCCTCTTGACCTTCCGGTCCATATCATCTTCACCTTCCGGCCCATACCATACATAACATACATAGCACATACATATCACATAACATATAACACATACATCTCATAGCATACAAGACCTTCCGGTCATACACAGGTACCCTTCCAGGTACAGTATAGTGAGAAGACTCACCTCGGTATCTCGGATAGTCTCGCACTCGATCACACTGGTCTAGCCCCTTCCTAAAAACACATAACAATACTCTCAAATAAATAACGACTCTCAACGGCTAGATCAAATCTATTCTACAATTTCCACAGAAAGGTAAAAGACCATTTTACCCCTCCCTGACCCAAAAGTCCAAAGGTTGACCAAAACCCTAAAAGTCAACGATGGTCAACAGAAGGCAGTACGCGGCGCATACCTTCTCTATATGCGGGGCGTACGCCAGCGAACCACAATCTGGGATTCCACCCCTTACATTGCGCGTACTGAGAGTTACGCCCAGCGTAAGTCCCAATTCAACCATTTCTCAGATTTTGGTCTTAAACGGTTAAGACACTCCTTCCACTTCTAGATCTGACTCTCTTACAACCTCTTATCCCATAAATTTAGAACCTTTAAGCCTTTGCATGGCTGTAAAGGTTCCCACACCCTCAAACCTCTTTCCTTTTTCCCTCCAAAGGTCTAGATCTCATGCATGGCTCCATCTTTACGTCCAAGTTTGCATTTTTATGAACATACAACACTTATAGACCAGAAATATGATAGATCTAGGCCAATGGAGACCAAAAACCCTAGAAATTGGTCCAAGAAGCACATAACACAAATAACAAGGCAAGGTTTGAGCTTTTTACCTCAGGAAGAACCTCCAACCTCTGAAAACCTCAGATCTACTCTTTCCCACAAGCTTCTAGCCTCCAAAATGACCCCTTCTTTCCTTCCACCACCTTGAAATGACACTAGAAGCTTAGAACACCAACACACTTGCTAAAAACAAAATGGGGCTCTCTATTAGGGTTTTTCTCTCTAGAATGGAGGTTGAGGTCGCAGCCATAGCATTCCTTTTATAAGGCTCAAGCCCCAAATTAGGGTTTACTTCTGGACACATTACGCCCGACATAACCTGGGTACGCCCAGCATACCCAGGCGAGTCCACGTCAAAAATAAGCGCGCGAGTACGCGCAACGTACTTCTCAGTACGCCCTGCGTACTCACAAGCCTAACACATACTTAATGGATTTACTTGAAAACTTGGGAAAAGGAGAAGGGTTAAATAACTTTACCTGAATTTCGGGATGTTACATAGTTTGATTAAATAAGATGCTAAGCGAAGTATTGTATAATACATAAAGTTATTGTAAATTCTACTTTAAGGGTTATACCTCTTAAAATTCAGCAAAACATGCTAAATGCTTTTTAAGGTACTAGCCATTTACCCGCGCTAAGTGACGGGTACGAATAGTTTTTTTTCGGAGTTCAGTTTCGAGAAAGAAGTAGTTCTTTTGCACAAAGAGTTTACTACATTTTAACTAATCAATGACATCATATCATCTCCTTTGTTGTTCATGTGGCAAAACATGTTTTGGCACTCTACTACATAAACATATGGACCCACCACACCAAGCACCTTTCAGATGGAGATAGTTAATAAATATGCGTTTAAAATCGATTCGTGCTTCTATCTTGGTGAATAGATCTGCAACCAAGGAATTTGAAATTAAAGAGGTGCGAGACAATGAGATCCTTTGTCTCCGTTTCTATTTATACTTGCAATGGAGGAACTTAATGTCTTAATGGAGGCGGTATCTGAATTGTCATTCTTTCACAAAACAATAATACATCATGTTATAAGACTTCCACATCATTATAAATCTCAAATTTTGTTCATTTTAACTCATCCAAATGAAAAAACATGAAAAAGCATGATTTATTCCATAAAAATACATTGTTATTGATTCAAAATATGTGAAGGCTTGAGGGGTCCAAATTAAGAATAAAAAAGAATAAATAGTAACAATGACAAAATTGTCCAAAACAGTCAAAATGAGAACCACAAAAAACCTCTAATTTTTTGTCTTTTACTTTTTCATATTATTATTAGTTTTTTTTTCCTTCCTTTTTAACACAGCCATTTAAACAAAAAGATTTTTTTTGTCAAAATTGACCATTTTGGCCACAATTGTCATTTTTACAAAAATAATTATACATCAATTTATAAGACTGTCATGTTATTATAAACTTCTCTTTTGTTCTATTTTTACTCATCTAAATGACAACAAAGAAAAAAAATTGTCAAATTTACGAAATTGATCAGAAAATATAAAATGGTCATTTATTGTATAATTACTTAACCATGGACCATTTATGTTATAATTCATTCAATAAAGTTTGTTGCTATTTGTTCAACATATGTGTTTTAAATGGTCTAAATTAAGAATAAGAAAAAAAATTGTAACAATGACAAATTGATTAACCCTTTATCACGCAGATTATAACCTAGTGTTATTATAAACAAATAAACAAAACTATAGCAGTAAGAATCATTATAAAATCTAAAATTAATAACCAAAGCACCCTAAACACAGACATCTACTCGCCTACCCACGCAATGCGACGGGGAGTGAATAATTTATTTTAGAAATTAGTTGTATTTGAAAACATGTTATATTTTAAGAAACACAAAACAAATAAATATTTTTCTCAATTGGACTTTTAATAAGGAGGTGGGGGATATATTTATTTTGGTGAGCAGTTTCAGTTTGACAATTAGTATGTTGATGTTTTGGATTAAAAAAAGTATTTTCTTGTTTTGGGATAAAGTACGTTGTTATTTTCGGGTTAACAAAAGTATGTTGCCATCTTTTGAAGTCTAATTTGGCCCAATGACGATAGTTTGATTTCAATTATTTGACTGTCCAAATTTCAATAGAAATAGTTACTTCAAATTTAAAAATTTAAGATGCATATTTTAGCTTAACTTAAATGATATGGATTTTAGAATTCAAAATTAACCCTTCATTTGCTTTTGTATTACAACTACAATCTATAAAAGACGTTCCTATAAATATATATATATATATATATATATATATATATATATATATATATATATATATATATATATAGGTTAAAGTGTTTTTTACATTTATTGTGTGCTAGAACGCACAAATAGAAATTTAGTAAAATTATATTGTTATTTAATTAAACAATGATAGATATTAAATAGTTTCCATAATTGTATGTATATTAAATGATATCCATAATTATAATTTTCTCTTTATGGAAATTAATTAAAGTCGTCATTAATGTCAACAATAACATTCTTTCAAAATGAATTCGTATCTAGGTTTTTATGTCAGCAATAATATTATTTTAGGACTCACTCACTTAAAATACAATAAAGTTGTATGAAATATGAAAAATGAGAATGTATTCTAGTAGAATATACTCTCGTTCTCCTAGAATACACTCTTATTATTTTATATATGAATTCATTCCGAAAGAATATTATTATTGACATTAATGATGAATTAAATTAGTTTATATGAAAAGGAATTATAAATATGGATATCATTTAATATACATTTAATGTTACTCAATACTTATTGGTGCATTCTAGCACACAATAGATGTGAGAAACATTTGAACATATATATATATATATATATATATATATATATATATATATATATATATATATATATATATATATAGGTTCATGTTCATTTGACACCATTCTAATTTTGTGAGACCGTGAGACAAAATCTAAAAATAATTTTAAAATGCAAAATAAATGGAAATATCCAAAAATTCTTTTTTTAAATATTATTTTCAGAACTTGAATTAACTAAAAATAATAAAAAATTAATAAAAAAAAATAAAAAAATCCCGTTTTTTTAAAAAAAATACGTGAAATATTCTAAATAAAATATTACACTGACATATTCTAAAAAATAATTTTAAAATGGAAAATAAATCGAAAAATCTAAAAATTCTTTTTTTAAATATTATTTTCGGAACTTGAATCAACTAAAAAAAATAATTTTTTTTTTGAAAAATAAGTGAAATATTCTAAATAGAATATTACACTTTACATATTCTAAAAATAATTTTAAAATGCAAAATAAATGGAAAAATCAAAAAATTCTTTTTTTAAATATTATTTTCGGAACATGAATTAACTAAAAAAGATTAAAAAAAAAATAAAAAAATGCGTCTCACGGTCTCACAAAATTAGGCCGTCTCACATTAACCTAACCCTATATATATATATATATATATATATATATATATATATATATATATATATATATATATATATATATATATATATATATATATATATATATATATATATATATAGTTTTTTGTTAATATTTTCATGATATCGTTTCAAATTTTCCGCAGATTTTGAACCAAAGCAAATCACCCAAAGTACAATTTTTTTTCTCTATCAAACATAGTTATATTGTCTTTTCTTGTTTGACTTTAGATGATATGAGGAAACACATGACATTCAAAAATCAAATAAAACACTAAGGAAAACATAACAAATAAAGATTAAAAATAAAAATCATTCAGCAACACCATTCCAATGGTTTCCACCAATGCTCATTAGAGTCTTCGTCAAAAATAAGTCATGTTCTGTAAAGCCAACTGCATATATATATATATATATATATATATATATATATATATATATATATATATATATATATATATATATATATATATATATATATAGTATCTTATAAAAGAAATCTCACTATTTTTATAAATAGATTGAATATAATAATAATATTTTTTAAGACCTCCAAACAATTAAACAGAAAATACAACCACCTACCAATATAATAATATTATAATCTAAGTCGTCTAAGCTTTTAAACTTAATGTACAATCAACAAATGCATGAAATTTGACTCAGCTATTTAATCCTATTATAACTATGTTGAATTTTAAATATCAGCAACCATATCTCGGATATGGTTGGTATCTTGCCCTATTTTAGCCCGTTTAATCGGTCAACAGACAATACCTCCAGAGTCCATATACATGTTATATAACATCTTTTTCTCTCATTCTTCTTCAATCTTTAGTACGTACCTTAAGAACTCCTCGGGTCGATGTTTTGTTTTTCGCCACCACCATCAAAAGTTACCATTTGATGTTATGTTTTGCTCCTGGTATGTAAAACTCTTTCAATACATGCTACTCCCACACCTTTTTTCCGGTTCCTTCTTCCTTGATCCCCATTTGAGACCATTTTCTCTCATAACAACACTGTACTCACCATCCGTCATCACCACCAACGAACCACCATCACACTCCGCCCTTTAGATACTCTCTCATGACACCCGTCTATCACCACCACTCGCAACTCTCCTGAAACCTCGAAAAAAATTCCTATATGTGGTCGCTTTTGCTATTGCCACCACCAATAATAATCACACATCGTTAACAAGTATCTCTCTCTCTCTACCAATCTACTTGATTGCGTGTTTGTGTGCTTATGTATGTATGATCTGTCTACAAACTTTATAATGTAGTTTTAGTTTCTTGATTTCAGATCTGATTTGAATATTCGCAATGATAGGAACGAATGGTTGTTCTTTTAGGTTTTTGATTTCAGATATGTCTTCAGGTCTTATAATGAATTTTTGGTGTCGTTTACTTTTTACCAGGATAAATTAATCCTTCTCTATAATGAGTTTTTTTCATTGTTTTAATCGTTTGTGTTATGTTTTGCTATAACATGCAATTGCTCGTTGACTCCAATTTTTTTCAACCTATATACAGGTAACTATTATCATTTTAAGGTATGCTCTCAAATTCAATTCTATGCTATATAGATGACTACAGATCTATTCATCTTCAATCATGATCTTTAAATTTGCCTTTGTGGAAAGTCCTCAATGAAGGAGATTGTGGAAACATAATGTTGAAATAGAAATGGGATCACCTTGGAATAGGGGACCCAAAATATGAAGCTAAATGAAGATTTACCTCTCCGGATCAAATTTCACAAAAGATATTTGTCATTTATTTTGATCCTCTTTGTTGACACAACCATCTCTATTCAATGAACTACTTTCAGTTTGATTTATAACTAATCCCAAATTAGATGTATTCCATATCTCATCGTTGTAAGGTCTACTTCAAGTTTTGATTGATGCTATTATTTACAAATGTGTTGTCTAATTTGTTTGTTTGAGCCTTGTGTTCAATGTTTTTACTGATGCTGTTTTCATGTAATATTTCATACAATATAGTGAATCTAGCGATTGGGAATGTGAAACTTATTCATAAATGGGCTACTCAAAAAATTTAGGTCAATATTCATTGGTTTTTCTTTTCATTTCCAATATGAAACTGAAGATTTAAAATGAAAATGTTCTATCAATTTTTTGTTTTTTTAGTTTCTAGGTGATATTTATTATTTTGATTTATGTTATTTATTGTATGGAAACAAACACGTGAAATATGGTGCAGTTGTAAAGCCACACCAAATGGAATTTCTATTGATTTACTTTGTGTAATTTTATAAAGAAATTAGTGCAAGTAATAAACTTTTCTTTAATATGGTGCAATTGGGGGTCATGTTTTTGATCTATGACCACTACTTCTACTACAAGACCGTCTTGATGGTATTGGTATAGGTAAACTTGAATGGTACGAGCAAACCTCCTCAAATTGATGGAAATATTTTTGTAATAACAAACAGTGAAAAACAACCATTGGGGTTCTATAATGAAACAAATATTTCCATTGAATTGACATGCTATATAAGAAAATGAAAGTAAATTCTGATTTTTTGCATTTAGCCTAATTATGGGTTAAATGCTTTAAATATCAATGTTGTTTCCTTTGTTTATCTAATATCATATCTTAATTTAATTTCTGTTTTTTTATTAATTTAATTTTGTTTTTAAGCATTGTAATTTAAAAGTAGAATGCTATAATTATGTATGCATAAGTGTGATTGTCTTTGTTTTTTTTTTGTGTGTATGTATGTGTGATTATGTAAATATATGTGACTGCGGGTAACTGTAAGTGTATAAGTATGTGGGTGTGTATGTGTCTCAATTTTTTTTATTGAATTATTACAGTGCTTTGGGTTGCCATTTAGTTTTTATGTTTGTTCTTTCATTCTGATACTCTTTTGAGATAAAATATCTATAACATTGAATCTTAATACTCAAGTTCATTTGCTGGAAATTCAATATACCTACTATTCTACTAACTTTTCGGATAATCTAAATGTAAATCACTCATTAAATTAAACACATGAATAAGTTATTAAAAAATTTTGTAAACATGCTTCGTAAAATAGATGCATAAAGTAGAAGGTTCTTATATATTGTTTTAGTGAAACATCTATAAACAGAATAATAACTTTAAAGTAGACATATATCCGAACTAACCAGGTCAAGTTAGTATCTTAGTAACCAACGCAGTATCTTAGTAACCAACGCAAGTAGACCTGTCAATGGGCAATGGGCAGGTTTTGAACCTGATTCACTCCAAACCCGTAAGAATTTTATGGGTTTGGATTTTAATTTTCGATTCGTTTACATGTTTATGATTAATATCCATTTACCCTTTTAATAAATGGGTCGGGTATGGATCATTGTCGATCCGCTCCACTTATAACTCATCCCATTTTATATATCTTTACTATCTTATAAAAGAAACCTCACTATTTCTATATATAGATTCAATATAATAATATTTTTTTAAAACATTCAACTCTCTAAGCTTAAAATACAACTAACCATCAATAAATTGCCTTTCATGTTTTGTTTGAATTATATGAAATCAGGTTCATGAATCTTTATGATATTTAAGCCAATTAGTAGGGTATTTATCTAAAAATTCTTATTTTAACAAAATTAACTAAAATTTAAATAAAAAAAGTTTCATTATAAAACAACACATGTAAAATGGGACAAAAAATATATTATTAATGATACAATATATGGTTAATCGATAGGATTTTGGTCTATTTTTTGTGCTTTGATTTAACTCACATTAATGAGACTTTATATTTTTATCAAGTACAATTAATTTTGTATAGAAATAATTTGTATAAATATTAACTAAGAATCGGTTCTGAAAGGTACTCAACATGTAAGGCTTTACACAAAATAAGAACTGTAACCGATCCAAATTCCAATCAATTTTAAAATTTAGGAATCAGAGCGGTTCCCATGATATCCATTATCGTTTTGCAACTGTCAGTTACAAACCTCTTTTTTATCCAAAGATAGGTACATCGGAAAAAAAACCTATTCGTCGAAAAAAACACCATTCAAAACTTGTACAGTTCGTGCTTGCCATATTGCATGAGACTAAAAATAGCAACTAAATATTTTTTTTAATTATCTAAGCTAAAACAGTAACATGCATTATTTAACCTAAAACTAAAACCTAGGAGTATTTGTTTTAAGCTAAAATAGCAACATACTTTAACATTTGACATGTAATAGCAACATACTTTCATATTTAAAATATAATAACAATTTATTTTTATTTGTAAGGAAATTAACATTGTATTATATTTAACCCAAAAATACAATGTTTTTCCTTTTTAAGCTAACTTATCATCTTTAATATGTATCTCGTAATAGCATATCAAAAGAAAACTTATTGCCACCGAAAACAATTCGCCAAACGAAACTATTCGTTGAACAAAAAATATTTGATTCTACCACAATACATGTTCTTTGTAATAAGCAATTTGTTTGGAAAAAAAATGTGAAAAAAAACTATTTACCGTCCGCCAAAAGAAAACTATCCATCCAAATCTCCGAAACAATCATGTGATTTCGAAATAAAAATTAAAGCAGCAAAGAAACTAATAACCGAAAAGAATTGATACCCGCCCGCTGCTTTGCGCGGGTATGCAACTAGTATATATATATATATATATATATATATATATATATATATATATATATATATATATATATATATATATATATATATATATATATATATATAAATTCCAATATTTGGTTAAAGTTATACTCTTAGTGGTGTTTAATACTTTACATTTCGCTCTTGCTATATTGCAGTGTAGTCGTGTAGTAAAGTTAAAGCATGAACATTCTTTGCATGTATCCTTGGAGCAATTTTCATAAAAATGTACAAGCCATTAAACATCATCCTTTAGAGCCAAAAGTGTAGAAGATTATCTTTTTTTTATATGCTATATAATGACCAGGCTGCAATGCCAATAAGAAAAAGTTACCTTTATTTTTCAATATTCTTAGATTACCATCCATTAGCATCATAATCACTTATTAAGAACAAAAATACAGGTACATGGCTAATCATTTTTTTATGCAGTGAAGTTATGATTTCATGCCACTTTTTGCAAACATGTTTCTCTTTTATACCAATTCCTTCAATTACAAAATGCAAAAAATCAAGTTGAAGAGCTTTTCCAAATAAATATAAGCACATGTACTCGGTTTGATAGAAAATCAAGAAAGAAAAAAATGAATTCCCATATTTGAGAGATAGGTCTCCCCACTACTTCCTAACAAGATTATTTTATTCATATAACTCTCTTATAACTAACTTTTCCTACTTTTCCTATAATTGAATTTTCTCACCTAAAAGACAATTATAAGGACTGAACTACCCTCCCAAGCCTCATAAGCATCGTCTCCTTAAAAACATGGTTTACATACATATTGTTGACTATGTTTCACATATACATACATACAAAGATCTCATAGTTATATTAGAAAAAATAAAGTCTATTGATAATTAGAAAAGAAAAAAAGCTTGTAGATTTTGATTTATTATGTGATGAGACTCGTTGAACCAATAGTAAACATAACTAAACAAGTTTTGGCAGTATTACGCCTACAATCTGTTGGTTGACTTGCTCCAATGATTCGTGTATAAAGCTTTAATCAGAAAACAAACAACTTGAAGCACTAATCAAAGAGCTACAACTACAACATAAGGACTAAATCAGTTATTTTAAAAAAGAAAAAAAAAAACAAAATCAAGAACCATGTTAAGTTAACATGGTTATTTTTATAGATTACACAATACCTCTTCATGATTCCCCCGCTTGTTGTAAGCAACCAGATTTCCGTTTAGTTTAGTGTAAAAGCCTCAAGTTGTGGTATCATACCTGCATATTCTACTAAATCAAGCATAAATATAAATTAGAGACAAAATATGGTGGAAAAGGAAAAGAAAACATGTATTTGTATAATGACTTAAGTACCATTCAACAATGAACAAATTAATGAGCCAATAATCTAGAGAGCAAACAATATTTTAAAACACCTTAAGGAAGAGCACTTTATGTTCGTCTAGGTTCTGGGTATCCACATTCAACAAATGAAAGAAGGATTCATGAACCTTGAGTAGAAACCTTGTAAAAAGATAAAAGTAAATGTGACAGTCAAATATCGCAAACACTAAGGGGTTTACCTCATCGTTGTTAGAGACCCAAAGATAAAATAATGGTAAGGATTTAACTCCTAGTTATCTCTGACCGATACGCTCCAACCTATTAAATCAAAAATAAAAATCATTTTGAAATCAAAAGAAAAACAAAAGCAATAAAACAATCGAATAAATGCGCCAAAAGAAGTGGTTTCACCTCAGATTATGAGTAACTCAATATAAAAAAAATGCAAATCGGCCTAAAATGGAGATGAATCCATGTTTCTACAGTAGAAATAGAGAGAAATTCAAGTTTCTTTTTCATAAACATGATTCGTCAAAATCAAGAAAATGTAGAAGGGATAACCTCAAATAGCTATTAAAGAATGAAACTATTAATGTTCTTCTTTTTTATTTTCCCGGTTAAGTGCTGAGTTTTCACGGTCAAAAACCTAGATCAAACATGAAATAGGAAAGTCGATGGTGGGGGCTCACAAGGGTGGTGGTGTAATGTGGCGGTAGTTTTCTTGGTTGATGGTGGTGTTTGGGATGGTATTGATGGCAGTAGATCGAGAAAGAAAAGACAGCGAAGAGACACAAGTCTGGAACTTGTTTGGTAGCTTCCCCAAAGTCATCAGATACTTTTACCGCTGCTGCTCCTTCGCCAAAGGTAGATTTCATTTTCACCTGCACCAAAAAAACAAAATTAATATTAATACAAAATTCAAAAACAATGAAATCGATTGTATTATAAAGGATTTCAGGTTAATATAAAGAAGAAGATGCTGAGAGAGAAAGAAAGCTTTTGGGTAGTAGGTGGGTGTACGCTAATAATATATAAAATATATTCCCTCCTGACCGATTCAATTAGTTGAACTTTCAGGAATACTGCTTATATTTGACCGATTCAATTAGAAGATAAGAGTCGAAGACTTATTGACTTATTCAAATTCTGCCTAATTCAGTAACTCGATAAGATCTGTTTCTGCAATGCATAAAATTGTAGTATATTATGTTTTAAAGATTGTAACTCTTAAAATTCAGCAAAACATGCTAAATGCTTATTAAGGTATAAAGAATATATATATATATATATATATATATATATATATATATATATATATATATATATATATATATTCTTAATAAAAGAGTACTTTGGATGCCAAGTGTCCCTCTTTTGCACCTCCAATTTGACACATGTCTTTACTAGGGAACTCTTATGCATCAAATTCCCACCCATTCTTTACACCAAAAATTCGAGAAACAGCCCCTAAACATCAACAAAAAATCAAGAAACAGCCCCTAAAAATCAGCTCACATATTTTCAATTATCTGCAAATAAAAACTCATATCAATCCTATTTTTATGGTCAAAATCTCGATAAATCAGCATCGTGGATTTAAATCAGCTCCTTTAAATTCACATTATCAACTCCTATAAATCAGGAATCAAATGAATGCAAATCGTTGACTACTATTTCGTTTTTTTTTCTGCCAATTATTTGTAGATCATAATCATAAATCTGTACCGAATTCCAAATTTAAATCTATTACCCACTAATCAAATCCATAAAAATCAGGAATAAAATCTGTGCTTCATTAGTCTCTTCATATTTATATATACCTATCGAATTGCACATAACCTTCTACTGGTTTGCCCTCCAATTTTCAGTTTCTTATCTGCTCTTCTCTATCGATTTGCAAAAGGTTAGTAATACAATCTTTTTAATTTTTTTTATTTTAACATCAAACTCTACATCTATTTCAGTAGTTTCGATCATTCTTTGTTCTCTTTTTTTTAGTAGTTTCAATCATTCACAACTCATAATATGTTCAATTCTATGTTTACATCAATTAATTGACTTTCATTCTTGCTATGTTTGCAGGAAATGCAGTTACTACATTAAAAGTTGTTATTTTTTGTTTTTTTTTTCTTGACAATTATTTTCAGATCATACTCCTCTACCTCTTTTTAAGTTTAAATAAAAGCAAATTTATTTATGTAAAATACAATATGTAATCTTTAATTCGTTTTTTTTATTTCAGCCAATTATTTTCAAATCAAACTGCACAAATAGTTTCATTTTTTATTGAATTTTTATTCTCTTTTTTTCTGTCTTTGTGTTCAAACTGGAATTTGTTGTTTTTCATTTCATTTTATATATGTCATTTGTTATTTTAACTTGTAACTTCACATTTCCATCTTTTCATACATTCTTTGATTTCTTTTTTGCATGTCTTTCTATTCAAACTGTAATTCATTTCTTTTAATATCAAATTGCACAAATAGTTCCGTTTTTTCATACATTTTTTGCTCTATTCTTCCTGTCTTTGTCTTCAAACTGGAAATTGTTGTTGTTTAATTCAATTTATATATGTTATTTGTTATTTTACCTTCTAACTAAACATTTTATACATACTTTATTCTTTGCAGATCAATGGCACATCCAGATGTTACTTTCATTGTAGATTTAGATGTACTCAAAGATTCAACTATCAAAGTCAGAGTGATAAACCTATGGAACCTTTTTTCATTCTATAACAATGTTGAACTCTTCTCTATTGAGTTAATTTTGATATATGAACAGGTATCTATCAAGTTAACATTATATATTATTTACACATTAAAATGTAATATGATTTAATTATAAATTTTATATATTATATTTCTTTTAGGGTACCAAGATACAAGCAAATGTATTAAAAAAATACATCTACCGATTCAAAAGCATTTTAAAAGATGGTTTGGCATTTTACATAAAATGTCTAAGCTTTGCATCACAAAAGATGGGTGCTTTCAGGTTAACTTAACAGGAACATAAACTTAGTTTTCTTCATGACACTTGGTTTTTGAGTTTGTTGATTACCAGTCTATTATCTCATTGGCCCATCCTGAAAACACTGCTATCGGTTAGTTGCATTTTAATATAGATTAATTATGGGCAATTTTTTGTTTGAATATAATATTTTATCTTTACATTAATAACAATATTTCATTGATATTTGTTGTTGTTAATAGATGTTATTGGATTAATCGTTGCATTTGGTGAGATGGTGCGAGACAATGCTGATATAAAAAAACACAGGCTCAACCTCTAAATCCAAGATGCAAAGTTTGTTAAAATTTAATTTTATCTTTGTATATTAGATTATATAATAATCATTTCATTTAATTTACAACTTTTATTTCTTAGTGGTTTGCAACTGAGTGTCAATTTTTGGGGTGATTTTGCTTACAAAATGCAAGGCTTTCTTGATAACAACCCATACAATCTTCGTATCATTGTTATCATTCAATTTGCAAAACTAAGTGTCAATTTGTGGGGTGATAGGAAACTCTACCTGCCTCTCGGGAGGCACACCCGACAACTTCTCGGAGAAAACATCCGGGAACTCACGCACTATTGGGACCTCATCGACCGACCTCGGTCTCTCTGCATCTACTCTCGTATCCACGACATAAGCCACAAACCCACTACAGTCCCACTGTAGAATCTGCCTCACCCTAGCGGACGAACAAAATACTGACCCAGAACGGGTACCCTCGTCGTACACCGTAAGTACTCCCCCACTGGGGTCTCATAATAAATATTTATTCTCTCATAATAAATCATCCTGTTAAGTTTCTATGGTGAAGGCAACCCAAAAGGACCATGCACAATCGGGTCACATACTTGCCTAATATAGTTGCAGCCTTAGACACTATTCCAACAGTCTCCCACTTGTATAAGTCTAGTAACTATATGCACAAGTACAATTCGATTTGCAATCGTAGCTCTCAAAGGCGCTGTCAAACTCTAATCTAATTAATCTTGTCCTTTAGATAAGGGATCGTACAGTCCTCTGTTAGATATCATGCTGAGAATTCTATGGAACAATTTGTCTAGCATTTGGTTTCTCGATCTCCGATTTATTTGACATAGAACTTAATCGAACACATCAATTCAGTTCTGACCGGGCCCGACACATAAGTCAAATCAAATCATCGAGCGACCGAGATATTGCTTTTACCCTCTTGGAATAAAAGTAATAGATAAACTTTGACTTATATGCATTTACTTATTCATTAATCAACTATACACAACAACGCGTGCTATAACACCGAGTTATTGATGCGGTTTCGCATTATCAATGTACAACCAATTAACAAATAACAAACCATATATCTAGGTTTTAAGACCATATGATATTATCGTCTTGCGATCACCCTTTTTTTTATCATATTCCATAAGGTGATTCCAGCAAGCGTGGGTTTATTCCAATGATCAAAACTAGTTCATAAGCACTCATGAACGTTGCAGCAACCTTTTGCTATGTCTAATACCATTCAGACAATCTACATACCAATTCATGACAATCTTCATTCACATCTACTTCCAAAATATGAACGATTGTGGTCTATTTGAATAATTTGATTATTCTTAATAATATTCAATTATTCTGGAAGTCAAAACATGTAAAGTGAAACAACAGTTAAATGATTAACATAAGACAGTAACATTACTCATAAATAATACTCTTTTATTTAATCATCAAATGTTAATTACATTTATCTATTACACGTTTCTAATACTATCTAATCTATACTAATATGATCCTTCAGCCCAATACTCCTAGCATGCTGCAAGTGCCTAACCCTACTCAGTCCCTTCGTAAGCGGATCTGCTGGGTTATCTTCTAATGATATCCTCTTCACTACGAGTTGTCCTTCTTCTACACGATGTCTAATAAAGTGATATTTTCTGTCGATATGTCGAGATCTGCCATGATCCCTTGGTTCCTTGGTCAAGGCAACCGCTCCTTCATTATCACAGAAAATCTCCATGGGCTCCTTTATGGCGGGTACAACTCCAAGATCACCAATGAAGTTCTTCAACCATATTGCCTCCTTCGATGCTTCGCTTGCTGCAATGTACTCTGATTCGCACGTTGAATCAGCTACGATTTCCTACTTGGAACTCTTCCAAGTCACTGCTCCTCCATTAAGGGTAAAGACCCAGCCCGACTGCGAACGGTAGTTGTCTCGGTCGGTTTGAAAGCTGGCGTCACTATACCCTTGCACCTTCAAGTCATCACTCCCTCCGAGAACTAAGAACCATTCCTTCGTCCTCCGTAGGTACTTAAGGATATTCTTCACTGCAATCCAATGAGCTCTGCCAGGATTCCCTTGATATCTGCTAACCATGCTCAAAGCAAAGGCTACATCAAGGCGAGTACAAGTCATAGCATACATAATTGAGTCAACTGCGGAAGCGTATGGTACTCGGCTCATTTCTGCTATTTCAGCTTCCGTACTTGGACTTTGAGTCTTACTCAACTTGGCATTACTTTGTATCGGTAATTCTCCCTTCTTCGAGTTTTCCATACTAAAACGTTTTAGTACCTTATCTAAGTAAGTGTTCTGACTAAGTCCTATTAGTCTCTTACTTCTCTCTTTTACTATCCTTATTCCCAAAATATAGGAAGCTTCTCCGAGGTCCTTCATAGCGAAGCACTTCCCGAGCCTGGACTGAACTTCCTGCAGAGTCAGGACGTCATTTCCTATGAGCAGTATGTCATCAACATACAAAACGAGAAAGCTAACTATGCTCCCACTGGCTTTGACATATACACACGATTCATCTTCGCTTCGTACAAATCCAAACTCTTTGACTTTCTCATCGAAGCAAAGATTCCATCTGCGAGACACTTGATAAGTGCACAAGTGGACTTCTCAAGCTTACACACTCTATTCGGATGCTTCGGATAAACAAAACCCTCTGGCTGAGCCATGTAAACATCCTCAGCCAACTTCCCGTTAAGGAAAG
Source organism: Lactuca serriola (assembly GCF_051521515.1). NCBI lineage: Eukaryota > Viridiplantae > Streptophyta > Magnoliopsida > Asterales > Asteraceae > Lactuca > Lactuca serriola. The sequence continues at coordinate 23,760,262 of NC_136409.1, read as the reverse complement.
CGGATTTGACATCCATTTGCCAAATCTCATAATCATGAAATGCGGCAATAGCTAGCATCACTCTAATAGATTTTATCTTCGCAACTGGTGAGAAGGTCTCATCATAGTCAACTCCGGGAGTTTGAGTAAAGCCCTTCACAACCAATCGCGCCTTATATGTGTGTACGTTTCCATCCACGTTGGTCTTCTTCTTGAAGATCCATTTGCACCCAACGGTCTTACGTCCGGGTACATTATCAACCAAATTCCAAACTTGGTTGTCATACATGGATTGGATCTCGCTATCCATTGCCTCTTTCCATTTTACAGACTCCGGCCCTCCCATGGCTTCCTTATAGCTATTAGGTTCATCAAGATTTATTAGTGTACCATCACTAATATACGTGTCCCCTTCGGTAGTAATAAGAAAACCATAAAACTAGGGTTGAACTCCAACCCTTTCGGAACGTCTAAGAGGTAAGGACTGGTCAATAGGCTCAACCGGAGTTTCCTCCTCGGGTTGAGTCCCAGCGGTGGAGGTTCCTTGATCTATCGATTCTTGAATCTCTTCAAGCTCGATTTGCCTCCCACTGTCCCCTTGGCTTATGAGTTCTTGTTCTCAGAAAACTCCTCTCCTCGCAACGAAGACTACATTGTCCTTCGGTCTATAAAAGAAATATCCAAAGGATCTCTGCGGGTAGCCGATGAAAATACATTGCTCACTACGAGGTTCGAGCTTGTCGTGAGTATCTCGTTTTACGAAAGCCTCACAACCCCAAACCTTGATATGTGCCAATGAGGGAGCTTTCCCTGTCCACATCTCGTGAGGTGTTTTGGCAACCTTCTTAGTAGGGACTCGGTTAAGAATATGGGCAGCAGTCTCTAAGGCATACCCCCAAAAAGAGATAGGTAGTGAAGCACGACTCATCATAGAACGAACCATGTCTAACAAGGTTCGATTACGCCTTTCTGCCACATCATTCACTTGTGGTGTCCTAGGTGGCGTCAATTGTGAAACTATTCCACACTCCTTGAGATAGTCGTGGAATTCAAGACTTAGGTACTCTCCTCCTCGATCGGATCGAAGCATCTTGATTTTCCTGCCCAATTGATTCTCCACTTCATTCTTGAACTCTTTGAACTTTTCAAATGTTTCTGACTTTTGCTTGATTAAGTAGATATACCCATATCTACTATAGTCATCGGTAAAAGTCACATAGAAGCGGTTCCCATCCTTAGTAGTTGATCTAAACGGTCCACACACATCGGTATGTATGAGGTCCAATAGACCCTCAACCCTTTCACATGTACTAGTGAAGGGTGACTTAGTCATCTTTCCAAGTAAACAAGATTCGCATGTGTCATCTTCCCTAAGGTCGAATGACTCCAACACTCCATCCTTTTAGAGTTGGGCTATGCGCTTCTTGCTAACATGTCCAAGACGACAATGCCACAAGGATGCTCTATCCATACCATTGGAAGAATCCATGCATAAAGCATCATTTCCTAAGTTATCTACAATAATAACGGTTTCATAAATTCCATTACATGGTATAGCTTCAAAATATAAGACACCATTTAGATAAGCAAGAGTAGAACCATTCTCATTATTAAAAGAAAATCTAAAACCTTGTCTAAACAAACCATGAAATGAAATGATGTTTCTAGCCATTTCTGGCGAATAGCAACAATTGTTCAAATCTAAAGATAAACCATTCCTAAGCACTAAAGAATACACTCCAATCTTGGTCACAGGTGACGATCTTCTGTTCCCCATGATTAGATTTATTCTTCCATGCTCCACGTCTCTATTTCTTCTTAGTCCCTGCACATTAGAACAAAGGTGGTAACCACAACCGGTATCAAGAACCCAAGAAATATCCTGAGATGAATCGTTAGATTTAATTGTGTATATACCTGCGAAAGACGGCTTGATCTTTCCTTCCTTGATGGCTTGCGGGTACTCTGGGCAGCTTCTCTTCCAATGTCCTATCTTGTGGCAGTGGTGGCACTCTGCCTCCTTTGGGTTAGGGCAGGGTTTAGCAGGATCAACTTTGGTCCCACTAGAAGAGGCACCATCTCGGGGCTTAACCTTGCGATGGTTCTTAGACGAAGCCTTCCTCTTCTTTCCCCTTCCTTGTCCAATAGCCAACACAGGAGCAGCGGGTGGATTGGGAGTTGGTGCAATAGACATGTCCTTGAAGTTGCTTTCAGCGACCCTCAAGAGACCTTGGAGCTTGCTTAGGGTGACCTCTTCTTTGTTCATGTGGTATGTCATCCTAAATTGATTGTAACTTGGAGGAAAAGAGTGAAGCACCATGTCGATCGCCAATTCTTCCCCAAAGTCAACATTCAACTTGCGAAGACGGTCGACATACCTTTGCATATTTTGCAGGTGCACGGTAAGAGACTCTCTATGACCCATCTTAGCAGAAATCATGTTAGTGAAAATCTCATAACGCTCTTGTCTCGCGTTTTGGTGGTATCTCTCCAACAAGTCTTGGTACATCTCGTACGGGTACATGTCCTCATAGGACTTTTGGAATTCGGAGTTCATAGTGGCTATCATGATGCAATGTACCTTCGTTGCATCACGCTCGTGAGTTTCAAAAGCGGTCATTTCAGCCAGAGTAGCGATTTCAGGGTTGATTTTCTCGAGCTTCTCATCGAGGACATACTCCTTGTCCTCATAGCGAGCAATCGTGCGAATGTATCTTATCCATTCGCTAAAGTTCGTCCCATCGAAAGTGACCTTTTGACAAAGGCTCATCAATGTGAATGAACTAGCAGAAGCGTTGTTTGCGTTTGACATCTACAAATAGAAAGGACAAAGATAGATTAGAATATGAATCCCTAATTATCACCCAATAAGAATAATTAGGGCTAGGATCCAACAACAATATTTACATGTTAGAAAAGGGATGCTGTAATCTAACATGCAAACAATTTGAAGGTAAGTGAATGACGATTCACTAATTCTCCACCACAAAACATAACTTTAAGTTCTTAAATGTATTGAGAATTCCTAGGTTTAGATGAGATTCATTGAAACTTTTTCAATGGCATGTTTAAATCTTGATATGCCCCTCTTGTTTGTGACTGGGATACCGAGGATCACAAAGCAGGTGTGAATTACCATGCAAATTTACATGGTGCCTTCATTGTAACGATCACCTATTCGATGTGCCGGTAAACCACACACGCTCCATCGAACTATGATAAACAATGAATCACCCATTGCCACCTTTGCTTAGAACCAATTAGTGTGCCGGTAAACCACACACGCTCCACTAACTTCTTAGCAAGGGTGCAAAGTGTAATTTCATGGGATTGCATCAATTCACTTTTCCTAAAGTAACTAAGATTGGGAAATTTTTGAAAAACATGTAGTTACTTTGTATTTCATATTATACTTTTAATGAAGAGATGAAGTTGCCCTATCCTACCCGTTCGGCTAACGACCCTCCACCGATCAAGCAAGCGGTAGGTGTGAGTGTACACCCATTAAGCGTCATTTTATAGGCAGCAACCTTATACCCACCTTATAGACCGGCTTCGTGAATGAGGCCTACTAACGGTAAGACTAGCATTTTAATTATATATATATATATATATATATATATATATATATATATATATATATATATATAAATCTTGTAATATTATATTAGTATAGGGTTGGAATTTAAACGTGTAAAATTCTAGAGTTTTAAATTTAAATTGTCTAAATTAAACTTTTAATCAAAAAACATAAATTTCAAAACTTGAGGGCAAGTTTTAAACTATTCAAAACATAGAGGATTAAATAACAAATAATCTAAATTAACAATTAATCACATAACTATCCATATTTGATTTATTTATGATTTCTTGCTAAACAATTTACCAATTTAATTAAAATAATTAATTAATTATCATATAAGGAAATTAAATATTTTATTAATTGATAAATATCTTTAATTAGATCAAGATTACAGTCATATATATCAAAAAACAGATTATGGTTGATCTAATATTATAAAGGCAAGTTTCCATAAGATAAATATCAAAAAATCCCGATTTTTGCTCTTCCTGACGCTCGGACTCGCCGAGTGCCCAACTGGACTCACCGAGTCAGGCCAACTCGCCGAGTCCACCATGGGACTCGCCGAGTCCATGACTCAGAATCACAAAATTCGAATTTTGCAAGCAAGAAACAAACAATCATGCATCAATTTAATAGAAACCAATCTAGGCTCTGATACCACTGATGGGTTTAAGCCATATGAACATTCCTATGTGCACATACAAACCCTAATGCTTGGATCTAGGTTTCTCTAATTAAACATGCATTGGATCCAAGACTTCTAATGGCTAATAGAGTATAAGAACAATACAAAATCAGAGTTAGAAGCTTACCTTAAAACACTTGTTTGATCTTCTTGTTCTTGGAGCTTTAGAGTCACAAATGTCACTCCTCTAATGGGTTACAAACACCAACTAGCAAGAGGATGATTTGAGAGAGAGGAGAGGGAAGAAATCGGCCAGGGTTTCTTTGCTTTTTCAGAGGTACCGATTCCCCTTACCCTAAGGGTCTATTTATACTTGTAAGGCTCCTAGGGTTTCACCCTTAAACCCTAATTGGATAACTTTTAATCAAAGCAATCCAAATCCTTTCCAAGATAAGCCCTTGGACGATTTGTGGCTTATCCCAAGCCCTAGAAATCTTCCAACCCTATCCATGAAGGATTTACAGCCCAAAGTGTAACTATCAAACAATTGACAGTTTATACCCTCTTATTTAATTAATCTCTTTAAGTCACCAAATTAATTCTAATTAATTTTATGACTTATAATAATCAAATAACAATATTATTATTCCATATATTATTCACATAATATATTAATAATATTTATTCTCTCATAATAAATCATCCTGTCAAGTTTCTATGGTGAAGGCAACCTAAAAGGACCATGCACAATCGGGTCATATACTTGCCTAATATAGTTGCAGCCTTAGACACTATTCCAACAATAGCTACATCAGTAAGATCGGCGAACCACTCATCAAAAGTCTCCATCAACGTGGTCTTGATAGACCCGAACATCTTTGGAATCTCAGCGCGGATGGCAGCAGCCACGTCATCATGAATCATCTGGCAGAGCTCCTCATCGCTCACAACCCCCTCACTAGTCCCTGGCCGGTTGCGTGTCCCAACCATGATATCTCTCTGAAATACAACACAAGATATCAGAGACTCGCTCAAGTATACTCGCACTAGATAACTCAACCCTACTTGTTCCTTAGTACCCAAAGGATTCTTACTTAGGGTGCGCACTGCTCCGGTGTCTTCAGTAGTACAGGCCCTATTTCTACCGTCCACACCGCATCAGCATTCACTCTAAGTCCTCCTCCTTGGATCCCAGATCACAAGTACACTATATCTCACTGGCATAGGCTACCTATTCACTCTCGAGCATCACAAAGTAGCAAAACCATTCCTAGGATAAGGCATCACAAATCAGGCCACTCTAGTCCTAATATGATAACCTAGCCTACTCTAGCATGCATATCATATCACATCATATCTCATAACACATAATGTAGGGGTATTTTGGGAAATCACCATTTGGGCGCTGGCTGATTGTACACACTGCTCTGCTCTGCTCTTTCAGAACTTTTTACTCTTTAATAACATTTTGTGAATTTTATTTTGAAAATCTCTCAAATCCTCAGTTTGAGCTCCTATACGCCCGAAGGTGCACCCGAATCCCACAAAAGCAAGGCTTTGATACCAACTTGTAACACCCAAAATTTTCAAAACAAATTTTCACATTTTATAAAACACATTTTCATCCATAATTGTTATAAAAACACCATTTTTCACATATTCAAATCATAACATCATATCCTAAGATCATAAATAGAAACTCCTCGTGTGTGTACAAATCATGCCGGTGCCTTCCCGTGATCCTCACTAGTACCTGAAACACATCACACAACCACTGTAAGCATAAAAGCTTAGTGAGTTCCCCAAAATACCACATGCAACACATACGCCACTCGAGGCTACAACGCGACCCTCCGGTCCGATGTGTCTCAGCGGGACCCTCCAGTCCCGTAGCTCGTTGGACCCTCCGGTCCGGTCATAACTCGTTGGACCCTTCGGTCCGGTCTGTATTGTTGGACCCTTCACACAACACCAAATGCTATGGAGTAAACTTGGAGAGAATGTATAAGACACTAAAATCGGCCAAGCCATCTTGTTTCACTAGTAGTGCACTTGTGTAGCCGATTTTGGGAGAGACAAGGTCTTTATATAGTGTTGACACATCTAGGGTTACACCATGTAAACCCTAATGTGTCATGTCTCTTCATTTCCATGACCCATGGGTTTGTAACTCCCATGGAGCCTCCATGGAGTATCCAATGGGTCCAACCCAACTTGATTATCCATGAAGCCTCTTAGCCCACTATATAAGTTATGGATGATTTACATAATCAATCCATATATTTAATTAGTTATCTTTTGATCACTTAATTAATTCTAAATTAATTCTTGATCAAACAAATTAAATAATATTATTAACATATTAGAACTTATAATATGTTAATAAACCATATGTGTTATTTCTCTCATTTAGTCTATCCAATTGCATGGTGCCATGCAACCCAAATGGACCATGCCGGTTCGGGTCAAGTACATACCAGAAATAGTTATGGACTTAGACACCTTATCCAACAGTCTCCCACTTGGATAAGTCTAATAACTATAACTGCAAGTATGTCTTCTGGAAACCGATCGGCAATCGTAGCTCTTTTCAAGGTTTCACGGAACTGAGAAGATGAAGGTACGCCATTTCAGATAAGGGATCATATAATCCTCTGTTCTAGATAATAGCCGAACAAACTCATGGAACATAGTCTAGCTTATTGTCTAGCAATTTGTTTCCCGATTTCCGATTTGTTTGACAAAGAACTTAATTGAACACATCAACTTAGTTCTGACCGGGCCCGGTACATGGGTCAAAACAAAATCATCGAGGGGCCCAGATATTAGCTTCTAATCCAAGAAGGAACAGATAAACTTCGACTCATATGCTTGTACTACTACTTGTTAAATTACACACAAACGCACGTTTTATAACATCGAGTTACCAATGCATTTTCGCACGATCAATGTATACCCAACTCATAGTTAACAAGTCATATCTCTAGGTTTGAAGACTTATAGGATATTACCGTCTCGCGATCACTCGAGATAATTTCCATGAAGTGATACCAGCGAGCGTGGGTTGAATCCAATACTCAGAACTTATGAGCACTCATGAGTGTTGAGGCCATGTCCAACATCTTAGACCTCTACAACCAACTCATGACAGTCTTACTTCATATCTACTTCCAACATATGACTGACTGTGGAGGTTCGAATAATATGATATACCAAACATAATTATTCTGGAAGTCAAAACATGCAAAAGAAATAATAGTAAACGATTGACAAAATATAGTAACACTTTACTCATAAATAAACACAACTTTTATTCATCATCAAATGTCAATTACATTTTACAAATTTCAAAATTATCTAACTACTAAAACTAATATCATCCTTCAGCCCTATGCTCCTAGCATGCTGGAGATGCTTAACCCTAGTCAGTCCCTACGTGAGGGGATCTGCCGGGTTCTCATCCGATGATACTCTCTTTGCCACGAGAAGTCCTTCTTCTATGCGATGTTTGATGAAATGATATTTTCTGTCGATGTGTCTGGATCTCCCATGATCCCTTGGTTCCTTTTCTAAGGCAACTGCACTTTCACTATCACAGAAAATCTCTATGGGCTTCGATATAGCTGGTACAACTCCAAGGTCTCCAATGAAGTTCTTTAGCCATATAGCCTCTTTTGCCGCTTCGCTTGCCGCTATATACTCTGATTCAAAAGTTGAATCAGCCACTGTCTCCTACTTGGAACTTTTCCAAGAGATTGCTCCTCTATTTAAGGTAAAGACCCAGCCCGACTAAGAGCGGAAATTATCCCTATTAGTCTGGAAGCTAGCATCACTATACCCTAAAACTCTCAAGTCATCACTCCCACCGAGGGTAAGGACCCAGTCCTTAGTCCTCCGCAGGTACTTGAGAATGTTCTTTACCTCTGTCCAGTGAGCCTTACCAGGATTCCCCTGATACCTGCTAACCATGCTTAAAACAAAGGCTACATCAGGACGAGTACAGGTCATAGCATACATGATCGAGCCTACTGCCGAAGCATAAGGTATTCGACTCATTTCTGCTATCTCATCTTCAGTACTCGGGCTCTGAGTCTTACTCAGTCTAGTGTTACTCTGGATGGGTAACTCTCCTTTCTTGGAATCTTGCATGCTGAATCTCTTCAACACCTTGTCCAAGTAGGTACTTTGACTAAGTCCAATTTGTCTTTTACTCCGGTTTCTCAAGATCCTTATTCCTAGAATATAGGCAGCTTCACCTAGGTCCTTCACAGCAAAACACTTCCCAAGCCAGGACTTATCTTCCTGCAGAGTTGGAATGTCATTTCCTATGAGTAGTATGTCATCCACATACAGTACCAAAAAGCTAACTATACTCCCACTAGCCTTGACATATACACAAGATTCATCTTCACTCCTAGAGAAGCCAAACTCTTTAACCTTCTCATCAAAGCAAAGATTCCATCTGCGAGGTGCTTGCTTTAATCCATAGATGGATTTCTCAAGCTTACACACTCTATTAGGGTACTCTGTGCTGACAAACCCTTCTGGCTGATTCATGTAAACAACCTCAGCCAACTTTCCATTAAGGAAAGCGGTTTTGACATCCATTTGCCATATTTCATAGTCATGAAATGCAGCTATGGCTAACAATACCCTAATGGACGTAATCTTGGCTACTGGTGAAAAGGTCTCATCATAATCCACTCCAGGAGTTTGAGAGAAGCCCTTTGCTACCAGTCGAGCCTTATAAGTGTGTACATTACCATCCATGTCGGTCTTCTTCTTGAAGATCCATTTGCACCCAACTGTCTTACGACCTGGTACATTCTCAACCAAGTTCCAAACTTGATTGTCATACATGGATTGTATCTCGCTATCCATTGCCTCTTTCCATTTAGCAGACTCAGGGCCTGCCATGGCTTCCGCATAGCTGTTAGGTTCATCTAGATCTACTAGTGTCTCATCACTAATAAGTGTCTCACCTTCCGCAGTAATATGGAAACCATAGTAATGCTCAGGTACATTCCTAACCCTTGTGGAACGCCTCAGAGGTACAACTGGAGGTGTATTTGGATCAACAGGAGGTTCCTCCTCAAGTTGACTACCAGGGTTTGAGGTTCCTTCACCACTTGACTCTTGAAGTTCTTCAAGATCAATTTGCCTCCCACTGTCTCCTTGGCTTATAAATTCTCTCTCTCGAAACACAGCCCTCCTTGCTACAAAGACCACATTCTCACTAGGTTTGTAGAAGAGGTAACCAAAGGATTTTTGTGGGTAGCCGATGAAAATACACTTCTCACTTCGAGGTTCGAGCTTTTCATGAGTCTCGCGTCTCACGAAAGCCTCGCAACCCCAAACCTTGATGTGGGCTAGACTAGGAACTTTTCCAGTCCACATCTCGTGAGGTGTTTTGTCAACCTTCTTTGTAAAGACCAAATTAAGGATATGGGTGGCAGTCTCTAAGGCATACCCCCAAAATGAAAATTGGTAGCGTAGCTCGACTCATCATGGAACGAACCATATCCAACACGGTTCGATTACGCCTCTCAGCTATACCATTCAAGTGTGGTGTCCTGGGAGGTGTCAATTGTGAGACAATCCTACATTCCCTTAGATAGTCGAGGAACTCAGTACTAAGATACTCACCACCATGATCGGATCGAAGCATCTTAATGTTCCTGTCCAATTGATTCTCGACTTCCTGTTTAAACTCTTTAAACCTCTCAAAAGTCTCTGACTTATGCTTGATTAAGTAGACATATCCATATCTACTATAATCATCCGTAAAAGTCACATAATAACGATTAGCATCCCTTATGGCATGTTTGAAGGGTCCACACACATCCGTGTGTATAAGGTCCAACAAACCTTCACCCCTCTCACAAGAACTTGTGAAGGGTGACTTTGTTATTTTTCCAAGTAAGCATGATTCGCAACTATCATCTGACTTTAGGTCAAATGACTCCAAGACTCCATCCTTTTGGAGTTGGCCTATGCGTTTCTTGCTTATATGTCCAAGACGACAATGCCATAATGATGCTTTATCCAAGTTATTATCATTAGTAGAATCAATACACAATACATTATTTCCTAGGTTATCTACAACAGACACAGCTTCATATACACCAACACAAGGTAATGCTTTAAAATAAAACACATTATTAAAGAAAGCATTTATTCCACCAGTTTCATTATCAAAAGAAAAGGTAAAACCTTGTTTATACAAAGCATGAAAGGAAATAACATTTCTTGCCATTTCTGGCGAATAACAACATTTATTCAAATCTAAAGTAAATCCACTACTAAGCAACAAAGTATAAACTCCAATCTTGGTGGTAGGTGAAACTTTCCTATTCGCCATGATCAAGTTTATCTTTCCATGCTCCACATTCTCACTTCTTCTTAGTCCCTGCAATTCAGAACAAATATGAATACCGCAACTGGTATCACGGACCCAAGAGTTAGAATAGAGTGAATTATTAGATGAAATAGTGTAAATACCTGCATGGTTGGGTTTAACCTTCCCATCCTTCAAGTCTTGCTGGTACTTTGGGCAATTACGCTTCCAATGCGCCTTTTCGTGGCAGTAGAAGCATTCCGCCTCTTTGGGATCAGAAGAAGGTGTAGCGAAACCTTTCTTGGTTCCGCTAGAAGAGGAGCCATCAAGAGTCTTACCCTTGGTACCCTTCGAAGGGTTCTTTCTCTTCTTCCCTCTACCTTTCCTGATTGCTGGGACAGGTGCTGAGTTTGGAGTAGTAGCAGGAGTGGTCACAACTGACTTACCTTTAAGACCTGATTTTGCGGTCTTTAGGAGTCCCTGAAGTTTGCTAAGTGTAACTTCCTCCTTATTCATGTGGTATGTCATGCGGAATTGATCATAACACGAAGGTAAGGAGTGCAAAATAATATCTATTGCTAAATCCTCAAGGAAGTTCACATTCAACTTCATCAAACGGTCCACATACCTTTGCATTTTATGCAAGTGGCTCGTGATGGGTTCTTCATCTTTCATTCGAGTTGTGATCATAGAGGAGATGATTTCATATCGCTCTTGACGAACACTCTGATGGTAGCGGTCCATCAAATCCTGGTGCATCTTAAAAGGATAGTAGTCCTCATAGGGCTTTTGGAGCTCGGCTGTCATGGTGGCCATCATGATGCATGTCACTTTGGTTGCATCTCTTTCATGCGCCTCATATTCAGCAAACTCCTCAGGAGTAGCAGTTGGCTCAGGCTCCTTAAGCTCCTTGTCAAGAACATATTCCTTGTTCTCGTAATGAGTGACCATCCTGATGTTTCTGATCCAGTCAGTAAAGTTGGATCCATCAAAGATGACTCTCCCACAAAGGTTCATGAGAGAGAAGGAGCCAGTAGGGTTTGAGCCAGGAGTAACATTGTTGGAAGACATCTGAAAAGAAGAAAGTAAGTTTAGTTTAGATATATGTATAGTCCTTAATAAAACACCCAAATGTAATATTAATGATAGGATCCAATCACAATATATTATAACCTAGAAGAGGGATGTCGTAATCCAAGTTATAACATATTTGAAAGGTAGGTGAATGACGATTCACCAATTTCCACCATGAAAACAAAATATGAATTATTAAGTTTTATTTGGTTTTTAGAAATTCCTAGATTCTTTGAGATTCATTGAACTTTTCAATGGCATGTTTCAATCTCGAGTGTGCCCTTCATGTTTTGTGACTGGGATACCGAGGATCACAAAACAAGGTGTGAAGTAACCATGCAAATTACTTGGTACCCTTAATGTTTTTCACTTAATCGTTGTGCCGGTAAACCACACGCGCTCCTTCCGACCTCATGAAAAACCTTAAGTCACCATTTACCGTCCTTGTTAAGTCCAAGTTAGTGTGCCGGTAAACCACACACGCTCCACCAACGACTTAAACAAGGTGCAAAGTGTAATTTCATGGATTATCACCTTATTCACATTTTTCCTAAAGTAACTAAGATTGGGAATTTATAAAACATTTAGTTACTTTATAATAATCATTATACTTTTAATGAGAATTTATAAGTCCTTGTCTTACCCGTTCGGCTAACGACCCTCCACCAGTCAAGCAAGCGGTGGGTGAGAGTGGACACCCCTTAAGTCACCATTTTATAGGCAACAACCTTATACCCACCTTATAGACCGACTTCGTGAATGAGGCGTACTAGCGGTAAGATGACTTTGTTCTTATACATACATACATATATATATATATATATATATATATATATATATATATATATATATATATATATATATATATGTATATATAATTAAATCATAATACTATAAGTATAAGGGTTGAATTTTAACTTTTAAAATTCTAAGGGTTGGAACTAAAGTTTTAATCAAGACTTTACTTGTTCCAAAACTTGAGGGAAAGTTTTGTAAACTTTCAAAACTCTTCATTTCTTGTAACTTATGAGTTAAATAGAGTAATAAAAATGAAGACTCTTCATTTTTCTAACTCTTGTGTTCTTTTAATGGTTTTAAAACAAAGAGACTTTTGGTTTTCCATAACTTGAGGACAAGTTATGGACTCCATTAAAACACATTATGATCATGAATTAATCTACCACATAGGTTACAAATAATTCCTATGATCATCTAAAGATCATAAGATCAAGAACATGAACATGAACACTTTCATGAATCAAAACTTACATTTAAAACTTTGTAATTTTGATAACTTGTTGTTGTAAATGGATTAGCAAGCACATTACACCATCTAAAATGAGTTTTCAAGTACCAAAACAGTTTAGGGTAATGTTTCTAGTCGATTTCCAACAACTAAAGTCGTAAATCTGCATTCTGAGGCTTCTACTCACCGAGTGCATGAACCTACTCGGCGAGTAGGTTGAAGATACACATGAACTCGGCGAGTCCCGCCATGGACTCGGCGAGTTCATCAGGCAGAATGCAAAAATATCGACTTTTTTCAACTTTCTTGCACAAATAACAAACAAACAAGCATAGGCTCTGATACCACTGATGGGTTTTGAGCATTCTAACACTTCCTAAGTGTACATGCAACCCTAATAACCTTGGATCTATGTTTGTCTATTTATCATGCAAAGTTGATTTCCAAGGCTATGATCCTATCTAGCATACATGGGGAACAATTTTAACATAAATAATAGATAGAATTACATACCTTGTTGTTGCAAATGTTCTTTGAAACCTTGTGAGCCTAGCACCCCAAGTGTGATGCGTCAAATGCTTCACACAACACCAAATGCTATGGAGTAAACTTGGAGAGAATGTATAACACACTAAAATTGGCCAAGCCTTCTTGTTTCACTAGTAGTGCACTTATGAAGCCGATTTTGGGAGAGACAAGGTCTTTATATAGTGTTGACACATCTAGGGTTACACCATGTAAACCCTAATGTGTCATGACTCTTCATTTCCATGACCCATGGGTTTGTAACTCCCATGGAGCCTCCATGGAGTATCCAATGGGTCCAACCCAACTTGATTATCCATGAAGCCTCTTAGCCCACTATATAATTTATGGATGATTTACATAATCAACCCATATATTTAATTAGTTATCTTTTGATCACTTAATTAATTCTATATTAATTCTTGATCAAACTAATTAAATAATATTATTAACATATTAGAACTGATAATATGTTAATAAACCATATGTGTTATTTCTCTCATTTAGTTTATCCAATTGCATGGTGCCATGCAACCCAAATGGACCATGCCGGGTCGGGTCAAGTACATACCAGAAATAGTTATGGACTTAGACACCTTATCCAACACATTTTACTCTCCTTGACTCAAAAGTCCAACTGTTGACCGAAACCCTAAAAGTCAACGAAAGTCAACGGTCACAGTTGACCCTACTTTCCGAGTGCACTAAAGTGACTCGGCGAGTACACGCCTGTCCTCTTCACCCCTGGTCCTCTCTTGACTCACTGATTCAACGCTATACTCCACGGGTCGTCACAGATCGCGAGTCGCGGGGCAACCCGACTCAACTCGTCGAGTCCTCTCATGGACTCGACGAGTACATGCCATGCTCACACTCAAACAACCTTCTGAGGTCAGATCTGTTCCTCTAATCCATAGATCTGGCCTTTCCAACCACTATAATCACGTAAAGTCTCAGTCTTGATGCACATGCAACATCCATATGACCATATATGATGATTTAGCCCCAAATACCTTAACCCAAGGTCATTAACTCCATTGTTCTTCATAAAGCTTGATGAGTAAGGCTCTCTGGACTTCTATGGATCCAGATCCAAAGCCTCATCACCAGAAGGGACTATTTGGACCTCAAATCAACTTAGACAAGGGCACAAGAAACCCTAAAACCATATATTCTTCCTAAAACAGAAGAAGAGCCGAAGTAATACCTCAAATGAAATGATCTTAGCTTCAAATCCTCAAAATAGCAACCTCCTTTGCTTTCCCTTGGCTAGAAAACCTTCTTCTTCATCAGACTTCGATTTTTCATTCTCTCTTTCTGAAACCTTCGAAACAAGTGCCAATGGTCCACCAAGACTTGCTATCGCTTCCTCAGCTATTTCATTAACTTCATTTTCATGAGATTTTAATTGATTGTATAAGTCATTCAAAGTCGAAGTATCAAAACTCTGTTGATTTTTCACCATCATACTCACACTCCTCCACTCCTTTCGAAGTCCCATTACAAATATCAAATTGTACTCCATTGATGACCTTATTATATTATAACGGTTACAACGATAGATTAGCTCGTTGAACCGATCATAGTATGCTTCAATAGACTCATTTTCTTTTTGTTTGAAATCTTTGAGTTCCACCAGGCATTGTTTCACAGATGTGATCTTCGTCTTTTCACTTCCTTGAAATTTGTCTTTGAGATTGTTCCAGATTTCTTTAGCTGTTGTGCATGTTCTGACATAATTGTACACAACAGGAGGCAACGCACCTCTTAATTCCCTCATGCATTTCTTCTCCAGTTGTTTTAAACGATTGGTTTGATTATCGACTTCCGAACTGCTTGAAGACATACCGATTGGTTGAACTTGTGCAGGTTGATTGATTTCTCCTGAGATGCATTTCCATAATTCTTCATCCAATCCGTTCAAGTAATCTTCCATCCGATCTGCCCACTGATCATAATATTCCTGAATAAGCATCGGAATTTTTGTGGATGATCCAAGCAAATGAGAAAATGATGTCATCGAATTCAGATTGAATGACGCCATTGTTGTACGGACAAAAGCTTCAAGATGATACAAAAACTTTGAGAATATTGAAATCAAATTGTATATTTCAAATCAGAATCACACAAAGAACACTCGATTTACAAATATTTTTGCAGAATCAAATCCTAGATTGAGATCAAGAAGAATTTTTCACACTCAAAAAGAACGGAAACTTTTTGAATCAAACAGTAGATTCAAAAATCTTTTTGAACGTATGAAAATCAGATCACAGAAAGGATTCCTGCTCTGATACCAATTGTAGTGACAAAGAACATGGTTTGGCATGCGGAATTAAAGGTTGCACAATTGAACATGGTGATTTGGGTGTTTAAGAGATATATTGAATGTATATGGTGTTACAAAAAAGATCTAAATCTAGACTACACAATTAACACACACTTACACACTCACTTCTACATCTCTCAAGCACATCTCTACAAGTGGACAAACCCACCTTATATAGAGGTGTTTACATGTCACTCTCTCACTCTAACTACCAAATGGGTCTAAAGGCTAAAGCACCACATGCAAGTGGGTTTTACAAAAGTCAAACATTTACAAAGTCATAAATGAAGAACTTTGCACCCCAACATTCTCCCCCTCAAAGTTAGGAATGAATGACCCACTTCAAATCTTCCAAAATCAAGCACTACGCGGTTCGAGCCACAAAGGTGACACATGTCGAAACGAACTTCAATCTTCAATTCTTCCATGACTCTTCAATTTGGGCTCTATGATGTGAGACCATACAATCCGAGCAGCAACGAATGATTAAGAGTATTCCAAACTCCAAATAATCACCCTAAAGTTGCGCATAAAAACACACCCCAAAAATCTTCAATAAAACCAAACCCATTTCGAATACATCACTTCCGAACTTCCAATTGCATCATCTCGTAGGCTTCAAAACTTTAAGATCACTTCGGTCTTCAAATCCGCGTAATATGAAAAATTCAAGTTCGAATTTCCATATAAAATTTCTCCCCCTTTTTATAAACTCCAAAGGAAAAAGAACGTGCTCTATTCGGAATTTTTCATGTCAAAACTCCCCCTTAACATGTGGCATAAACTTTGTGCTTCAATCCGGAAAAACCAAAAAATATTCAATTTTTATTGTCGTTCATGGATCGCCTTTGACAAAATTTCTCAAAAATGGGTAGAAATTGTCAATTTCAAAATTCTGCAGTGACCCGTTGCGCCCAAAACAGCAAAATATGCAAAACTCTCCCCCTTTTCCAAATCTGGGTAGAAAGTGTCAATTTGCACAAACTGCAGGGGCCTGAAATGCACTTTCTTCAATTTTCAGCAAAAAATAGTCCTTTTTCGAATTTGGGTGCAAACTGCCAAAAATTCGAAGTCTCAGGGACCATCTTCGTAAATTCTGCCCTTTTTGCTCAAACATACGAAGACTTGTTCCAAAAATGCGAAGCCTTAAACAATTTCCGAAGTTGGGTGAAAAGTGTCAAACATACGAAACTTGCTTTAATTTGCGAAGTAACAAAAATTCGAAGGTTCAGGGGCTGTTTTCGAAAATGTGTCATTTGACCAAATCATTTGAAAATTTGATCAATCATACGAAGGGTAGCAATTGTCTCATGTGACAAACATTCGAAGCTTCAAGGGCCATTCTGAAACATTTGCCTTTTCATACCATACATACGAAGACTTGTCTCATTCATACGAAGACTATTTGTCAAAACTTACGAAGCATACGAAGAGTTGACTGTGAACAGTAATGAACAGTGATACCCTTCGTATGTTAACCCAGTTCTTCGTTTTTTTTTTATTTATTACCCTTCGCTTTTTGCAATCCATTCATAGACCCTTCGTTTCTTGACCTCAAGATCACCAAAATCAAATTCTCGTTCTTACAGTCTTCGTTTCTTAAAGATCTTCCCAAACATGTACCCTTCGAATCTTATTCACCAAATCAAATCTTCGATTTCCAGATCATCTGTTCACAATCAAAGTTTCATTTTAATTCTACTTCACCTTTCGTTCACAACGACCTTTATACCCCTTCGATTCCTTCATCCAGATCTCGTGAAAAGAAAAAAAATCATCTACATACCATTCGAATATCAAACTCAAATCGATCATTAACCCTTCGTTTTCAAAATCGACAATGACTCCAATTCATCATTCATATAACCAAGGGTTCGTTCGATCAAGTTCCAGTTCATCAATCTATAGAATACGGATTCCCAAGTCGTTCCTACTATGAGCCACAATACTTCGATTTTTCAATCACTTAATTCATTAATGAGGCCATAACTCCAAAATCGAATCCTTCCAATTCTAAATTTGTATTAACTCAAAATCATCGATTTCCATACTTCGTTTCTCAAAATCACTTTCCCAAATCAAGACTCATTCCCAGTCGACAATAGAAAAATCGATACCCACTTTAGATTAGAGGCCAACGATTTGCAAACTTAGTCAAAATCGATTCTAAATCAGCCTCCGAAAAATCATAGACATTAACAATTTGATTTCATCAATTTGTTATATCATGGATTTAAAAACTGTGAAAGCAATCGACAATTCAAATCTCATATATTCACTTTTGGTATTCAAATAACGAACTCAGTGAATATCGACTCCAAACATCAAAATCAAAATGTTAATTTTTCTTTCAAATCGTTTCCAAAGAGAGTTCTAAATCGACGACATGAATCAATTTCGATTCAAAGAATACGAATCAAGAAAACGAGATGAATAAGGATATGAAAAAGAACATGAATCAATTTTGAATTTCGGTTCTGTGAGTATTTTTCTTGAATCGAACGAGAAGATAGACAAACAGATCAAGAATAATCGAGATGTATGAACAAAAGAAAAATCGGAGCACCATTTCACGAATTGGGCTTTAGATGAATATTATTGGAAATTTTTATGGGCCAAAAAACAAATAATGAACAGTAACATGATTCAAACAAATTTTGGCTTATAATGAGATTTGATCTTTGAATAAATTGGAAATGAACAGTACATCATTATTTTTTATTGGATTTGATCTTTTAAAAAAAATATTGGATCAACAATGGGGTTTTTCAAGAAAAATTTGATCCAATGAGTCAAATCGATCACAAATCAAAAACGCAACGCATGATTCAATGAAATTAAGAGAGATCATAGAGAGAGACTCACCAAAATTGATCAAATTGCGACAAAATTTGCCAAACCGAGAATCGTTCTTCAAATATCACCTTGATCTTGAAGACCCGCTCTGATACCAATTGTAGTGACAAAGAACATGGTTTGGCATGCGGAATTAAAGCTTGCACAATTGAACATGGTGATTTGGGTGTTTAAGAGATATATTGAATGTATATGGTGTTACAAAAAAGATCTAAATCTAGACTACATAATTAACACACACTTACACACTCACTTCTACATCTCTCAAGCACACCTCTACAAGTGGACAAACCCACCTTATATAGAGGTGTTTACATGTCACTCTCTCACTCTAACTACCAAATGGGTCTAAAGGCTAAAGCACCACATGCAAGTGGGTTTTACAAAAGTCAAACATTTACAAAGTCATGAATGAAGAACTTTGCACCCCAACATTTTTCTCTCTCAAAACGCTCCAGCACTCTAGGGTTTCTCTCTATGGAGTGGTGGCCAGAAATGACGGCCATAAGGGCCTTTAAATAGGGTGCAAACCCGAGAAATTTGGGTTTCATTAAACAGCGTGGACTCGCCGAGTCCACACATGGACTTGCCGAGTCCCTCATTAATCAGACCACTCAAATCGCGATCCAACTCGCCAAGTCGGGGCTCTTACTCGCCGAGTCTCTCTCCAAAAATCAATATAAATGAATAAAATAATATACCTGGGAATCCGGATGTTATACTTCAATAGCCGGTTTCAATGGTTTCTGTGAACACCTACAACAAGTTCAATGGTAAATGAAATACAAAAAAAAAAAAAGGACCAATTGAGTACAAAGACAACAGTTAATTACCCTAATAAGTCATTTCCCCATATATATATATATATATATATATATATATATATATATATATATATATATATATGGGGTTAGTGAATATGTGGCTGTGTTGTATGTAAGATTACATATAGAACCTACTAAAACTACATAGTTTTAACTAAAATTTGGTATAAACATTATAAATTTGATGCGTATTATAATGTCCATAATTTACATCAAATTTCTCAAGCATAACATGGTTAATTTTGTTCAATTCTCTTTAATAAAAGATAATGCATATCTTTCCTGTCGACAATTGGTACAGTAATTTCCATCGTCTTACGTTGATTAATATATGTTTCTTTCTTTTTCTTATTTATCCAGTGTCAATATTTATGAACACAAAATTGTTCATGTCAGTTTAAGATGGAATTGAAAAAAAATTATGATAAAGTTGCAAAGTCAATGTAAGAGTAATTATTTGAAATAAATTGTTGAGGAAAATCGATAGAATTGGAGATAACCGATAGAATGGTACAGTAACAGATAATGCATATCTTTCCTGTCAACAATTGGTACAATAATTTCCATCGTCTTACGTTGATTAATATATGTTTCTTTCTTTTTCTTATTTATACAGTGTCAATATTTATGAACACAAAATTGTTCATGTCAGTTTAAGATGGAATCGAAAAAAAAAATTATGATAAAGCTGCAAAGTCAATGTAAGAGTAATTATTTGAAATAAATTGTTGAGGAAAATCGATAGAATTGGAGATAACCGATAGAATGGGAAATATATTACATTTAAAATTAAATATTTGTATTTAAATTGTCAAAACGACGTAGTATTGGAAGTTCTATACCTAATGATATATACATGACAGCTACATATTCACTTTTCCATATATATATATATATATATATATATATATATATATATATATATATATATATATATATATATATATATATATATATATAGGTTCAGGTTCATTTGAGATCATTCTAATTTTGTGAGACCGTGAGACCAAATCTAAAAATAATTTTAAAATGCAAAATAAATGGAAAAAATCCAAAAATTCTTTTTTTAGATATTATTTTCGGAACTTGAATTAACTAAAAAAATAAAAAATAAATAAAAAAATGTCGTTTTTTTTTTAAATACGTGAAATATTCTAATAGAATATTATACTATACATATTCTAAAAAATAATTTTAAAATGCAAAATAAATGGAAAAATATAAAAATTCTCTTTTTAAATATTATTTTCGAAACTTGAATTAACTAAAAAAAATAAAAAAAAATCCCGTTTTTTTTTTTTTTTTTTTGAAAAATACGTGCAATATTCTAATAGAATATTACACTGTACATATTATAAAAAATAATTTTAAAATGCAAAATAAATGGAAAAATCCAAAAATTCTTTTTTTAAATATTATTTTCGGAACTTGAATTAACTAAAAAAAATAAAAAAATAAAAAAATGCGTCTCACAGTCTCACAAAATTAGGTCGTCTCACATGAACCTAACCCTATATATATATATATATATATATATATATATATATATATATATATATATATATATATATATATATATATACTAGCCGTGTACCCGTGCAAAGCGGCGGATGGCGAATAATTTGATCTCTTTAGAGTTAACCATTTTGCGTTCACTTCGAGAAATAAATATTAAATGACTTTTATTTTTCAAGAGAATTACCATACCATATTAAGGGGGTGTTTGGCTAAGCTTTTTTTAAAACAACTTAATAGGTTCCACATCACTATAAGTTAAAAAAGTGTTTGGATTAAAATAACTTATTCCGGTGGGGAACCTCTAATACGTCATTTTTTCATAAATTACCCTACACTTACTTATTAACTTATAAGCTAATAAACTAATAAGCAATAAGCTTTTTTGCCAAACACACCCTAAATGGTTATTACTTCCATTTTTACATACCCAAACCACTTGTACTGGTTATCGTCCTCTTTTTTTTCTCGTTTTCCTTAATTCCTTTATTAATTTAATGTCCTACTAAGTAAAATGCTAAAATATATAAATAATAGTTTATAAAAATAAACATTTAGAATATCAGGTGTTGTGATTCAAAAGTCGATAAATAGGCCTTTGAGAAGGCCAAAATACTCAGGTGTCAACTTGTTCATTGTGATTTTAAACCAAGTTTGGTCACAAATTAAAACATTTTCAACGATGGTATCTAATTCAAGGATTCATATTGATTTAGGTTCTCGAAACCTTAAAATATTGAACAAAATCTATATACAACCTTATAATAAAGACAATAATCACCGTAATCAGGAAGTCAATATGATGAAACTTGATATTATAAGGACCAATGATGAAAAAGGTTTCATTTTTAGACTAAACAAGATGAAAAATATACAAACTACCTTAATCATGTCAAATCTTGTGTTTAACCGTTCTTTATTGAAAAAGTAGGATGCCAAAATATACAAACTAATGATAATACAATGCTCTAACTGGCCCTCTTGATTGAGTTCTTTGAACCTGTAAAGCCAACACATTAAAGAAACATAGTAAAAACCTTTTTAGGAACAAACCTGATATAATGTAACATCCCCCTCTGGCACGTATCACAATATTGTCCGCTTTGGACCACTCGGCAAGAGGACTTCCCAGGGGGTCACCCATCCTGGTACTACTCCCGCCCGAGCACGCTTAACTGCAGAGTTCTTATGGGATCTGCTGCCCTCACGGCTTTAAATGGGGGGTGAAAGTGGGTGACCCCCTGGGAAGTCGAACCCTATAATGGGGGGTGAAAGTGGGTTAGATCTGATCCCACATCGGCTGGGAAGGATAACTAAGCATTCCTTATAAGGGGTGTGGATACCTTCCTTATCACAACGCGTTTTAAAGCCGTGAGGGCAGTAGATCCCATAAGAACTCTGCAGTTAAGCGTGCTCGGGCGGGAGTAGTACCAGGATGGGTGACCCCTTGGGAAGTCCTCGTGCCGAGTGGCCCAAGGCGGATAATATTGTGATACGTGCCAGAGGGGGATGTTACGTGCCAGAGGGGGATGTTACAAATGGTATCAGAGCTAGGGCACGGGTCAATGTGTTCAACGGGGACGTCGAACCCTATAATGGGGGTGAAAGTGGGTTAGATCTGATCCCACATCGGCTTGGAAGGAGAACGAAACATTTCCTTATAAAGGGGTGTGGATACCTTCCCTATCACAACGCGTTTTAAAGCCGTGAGGGCAGCAGATCCCATAAGAACTCTGCAGTTAAACGTGCTCGGGCGGGAGTAGTACCAGGATGGGTGACCCCCTGGGAAATCCTTGTGCCGAGTGGCCCAAAGCGGACAATATTGTGATACGTGCCAGAGGGGGATGTTACAAATGGTATCAAAGCCAGGGCACGGGTCGATGTGTTCGACGGGGACGTCGAACCCTCTAATGGGGGGTGAAGGTGGGTTAGATCTGATCCCACATCGGCTTGGAAGGAGAACGAAACATTTCCTTATAAGGGGTGTGGATACCTTCTTTATCACAACGCGTTTTAAAGCCGTGAGGGCAGCAGATCCCATAAGAACTCTGCAGTTAAGCGTGCTCGGGCGGGAGTAGTACTAGGATGGGTGACCCCCTGGGAAGTCCTCGTGCCGAGTGGCCCAAAGCGGACAATATTGTGATACGTGCCAGAGGGGGATGTTACAAATGGTATCAGAGCTAGGGCACGGGTCGATGTGTTCGACGGGGACGTCGAACCCTATAATGGGGGGTGAAAGTGGGTTAGATCTGATCCCACATCGGCTGGGAAGGATAACTAAGCATTCCTTATAAGGGGTGTGGATACCTTCCTTATCACAACGCGTTTTAAAGTCGTGAGGGCAGCAGATCCCATAAGAACTCTGCAGTTAAGCGTGCTCGGGCGGGAGTAGTACCAGGATGGGTGACCCCCTGGGAAGTCCTCGTGCCGAGTGGCCCAAAGCGGACGATATAAGTTAAAAATGATGAAATCAATTACAAGTAAGGATTAAAATAAAAACATGTTAAGAAAGAGTCATCTGCAGGAGGGATATTTGAATCAACATGTATTTTCTGATGGTTTCAAATTTTCAATTATCCGAAATTCAGGAAAGGAGATAGAATTTGTTGAGAAATATAAGGATTCAAAACACATGTTAAAATTTAATATTATTTTATTGATGACTACTTGTACTATTAACTTAATTATTTGAACGTCTTAAAAAAATAATATTGTTATATTCAATTTATTTTTAGAAATAGTGGGATTTCTTTTATATATATATATATATATATATATATATATATATATATATATATATATATATATATATATATATATATATATATATATATATATATATATATTGCTCCACTCTCACTTTTTTGCTTCTCCGTATTTCTTTTTCAGACGTCATTTCCTTCACATGTACTTGACATACATTATGAAGCCTCTTATCTTGATCAAACTTTCATACTCTTTAACATCACTCGTTACTTGTTCACTATTCTTTGGTTTGGTGATAATGGTAGAGCACGGGTGACATTATCGGTCATTTGGTTGCCAACTGTAGTGATATGGTGATGTGGCACATATATTGTATGACGATGTGTCTCTATTTTATGAAAAAACATTCCTGTTGTTAAAATTAGAAAAAAAAAAATAAAATAGAGTGACTTTTGTAACAATTATAACTAATGGAGTTTCAAAATAAAAAAAATGAAAACTTAGTAACTCTTGTGACATTTACCCGTAAAAAGACTACAATCATTAATGGTAAAAAATGAGATAAATTATTTATATTGTTATGTACGTAGTTGATGATCTTATGACGTGTTACTTTGAAGATGATATTATTGAATGAAACATAACTACCAAAATACACTTTAAAGGCTTAATTAGCTCTAGGAAGTGTTATTGCAAGTCATCTTTCATGTCAACGTGAGTCATACCCACTTCTTGACTAACCATCCATTGGAAGTGTTGAAATATCGCACCTGGAGCTTCTTGTTCGAGTTGCATCCGTAAGGACATCCCAAGACACATTCGCCTCCGCTCTCAAACAGTAGCATCTTGAAGCGTTGCCCTCTAACATCCACGTGGCCCTTTATCAATTATATGCAACAACCCTTTGTATACGATCAACAACCCTATCTATCACATGCAAGTGTTTCTCGATTTTTTGGACTTAATTACAAAAAAAAAAAAAAAAATCAGGGATGACTTTTGTGTTAATAGAGTCAACTTTAGAGATTTTTTTTATATAGATTTTTCTATTTTTTTTTTCAAGAATAAATGTCACAAAAGATACTATTTTCCTTTTTTCAATTGTAACATCCTTTTATAGTTTTCACAAAAGTTATCAAATATTTGTAATTTTTTTTTCAAAATTTGGACACCAAGAATATAATGTCACAAAAGAGATACATATCATTATATTATGTTAATGTCATAGCCTCATAGATCGCCACACTAGCATGTCATGTGACTTAAAGGTAAGGGGAAGAAATATGAAATTGGTTTAAATTTTACAAATTAATATAACAAATTTTTATAGGTGAGATAAGAAAGAAAGTTAATTTTTGAAACACTATTAATCAATTACTGAAAAAAAAATATCTATGTTCTCCCTTTTGGGTCGTGATACTAAAGGTATCGCTACGGTTGTAAAAGACAAAATTATTTATTCTTTCAATATTTTTTGTTGATTTTTTTAAAGGAATCAATCTATTTGGATTCTATTTACATTCATAAAGAACACCTAATAATTATTATTTTCTGTTTCCTAAAATAAGTTAATCATTACAGAATAATTATCCTTTTATTAACTATTATTACATAATAATAATAATTAGTTAGACTCCTCATAATTATTTTATATTTTTTCTTTAAATAAAACTAGTCATTACATAATAAAATGGTCCTATATATTGTTAATAGAAAAAAATAATACTATTCTTATATTAACTATTATTACATAATAATTAGCTGGACTCCTCATAATTACTTTATATTTTTTTCTTTAAATAAAACTAATCATTACATATTAAAAGGGTTTTATATATTGTTAATAGAAAAAATAATACTATTTTTTATATAAAAATGGTACAATAAAAATATATTCATTTTTTCAAACCTATAAAATAAAATATGTTAAATAACAAAAAAATTAATTAATTTTTATATTTTTTATATCCAATTTATTAACATCATTTTTATATAAATATAATAATAAATGACTTCAAATAGAACATAACAATAATAAAATAAAATTTCGATGTAATATATATTAAAATACTTCAACTATATTCATACATAAATATAAATATTTTTTAAATTTTAATGCTAAAAAGACTTGGTATAATAAATTTTATAACAAATATTGTTAAAAATAACATTTTATATTAAAAAGACTCATTTTTTAAAATAAAAAACCTAATTTTCGTTCAAAGCCCAACCAATACTCTTAAAACCATAACCCAACCGCCAATAAATTAAAAAATAAGCCCTAAAAACCCTAATCTTTCATCACCCACTCCACTATTTCTCTCATCCCGTCACAAAACGTAGCAGTCTCTATTGTCGGTTGACCAAGAGCCACTGATGGCCGCCCGAGGACCACCACCTCTCTATATGTATCGCCTATCTCTGCCTCTATCGATTAGCATCAAATTTTTCTATCTCTCGATCGAGTTTGTTGGTGGCAATTCGTCGTGATTTTGCGATGATGGAGCCAATGGAGAAGATGGCGTCTGATAACAACTGCGACCACAACCGGTGGTTGGGCCACCACCATCGATTTATCTCTCTCACTCTCTCTCTCTCTCTCTCTCATTTTTTGTTATTGCGGGATATGGCGGAAACACCACATGTCGTCATACCAGAGGAGGTTACGGCGGTGGTTTATGGAAGTGTTAGGTTTCCAACGGTGGTTCAAGTTATATTTCCGATAGTAGTGGGTAATAACAGCGTGTTGTAGAATGATCTAAATTTTAAAGATCGAAACTGAATTATTTGTAATCTGTGTTTTGATTTTAATAATCGTTGAGATTGATATATACATATATATATATATATATATATATATATATATATATATATATATATATGTGTGTGTGTGTGTTTGAATTTTGAAATTAATAATGTTATAGTTTTTATAAATAAATTATCGTCATTTATATATAAATTAAATAAAATAGATTTTGATATTAACAAATAAGAGTCTTGAATGACAAAATTTATAAAAGAAAAACTAAAATTAAAAAGTAAGAATTATGGTTTTCAAAGTTAAATAATCAAAAAATATATATTTATACCTAAAAAGTCATAATTAGAAGGGTCTCCTAAGAAAATCTGGGTCGAAATAATAAGACCCTTTTTAAACTCATAATTTTTTTTTTTTCGAGATAGGAACTATTGTTTATTTATAGAGATAGGAACTATAGTTTATTTATAGAGTTATATGTATAGGCAAAACCCTTTTTATTGCAACGTAGTTTACCATCAACGTGACGGCTATAAGGTCAAAGGGAGTGATGTCATACTTACCACAGTTTACGTAGGCGTAACGTAGGATTTGTCAAACGGCATCAAAATTTTGTTGTTTACCAGGCATGAGTTGTTATGCTTGTCATGTTATTTTTTTTTCTAAAATTAATTTTTATTCAAATAATCAATTTAAGCAAATTATTTTAAAAATAAACTATCATTAAACTTCAAAAAAAAATTATAATAAACCTAAAGAAACAACATAGAATTTAAAAATACAAAACATTGAAGTTAAAATTACCAAATCTAGATAGACCTAAAAGACATCCTCATAAGAAAAGTGACCGTATAAATCATCGAACGGTTCCATGTTAGGATAGATGTGGTCAACGGTCCAAATATGTTCTGTCAAGTCTCTACAAAGAACATGATGGGTCTTGCCATCATGAATTATTGCTCTTCTCGTCAAGTACTCCTCGCTTCCAACTTCAAAAGATTGTGGCGGTGGAACGATCCCGTTTTCATTATACTTATATATTGCATTTTCTTCATTTTTGAGAATCATATTGTGCAATATGATACAAGTATACATCACCTCACTTTTTTTCTTCTCATAAAAAAAAAGTCAAGGGCATTTAAGTATATGCCAATGTTTTTTAAGAGCGTCAAACTGTAACGCCCGTGTTTCTAGGCTAAGCATTATTATAATGATGTAATAGTTAGGGTCAACAATTGTAATATATTTTGAAGTAATGAATAGAAAATATTTGAGTATTATGCGATTTGTGTGCATTATACTTGATTATAACAATATAATAAAATAATAATAAAAATAATCATCAAAAATAAAATGATAGATAGACTAAATATCCATGAAGAAAGTTGAATTAGTCGCAATAAGGATTTCGGGGATATAAGGAACGCTAAAATCCGACTTATAAGAAAGAAGTTATGACCCGATGAAGTTTTGCGACAAATCCGGCACGACGCAGTGTGACGTAAAAAGTGAGTTTGTGATAAAGTATTTTTTAGCCTTAGCAATCTAAAGGAAAGTCGTAGTATACGTTAAACCGAGAGCGTACATAAAAAGAACATCAAAATCTAACTTTGTATGAGGAAGTTATGATTTTTCTAAGATTTAGCATAGTAGTGCACAACACGAAATTTGAATTTTAGATCGACCAATTTTTAGCTGACACAATCTAAACGAGAATTGAAGATCTTATTGATAAGAATTCAATGATATAAAGACAAACGAAAATGGGTGTCTGATGACAAAGTTATGAATTTTTAACGAATTTTAACTGTTTAAGCCTGTTAAAATATAACTTTCAAAATAAATTCAAGATTAGCCGACAGATTCTAAATGAAAGTTATAGGTTACGTCGCCACCTATGCGTGGATATAAAGAATGTCAAAAACGGAGCTCGTATGCGAAAGTTACGAAATTTAGAAGTTGTGTATATGCTGATGCGAGGAGGGACAATGGCTGAATCTGGACCATTGCTTGCTCCCCAGGTCTTCACTTTGAATGCTAACAGCTGCCTCTTCGTACGCACAACCTACTCCAAGGATTACGCCCTGCGTAGTCTGAAGCCAACCCCTATAAATAGGTGCGAGGAACACCCCATTTCTTCACACCTCAACCCTTCTTTCTCTCTCAATACTCAAAAACTATCCCTCCCCTTCCCTACTACTTCCCAAGTGCTAGAGGCGAGTCCCGGAGTGCAAGAAGTCTCTGAGAAGAAGAGCTTTTGGCGGAAGTTCTGCCCCCGCAGAGCCCGGTTATTAGCTAAACCCCCTTATAAGTAAGTTATCCTTACCTTACTTTAAGTTGTGACATCCCCAAAATCTCGGCCAGAAAAGACCGATTTTCATTTATGCTTTTTAAATATTTTCAGAGTAAATCCTTTTGATTTGAAAGAGTTGCGGAATTTGTTCCCAAAAACAAAACATGATAAAATAATGTTTACCAAAGCATTTCATAAAAGAAATGTATTTTCATTATAATCAAAACTCGGGGTGTCATGTTCCGATACAGACCAATAAGCATAAACGAATACATTACAAGTCATTCAACAAATATAAACATGTGCAGACTTGTAAACAAAACAACTAATGGTTCATCCATCTCATGACCTCGCACCACTTCCTGTAATACAAATAAAATTGAGTGGGTCAGGCTTAGGAGCCTGGTGAGCATATAGGGTTTTCAACCCACAATAAATAATCATGTTTAATTTTCACCAACCAACAATAACCCAATTACCCATTCCCATTATTCTCACTTTATGTCCCTAAGACAACTGACACAAGGGACCTAGTCTAAGAATATTTCATCGGGGCGACAACACATGCTTCGGGGGTACCTCAGCAATATAAGTCAAATAAGGCAACCATGAGGGGGATGGAGTACAGCGAATGAACACCCAAGTTCATTAACACCTACAGGTGGCGAACCTGCTAATGTTTCCACAAGACTGTCTAGAATAGCCAGTGGTCGTCATCTAAACTCCGCTAGATGACTAAATCAAACAACAACGAGGCCTCTCATCTGTTTATTACACACCAACTATCTACCCATGTTCTACCCAACATATTAGTAGATAAAATATACATTTTTATACATAGTTTTGAAAACCTGTATAGCATGCTTTAATCAACACATAATCCACATAACAGATGAGGCACACACACACGTAACACATATCTCATAGAGAATAAATCATATCTATGAGATAGAAGAGAGTGAATATACATTCACACATATAACAACAAAATATATACACATAGCACGTATTTTATATAAAATACTTTATAATAATGTCTTAGAAGAAGGTAACTACACCCTCACACTTATAAACAACAATATAATTAATACACTCAAACCAAACTTGTATTATTATCGTGTTTATGAAAGGTAGTATACACTCACATAACACATATCTCATAGAGAATAAATCATCTCTATGAGATAGAAGAGAGTGAATATACATTCACACATATAACAACAAAATATATACACATAGCACGTATTTTATATAAAATACTTTATAATAATGCATTAGAAGAAGGTAACTACACCCTCACACTTATAAACAACAATATACTTAATACACTCGAACCAAACTTGTATTATTATCGTGTTTATGAAAGGTAGTATACACTCACTTGATCAGAAGATGATCGGACAGCACTACGACTTGCAGAAGTAGTAATCCTCAGCAGATCTGGAAGATCTCTTCAAAAATCGAACTTCTCGCGGGCAGAGCTTCGGCTCGGGAACCGCACTTCTCGGGATCTTCGGGATCTCGGGACTTGCCTCGGGGCTTGAGTATGATACCGGGGCTTTGAGATATTTCTGGCACGCAAAACGATGCAAAACGAGAGAGAGAAGAGAGGAAATTGGCAAAAGACTCGGCTGCCTTCGGTTCCTATTTATAGGAGGCTGGAGCCTCGGAGTACGCGAGGCGTACTGCAGTACGCAGCGCGTACTGCTTCCGAAATCGTCACTGCATGCGTCATCCGAAATGTCGACACTCTTCGGAGTACGCGGGGCGTACGTCGCATCGGACCGGTGACTCGCCTTCGGATAATGCCTCCGAATTTCCATTTAAATTTAATTACCAAATATTTAATAAACTTCGGAAATTCATATCTTCTTCATATGAACTCCATTTCTCGCCTAACTTTTTATCGCTTCGATACCAAAAACGAGACCTTCGATCCTCGTTTAGATTGCTTCGGCTAAAAACCACTCGATCTCAAATCGAGTATTTCGGGCTGCACACCGCTAAGCCGAAACTTCGATAAATCATAACTTCCTCATACGAAGTCAGATTTGGGCGTTCTATATATATTCGGAAACCTCGTTTCAACTACTACTACATTAACCAAAGATATTAAGTTTATTTTACACTTAAATTTTGACGCTTATTTTTATTTCTTAATTAATCAAACAACATAATTAAGCAATTAAGCACAAAACACATAATACTCAAATAATAAAATCTTATTATTTCAAAACGGGTTACAGAGGTTAACCTAGACTATTACATTGCTAAAAATGGCAAGCCCGGAAACACAGGCGTTACATAAGTATAGCTTATGTTTAAGTTCATTATCATTATTATGAACCTATAAATAACGTAAGTGCTGAGTATTATAAAATATAAAGTTTTATTATAATATCTTACAACTACTCGCAGTACAGGGAATCTGGTTTGAAGGGCAGCATAGGGTTTTTGGATTTTAGAACAACTTAAATGCCAAAATGGTCATACACTGCGGTGTTTCATGTACGACCCCTGTCTGTACCTAGTAGTTAAAAGTATTGTTTAACACTTATAAAACAATATCGCTTGTAAATAATCGCAATAAATATTAGACTAAAATCTAATGGTAATAATACTAGGTTTCGTCGAAGGAAAATAAAATTGTTAGAAGCGAAGCGCTGCCCGAGTTTGGATCCATCACTTAATCAAGTGAGTGTATAGTTACTTTCATATTACACATAGATATGAAGTATTTAATATAAGTTACATGCTATGTGTACATATTATCTGTATACTTGATATTTATGCTGGATGAACAAAATATACATGTTTTACTTGATTTAAACTGTATATGTATTTTATACCTATAATTATGATGGGTAAAGATGGGTAGATGATATATATATGATGAAATAAATGATAAGAGGCCTCGATGGTTATGATGATCCAGTTATCTAGCGGAGTATAGATGACGACCACAAATTATTCTAGACAGTCTAGTGGAATGCTGACATGCTCCCAACCTGTAGGTGTTTTTAAACTAAGTGTTCACCAAGTGTACTCCATCCCCCTCATGGTTGCCTTATTTGACATATATTGCTGAGGAATCCCCTAATCATTGTTGTCATCCCGATAAAAATCCTTAGGCTAGGTCCCTTGAATTAAATGTTTTAAGGACAGAAAGTGAGGATAACGGGAACTGATAATCGGGTTGATTGATTGATGAAATTAATAAACTTAATTATCATGGGTTGAAAAGCCTATGTGCTCACCAAGCTCCCAAGCCTGCCCACTCAGGTTCTTGTATACAGGTAGTGGCAAGAGAGCACAGGAGTGATGATCTGATTAGAGATTAAAGGATTATAGGTCGTTAGAATAATAGATGTTGTAATGCTTTTGATCTGTATTGACAATGATGCTGCGAGGTTTTTAATATAATGAAAATACATTTCTTCGGAAATGCTTTGATAAATTCTTTATCATATTTTTTTTGGGAACAAATTCCACAAATATTTCCTCAAAAGTATACTCTGATTTTCAAATAAAGCATAAATTAATCGGTCTTTTTTTGCCATAAAATTGGGGATGTCACAGTTATTATCAGAGCATTAGTTTAAGTGAACTAGGAATTTTGTAGGATTTCTAGACTTAAACTTAGAATGCTAAGCGATGATCGTGAGATGAGTGTCTACTAAATTTTCGACACGAGCACTAGCTTATTTTAGGAAATATGTCTAAATTTATTTTATGTGCTAAATGATTTATGCTATAGCTATAAAAATGTCTTATATGTTATTATTTGATTGAATCTATGGTCTGTTGCCGACCGGATATGGAAACTTTATGTGTTCAGATTTCTAAACGTTCGACTACGATATTAGAATTGGCATGTAACTTTTCGGTGTAACAAGGAGAATTAAACGTCTATCATAAATAAGGATCTAAATACGCTTAATTTGGTGTGGCGAGAACCCGAACTGGATTCAGAAACGCTAATGGAAATGCTAATGCTAATCAGCGACCTGTGATTGAGTGTGCACCGGAAGTAGCAGTTGCACTTGAGCCAATCACAATGGCATGAGTCCAAGCAATGATTAGGGCTATGATGGCCGAACAAAGAGAGGAAATGACACAGATGTTGCATGATAGGGATGAACCTACTGTACCCATCGTATAGCCTGAACTATCAGATGAAGGAAACTATAGTCAGAATGTCAGTCAGGCTGAGCCACGAGTTGGTAAGATAAACCACCCCAATAGAGGAAATGACAGACGTAGCTGCAAGTACAAGGATTTCATGGCATACAAACCACTGAGTCTTTATTGAAGCCCATCGCCAATGGAAGTCATCAATTTGATCTCCAAGATGGAGATAATGTTTGAAAGTTGTGACTGCAACAACAAACAGAAAACTATCCTTGCAGTTACACTATTAAAGTAAGGAGTACTAAACCGGTGGAAGCTAGTAGTTGATACCATACCTAAGGAAGAAGCTAGCAAGATTTCTTGGGAAGACTTTTTAGTGCAACTGAAAATGCAGTACTACTCTAAGTAGGATCTGCTGGAGATCAACAATGAATTTTAGAACCTAAAGTGTAACACCCCGAATCCAGAAGACCAAGAAAGGAAAGGAAAACCTCAAAACCAGGAAGCGACTCGTCGAGTAGGTGGGATGACTCGACGAGTAGGAGCGCAATTCGGGTCGCGGGTTAAGTGACCTACTCGACGAGTCGAGAGACCGACTCAGCGAGTTGGTCTCGGTTGGGAAAACCCTAAATTCAGGACTTGGTACCCTATTTAAGGATCTTATTCCCCTTCTATTGGTCTCATCTCCAGCCTCCAAGATCAGAACCCAGAGATCCCGAAACCCTAATGCTTGTGAGACATTTTTTAAGAGTATTTTGTGTTCTTGAAGTCAATAAGAAGAAGAGGAAACTTGAAGGCTCAAGGAGAGGCTTGTGGATCCAAAAGTAGCTTCTCAATCTCATTATTTTCTGGTAATTGATATGTGTATTTTTATATATATTTTTACACACTTTATCTTAATATTTTGGCCTTATTTATTCTATTTTAGAACTAAAAAATACTCATAATACTTTGAATTATGTTTTGTAGCTAATTGTTGTCGATGAACCACAAAAGAAAAGACTGAATCGGGAACCGGGCTTAGAAGCTAAAAGAAATCAAAATTGCTGAAAAGGCGAGTACGCCCCGCGTAAGGAAATAGTACGTGCCGCGTACACCTTTGCACCGGATAGACTTGATCGCGTGATTATCTTGAGTACGCGCTGCGTAATCCTAAGTACGCCCAGCGTACTTAGGTCGGCCACAAAGATTATAAATGTCGATTTATAGCTAACCAGAGAAGAGGATTCGACTTCTAACCTAATTTAGTCGACAATTAACTTCTGTTAAGCCGTTTTGAGGGTCTAGAAGGCGGCCGGAAGGCCGTTAAGCTAACGGAAGCGGAGATCGGAAGGATTGGAGAGCGGATACATGTTGATTATCATATGGTTTGCTGACGTGACCATGTTTAGCATTCTATGGTGGTACTTTTCTGTATTTAGTTTCTGATTTAGGTGTAAAAACCTTTTACTTTGTGTTTATGATTGAATGAAGCTTTGATTATTAGACTAATTGCTATATTAAATAGTTTATTTGTGTTTAATTTATCTTGCCAAGCTTGTTAAAAGATCCTCATGTGTTAATGATGATTATTTTCTGTTAATTGTTAAGTGAATTGAGTTGCTTGAACATCTGCTTGATTTGCTTGTCTCTTATGATTTTTGATGACCATCGAGATTATAAGACTAGAAATAACGAATGTGAAACTAGGATTAATTTGAGAATAAGTAAGTTAATGTGTGAGCCTTGTTTGATGACCATCAACAAGAGGTTGATTAAATGTCTACATTGATTAACTGTATTTACAAGTCTTGCTTGATACGAACTGAACACTAGGAAGCATGTTAGTTTAATCAACTGATCACTGTTTGAATTGACTTGTTTGCTAAAGGATTAGTTATAGTGAACGCGAATCTAATCATTTTAGGAATCGGTGAACATTGAATAAATGAATTTGTGTATGCAATTGTCTATGTTTTAAGGTGTAATTTATCTAAACCAAAGTACCTGAAGAGATTTGCTTTCCTGTTAGTTTATCGAGAGTTGTTAATTGATTTATTAAACCATTTTATTATTTTCGTGTAACCTGTAACCTATAATCAAATATAATAAATTAATCCACCGTTCCCTGTGATCGACACCCGACTTACCTAAGCTATACTATAATCTGACTAGGTACACTGCCTATAAGTGCATAGATAGTCTAAGTTTGTTAGGTTATAAATATTAAAATTAGTGGGTACTTTTGTGCACATCAAGTTTTTGGCGCCGTTGCCGGGGAACGGCTTGTCATTAATTTATTTTATTTGATTATTCGTTATTTGTTTTTAGTTAGTTTTTAGTTAGTTTTTATTTTTAGTTTGATTTTCGATGATATCATTTCACTTGTCGGGAAGGTTCTTGTTTTTATTTTGCAGGAATTTGGGATTGTACACATTGCTTGACTTTACTTTTTGCATGGGTTTCGGGAATGAAAGCGACTAGGGAATTCTTGACCTGCTTAGCCTACTACTTTGTTGATTTGCCCAACTCAATCCATGAGGCGTAGTATAGCAAGGCGTATTGTGGTGGTTAAGTGGAAGACCGAGCTCTTGCTGTTCTTGACTAGTTAGGTCACTTCTTGTTCCGCTTTTAGTTAAAGGTGCAAGGAAAACAAGAGAAATATTCTAACGGGTCCCGAAAGCGGGTGTTTTCGCAAACCAATTCTTGCATGCAAAGGTTTTTGATCAACCATTGTTGTTTGATCTTGACAAAGATAAGTGATTATGACATCTCCGTTTTTTTATCACTCATCGTGAAGTCATCATTAGCTTAAGAAATTAAAAAGGAAAAAATAAATAAGTTTTAAGTCTCCTAGATTAAATAATTAAAAAGAAAAGGAAGTTAAATTAAAGAAAAAGGAAATTTTGAATTAAACTACGCCCCGTGTAAGTTATATTACGCCATGCGTAATGAGCCCCGAATCGCGAATGAACATTTCAGGGGGATGGGGTTACGCCCCGCGTACCCTTGTGTTACGCCCCGCGTACATCAGCGACCAGGTATATCTCTTGACCCGTTGACTTCTTCTTTATTCTTTTCACATCTCCTCTCTCGCACACGAACTGTGACAGCCAAGAGCTCCTAAACATTTTCGATTGTGCTTCCTTTCTTGTAAAATTCGACACACGGATTATGGCTCGAAGGGTGCAAAGAATCAACCCTCCCGAGGATGTGACCGATCATCGCTTTTTACAATTTCCGCAAACGCTGAACGATGCTACCCGGGCGCGTTATGTCACCAACTTGAGCTTGCTTCTCACAAAGGAGATTGACATTGCACCCTCATTTGATTGGGAGTTGGCTACCAGGACTGGACTTGCTGCATTGATCCAGAAGTTTTTGCAATATACACACTCGGACGCGAGTGGTGTGGAATTGTTTGTGTGTCAGGGATGGGCGCGTTTGTTCAGGATCCAGGAGCCTGTGTATCGGGAGTTTTTGCTGGAGTTCTACGCTACAGTTTCCTATGATCCTAGGAAGCCACTCGATGACAGGACAGCCTTTGCTTTCAGACTGGGAGGAGTGAGCCGGGAATGCAGCGTGATAGAGCTTGCTACTCGGGTGGGTATTTACACAGCCGACGAGACGAGGAGTGTCCACTTCCCGGCATTCCTTGCTGACTGTCTCACGGAACGGCCAGCGGACTATAATGAGAACACCTTTTGGGCCGAGATTACAGGAGGAGTGTATACACCATCTACCGCTCGAGGGGGGATGATTCAGTCCACTACATACCGAATGTTGCACCGGTTGATTTCTATGTCTCTCACGCATCACAAGAATAGTGAGAGAGTGCCTTCGACAGACCTGTATTTCCTATGGGCACTAGTTACTCCAGGGAGGCACCTGAACCTTCCAGTTGTTTTAGCTGCATACTTGGGACGGAGGGCCAGGGGACTTAGGGGAGATAGCCCGATATGCGGAGGGCATTTTATCACACGGTTAGCTCGATCATACCAGTTGATGACACGTGAGATCACGAGATCGATGGTGTTTCACGACATGAGGCCGATGAGTCTTCAGCTATTGGAGTCGATGCGCGTATTAGAGCGGGGAGGTGATGGTGTTTTGAGAGTTCGAGCAGATGATGAGGCAGATGAGGAGGGTGCTGCCGAGCCACAGCCGAGACGGGTCCAGCGGCGTCGACCTGCTCCTCGGGGAGCGCAGCAGGGACCTGAGCAGGAGATTGATATGCGCTATCTGGCTCAGGGCATTGATCGTCTTAACGAGTATGTTGCACATGTGGACATGCAACAGCGGTGGTATGGGAATGCGTTGAACGCATTCTTTGCCCATCAGGGGTTTCAGTATTCGGTTCCCTTTCCACCACCATTCCAGTCATGATTTGATGGGGCCGGTACTTCTGGGACACAGCCACATGATGATGGAGATGACGAGTGATCCTTTTTATTTTGTTTTATTTGTTTTGTGTTATTTTTAGTTTAGTTTAGTTTTTAGTATTTGGTATGTAATTAAACTTTGATTTAGTTTGTTTTCCATGTTGATGCTCTTTGGTTGTTTAGATTTCTGCAGAATTTTCGCCCTTAGGAAGCTGGCAGTAAGTTTAGCAGCTAGGTCCGACTGTTGCTAGAGAGAGCGGTATGAGAGTTGAAGATTATAGTCGAGACCCACGATTTGTCATAAGTGTGGGGTGCATATTTATTTCGTGAGCGATCGTTTTGAAGATTGGCATTGTTACGATGTTTTGACTCTTATGATATGGATGAGCAGTTCCCATACTATAGAGTTTTATTTCGACGCGCGGAAGAAGTATCGTCCCGGTTGCCACGACATGGTAGACGCTTTCCTATGTCATGGGGGATTTTTCATCGCGAGTAGAGGATGTCATTCTTGACGAGACGACGTGGTCGACACTTTCCCACGTCATGGTTACTATACTTTGCATTTATTAGCAATATTTTGCACCACATTTTTGAAGATGGCGGTCTTGATTTTATTTTTCGGCAAATTCAGAGGCAGCAGTTCCAGTTTTCAGTCTTTCGGCAAAATTTGAAGCAACTTGTAGCAGCCCCATTCGATCTCACCACAACTACCCAGGAGAGTCTGTTCCTTTTTCTCCTTTTTTTATGTTCTTAATTCGTTTTAGCATACAATGAGGGCATTGTATGAAATAAGTGTGGGGTAGGGGATCGGTAAAAGTAAATTAAAATTAAGAGAAAAAAATGAAATTGCTAGAATTTGGAAAATTTAAAAATTTTAAAACTTGAAATAATAGTTTAATTTAGAAAAATCTAGTGATAATGTTGCTAATATTGTATGAAATGATCCAATAAGAACTCAAATGTTTAGTTGAGCCAATATACGTTATAGTGCATTTGTGGCCTCCCTTATTTTAGTGAAATCATGGAACAAAAACATAACCCCGCTTGGTTTGAGGGATGCAATATGTTTAGCAGCCTAAACCTGAAATGTATCCCGGAAAATTATTATCATTAACCAATAAAGGTTGAGGTTGAGCGCCTCTGCTTAAGCATGTAGGGTTTTGAGTGAAAAAAAAAAAGAAAAAAAAAGAAAAGAGAATTACGAAAAAAGTTTGAAGAATTTTAGAGCAAATAAAGTAAAGATCAAAAGATCAAGATTCTGAAGAAATTCAAAAAGTTGAAGATACCAGAAATCAATTCAAATAAGGTGTTGAATTCAAAGAAATCAAAGATCAAAATGCCAAAGAAATGAAGAATTCAAATAAAGCTCCATAGTGGTATCGGAAAGTTGTAATTTTCTAGAATATGTATGCTTAGGCTGCTCAACTAAAAATACCTTGAGGTTAGGAGGTTTTCTGCGGATGGATTCGGAGGGTTGCATAAAATGAGCATTGTTCGGAAAAAGTGGGCGAGTGTTTATGAAGATTGTGAGTATTTAAAATATGGGGGGGGGGGTACTTTAGGAAAATATTAGACACAAATGTACGCGTTGAGGTCTTGGCATAATGGCTGAGTTTTAAAAGGATTGTTTAATGTGATATTGGTAAAATAAAAGTAAATTTGCTTGGGGGCAAGCAAAGGCTAAGTGTGGGGTATTTTGATATGTGTATTTTTATATATATTTTTACACACTTTATCTTAATATTTTGGCCTTATTTATTCTATTTTAGAACTAAAAAATACTCATAATACTTTGAATTATGTTTTGTAGCTAATTGTTGTCGATGAACCACAAAAGAAAAGACTGAATCGGGAACCGGGCTTAGAAGCTAAAAGAAATCAAAATTGCTGAAAAGGCGAGTACGCCCCGCGTAAGGAAATAGTACGCGCCGCGTACACCTTTGCACCGGATAGACTTGATCGCGTGATTATCTTGAGTACGCGCTGCGTAATCCTAAGTACGCCCAGCATACTTAGGTCGGCCACAAAGATTATAAATGTCGATTTATAGCTAACCAGAGAAGAGGATTCGACTTCTAACCTAATTTAGTCGACAATTAACTTCTGTTAAGCCGTTTTGAGGGTCTAGAAGGCGGCCGGAAGGCCGTTAAGCTAACGGAAGCGGAGATCGGAAGGATTGGAGAGCGGATACATGTTGATTATCATATGGTTTGCTGACGTGACCATGTTTAGCATTCTATGGTGGTACTTTTCTGTATTTAGTTTCTGATTTAGGTGTAAAAACCTTTTACTTTGTGTTTATGATTGAATGAAGCTTTGATTATTAGACTAATTGCTATATTAAATAGTTTATTTGTGTTTAATTTATCTTGCCAAGCTTGTTAAAAGATCCTCATGTGTTAATGATGATTATTTTCTGTTAATTGTTAAGTGAATTGAGTTGCTTGAACATCTGCTTGATTTGCTTGTCTCTTATGATTTTTGATGACCATCGAGATTATAAGACTAGAAATAACGAATGTGAAACTAGGATTAATTTGAGAATAAGTAAGTTAATGTGTGAGCCTTGTTTGATGACCATCAACAAGAGGTTGATTAAATGTCTACATTGATTAACTGTATTTACAAGTCTTGCTTGATACGAACTGAACACTAGGAAGCATGTTAGTTTAATCAACTGATCACTGTTTGAATTGACTTGTTTGCTAAAGGATTAGTTATAGTGAACGCGAATCTAATCATTTTAGGAATCGATGAACATTGAATAAATGAATTTGTGTATGCAATTGTCTATGTTTTAAGGTGTAATTTATCTAAACCAAAGTACCTGAAGAGATTTGCTTTCCTGTTAGTTTATCGAGAGTTGTTAATTGATTTATTAAACCATTTTATTATTTTCGTGTAACCTGTAACCTATAATCAAATATAATAAATTAATCCACCGTTCCCTGTGATCGACACCCAACTTACCTAAGCTATACTGTAATCTGACTAGGTACACTGCCTATAAGTGCATAGATAGTCTAAGTTTGTTAGGTTATAAATATTAAAATTAGTGGGTACTTTTGTGCACATCAGTAATCAAGTCTCTAAAATGATCATTAGTTCATTAGATCTATTCTTTCCCGCTTTTATGAAGACCTTGGTCCAAGAATGGTTGCTTTTGAGATTTGGATGTCCCCAAGCCAGATCCTTTCAAATCTGGAAGTATTTAGGGTGTTTAAGGCACAAAGGTGCAAGCTTTATGATATTAGAACTCCCTATGCATGGTTAAAGAGGTTGTTATGGCCTTTTGAGCAAAAAGGGCCATGCATGGGTTTAAAGGCAGAGGTTTTGCGTGTTATTTTGACCCTAGAAGGTTAGATATGGGTCCTAGATGCTTTGTGCCCGACTGAAATCGTCTGAATAGAATTGGACTTAGGAGGACTCGATGGGTTGCTCCTAGGACTCAGCGAGTCAGACCGTTTCTTGCCCAAAACCTTTCTGTTAGCGTTTGTGTGTGGAGTTGGTAGAGAACTCAGACAATTGGGTTCATTATGGACTTGAAGATCATCGTACTCGACGAGTTCAAGGGTGAACTCGGCGAGTCCAAGACAATATCCCTAACTTATGAAGATGGACTCGACGAGTTTAAGGTGCACTTGGCGAGTCAGTTGTAGAAGGGTCCCAACGTGTTTAAAGGTGAACTCGACGAGCTCAAGGAAGACTCGATGAGTAGGATCGAAGTCCAGATCTACATGTGGATTGTGGGACTTGACGAGTTGGTGGGTCAACTCGGTGAGTTGAGTCAACTCGGAGCGTTAACTTTGACCGTTGACCTTAATCA
The DNA here is from genome assembly GCF_051521515.1 of Lactuca serriola. Classification (NCBI taxonomy): domain Eukaryota; kingdom Viridiplantae; phylum Streptophyta; class Magnoliopsida; order Asterales; family Asteraceae; genus Lactuca; species Lactuca serriola. The sequence continues at coordinate 23,719,288 of NC_136409.1, read as the reverse complement.
AGTTTGACCTAGTTTGAATTTTGAGGGTATTGTGGTCTAAGTGTTATTTTGGGTATTGATAGTTCGGGGAGGCGAAGGATCAACAGTTCAGGAGTTGTCGGTTAGCAGTCAGAAGTGTTTGGCTAGTCTTCAACATTGCGAGGTGAGTCTCCTCACTATTTGTATGGGTCTAAGGCACTAATGCCAGCCCATTTAGTTTACGTATGATAGGAAGACCCAGGGGTTATCCCTAGGCATTATGCATGAAAGACTAGGAGACGGCTACTGGCACACAATATGTTATTATGTATGGTAGGAAGACCCAGGAGTTAGCCCTAGGCAATATGTATGAAAGACCAGGAGACGGCTACTAGCACACTATATGTTATTATGTATGGTAGGAAGACCTGGGGGTTAGCCCTAGGCAATATGTATGAGAGACCAGGAGGTGGCTCCTGGCACACTATATGCTGATTAGCTAAGTAGACTAGTATGTATGATAATTGTCTTTGTGATTCTTGCATGGAAGACCAGGAGGTGGCTCTTGGCGCTTGTCTGTAAGATCGAGGGGGATGGCCCCAGGCTTGGCAAGAAAGACCACGTGCGGCCCGTAGCATAAAGGCAAGACTATGTTTGGCACATAGCACCTTACTTGTTTATGGACATGTTTGATATGTATGACTCACAATATGTATGACATGTATGGCACAGTTGATATGTATGGTATGTGGTATTTGGGGAACTCACTAAGCTTCGTTCTTACGGTTTACAGTTTTGGTTTCAGGTATCTTTAGTTTCATGAAAATGGAGCTCGGGACAATCGCAACACATTCACCCATGTTATTCCGCACTATGTGATCTTTGGGATTGGACTCTGATAATTGTTTTAATTGAAATGTTTTCAATGTATGGAACAAAGGTGTTAACAATTTTCTTATATTAAAAATGAAATTTTTGGCCATGATTTTTGGGATGTTACAAGTTGGTATCAGAGCCTTGGTTCGAGGGATTCGGGCACACTCCTGGGTGTGTCTGGACTCAAACTGAGGACTTGGCATGAAATTTTTCAAAAGAAAAATCATTTTTTTTGAATAAAAGAATTTAGAAAGAAATTTGAAAGAGAAAAGAACTTTGAAAGAAAGGGATTTGATGCATGCAATCGCCCGAGCTCAAGTAAGTGGTTCCCAAAATACCAATACATAGTTGTTATAAGATATGATATGATTATGTGATTCACATGCTAGAACTGATCAGCCAGTAGTAGGATGGGCTTTTAGGGTTATGTCTGATTGTATGAGTCTTTGAATTACATGCTAGTATAGAATCCTTGTAAGAGGATTTAGTGGCTTGTTTGGTTAGATTTTTCTGTTTGTCTGAATGTTGCTTGCTTTGTGCTTTATGGCACTTCGAGTGATAGGAGTTAACTACTAGATAAATACGTGAAGTCACATGTGACCAGGGTTGAATAATCTCAGAGTGCTGGATTTGACCCTACTGCGCTACTCTCGTCTGGGTCTAACCGTTGTTCAGTCACGGCCTAAGCCCATCTAGCCCATAAACAGCCCAATTACTCAAGGCCCAAAATTGAAAACCCAACAGAGGGCGTATGTTGGGCGTACTCCTCTGGTACACGGGGCGTACGCTCGTCTGTACTAAAGATCCTTCCATGTGCTTAATGGCTTAAACTGTAACATCCGGGTTCCCAGGTATATTATTTTATTCATTTATTTGGGGTTTGTGGAGGGACTCGGCGAGTTGGTGCTTAGACTCGCCGAGTAGGGTCGTGAATTCTTATCCGGGTTAATGACCGGACTTGGCGAGTTCATGGGTGGACTCGGCGAGTCCGCGCTGTTTAATGAAACCCTAATTTCGTGGGTTTGGGACCTATTTAAAGGCCCTTATGGCTGTCAATTGCGGCTACCAAACCCCAGAGAGAAACCCTGAGAGAGCTGGAGCATTTGTGAGGGAGAAGAGGCCATTTTTGATCCTTGTGTTAGTGTTATTGCAAGAAGAAGGTGACCAGGGCAAGAGGGGGGATGAAGAGGGTGCTATTCTATGATGTTCAGAGCCAGAGACATCATCCTTGAGGTATTGATTCAACCCTTTCCTCAGTTTTGGTGATTATTTTTGGAGTTAGGGTTTTCTAGACCCTTTAGAGACTAGAATTGGTGAACATTTGGCCCCTTCTTGTGTTAAGGCTTTGGATCTGGATCCAAAGAGGTCTAGAGACCTTAACCCTCTGAGCTTTATGTGTATTAATGGAAGGAATGAGACTAGGATGTCATATTAGGGGTCATTTCTTCGAATAGAGTTCTTGATCCCTTGCATAAGCACCAAGATCGGAACTTTACGTGATTATCTTGATTGGGAAGGCCAGATTTATAGATTGGAGGAATGGTTCTGACCTCAGGAGGTCAATTCAGTTTGAGCACGACATGAACTCGTCGAGTCCAAGGGCAGACTCGACGAGTAAGGCTAGGGTTTTCCCGATAATCACACAGTTGGTGACTCGCTGAGTTGAGGAACGACTCAGTGAGTCAGAAAGGAACTAGAAAACTTGGTCCACGACTGGACTCGCCGAGTCAAGAGTCGGACTCGACGAGTTGGGACAGGTTGTCCTGTGATTCACGATCAGTGTTAATTTGATGAGTGGAGGGTTGACTCAGTGAGTCAAGTGAGGACCAGGAGTGTGAAGGACACGCATGGACTCGCCGAGTCACATTGGTGCACTCGACGAGTCTGGTCAAGGTTGACAGTTGACTTTGTTGACTTTGGGGGTTTAGTCAATGATTGGACATTAGAGTCATGAGAGGGGTAAAATGGTCTTTTACCCTTCTGTGGGTGCCAAGAGAGGGTTGAGTCTAGTCTCGAGAGTTATATTCATGATAGTATTTGCCTTATGTGTTAGGCGGTGGCGAGTTCGAGATTCAAGTGTGAGAATATCTGCTTTCTGCTTGCCAGGTGAGTCTTCTCACCATACTTTACCTAGAGTGGTAACAGAGTTATGTGATAGAGATATTATATGCTATATATGTGAAGTGTGGCATTGCATTATTTCTATGTGATTTATGCTGTGTGTATATCAGAGTTAGGACCGGAAGGTCCATAGAGCTAGGACCAGAGGGTCCGTAGAGTTAGGGCCCAAGGGCCCACAGAGTAATAGCCTCGAGTGGCTAATATATGTTACATGTGGTATTTTTAGAATTATGTGCCAGTGTATTTGTATGCTATTTATGTGTTGAGATTTATTGTGATATGTAATTCAGAGTTCTCAGAGTTAGGACCTTTGGGTCCATAGAGTTAGGGCCAGAGGGCCGACCGAGAGTTGGGACTGGAGGGTCCCATTGAGACACACTGACCAGAGGGTCAACCGAGATTATAGTCTCGAGTGGCTAATATGTGTTAGAGTGGTATATTAGGGAACTCACTAAGCTTCGTGCTTAAAGTGTTTTGTGTTATATGTTTCAGGTTTTCTCAGGATCATGGGATGACACCGGCTCGATTGTACACACCAGAGGAAACGTTTGTTTGAGGATCCTGGTTTATTAATTGATTGAACAAAAGAGTTATGTATTGTAATTAAAACAAAAAGGATATTTTTATGAAAAAGTGTTAAAGAGATAAGTGATTTTAAATGAAAATTTTGTTTTGAAAATTTTGGTGTTACAAGTTGGTATCAGAGCCTTGGTTTGAGGGATTCGGATGCACCTTCGGATAAATCTGGACTCAAACTGAGGGAGTAAGAAAAGTTTGCAAAGAAATGATTTCCTAAAAGTGAATAAGAGTTCAAAGAAAAAGCAAGAAAGAGCAGTGTGTACAATCAGCCAGAGCCGGAACGGTGATTTCCCAAAATACCCTTACTTTTGTGTTATAAGATATTTATAATGCACTTTATGAGATATTATGCATGCTAGAGACAGGCTAGGTACTTCATATCTTAGGACTAGAATGGCCTGATTTGTGATGCTTTAGTCTAGGAGTTGCTGTCATATGTGATGTGCTTTTGAGTATGTGATGAGTGAGAATATTCAGTTGGAATCCTTTTAATGGATTTGAGTAGAGAAGTAATCTAGGAAAGATGCCTAGATGAGTACCATGGTGCTTATCGAAAGAATAGTTAGAACCCGCGAGGGGTAGAGTTGCAGAGTTCGGTGGTACTTTCGAGGATGAGCAGAGCAAGCGGAGTTATCACTTAGAGTGAGTTCTATGTATTCTTCGATGCCCGAATGTTGCTTGCTTCGTGCTTTGTGGAACTCTCGATGATGCGAGTCAGCTACCAAGTGAATATGACGATATTCAGGAGGTAGATGGCTGGCTTCATTAGGAGCTCTTCAGCAGCTGATGGCGGAGAAGTGGGAGGACCAAGGAAGATCCTAGGGAGTAACCTTAGCCAGATGTGTACGCTAGCGGAGTAGAGCATTTCGCTGAGGAGCGAGCACGCGTGGAGGAATTAGTGAACGAGAAGGTTGAGTAGCTACTTAGGAGCTCTGGGATGGTCCGTGTGGAAAGTAGGGTAGATGTGGCAGGTAGTATGGGCCCGTACTACCGAAAGCAGAGGACCCATACTCGATACGGGGAGTATTCTGAAGGTTCTAAGTAGCAGATCGAGGAGTGATGTTATGGTTCGAATACCATACATCGGAGCAGATTAAGGAGTGATGTTATGGTTCGAGTACCATACATCGGAGTAGATTGAGGAGTGATGTTATGGTTCGAGTACAATACATTGTAGCAGATTAAGAAGAGATGTCACGGGCTGAGAACCATGGTTCTTAGCAAATGATGCTTGTGATTCTCCGGTTGTCCGGTCAGGATTGACTGGTGAAGTTTGGACGCGATGGGGTTTTAGGCCGGAGGGCCATGATTGATTCTAAAGAGGCATCCCTGAGAGGGAGGTTGAGAGCACTTCAGAGTATTTTGGTAAGATGTCAAATGTAGTCGGCAGACTCAGGGATTAGAAGAGAAGGCATTTAGGGGGGGGGATTGCGGTCTGAGTGAGCAAACAACCGATGGAGGATATATCACCTTCTGTGACCTGATGGGTGCTATTTATGTTTCCTGTGGCAAACAGGAGAGGCGTGAGATTTCAGTTTAGGGTTTAGGAGTAAACCCTACGGGTTGACATCGATGACGATTCTTCCACCAGAGTGTCAGGCAACATGTCTTCCACGAGGAAATGATCTACCATGAGCAGGTAGTCAGTGGGGACTGAAATGGTCAAGGACCATATTACAGACTAATAGTGTATAGTAAGGCGTGTGGTAGCGGTATCAGCGGGTAATCCAGACGAGCATATCAGAGCGGTGGCTCTTCTGTCTATGATGGGTATTGAGTATGGTAGTGGGGTCCCTGTTCTTGTGATGGTTCATGTGTTGGAGAGGGGGTTGAGAAGTCGAGAATGGGGAGTATGATGATTTTTTTGTTTCAGTCTAAGAGTCAGTGATAGTACTGGAAAGTTGAGATGTTCGGTATTGGGATGGTATGAGACTTCGAATGGTTAGAGGCAGTCGTGATGAGAAGTTCCTGAGGATTTCATCGGAGATTTAGGGTATTTGAGATTTCTTTATCTCTACGTGGGGAGATCATTGGGCGTTGTGTGGCACCTTCAAAGCATAGGTTCTATGTTTCTGGTGGAAACCGTTTGTGGAGTAGATTGTTGATACGTCAATTGGTGATGGTTCGAACCCTAAGTGGGGGAGAACTGGGTATTTTATTGAGGGAACCAGAGATTTGTGCAAGAGCGGATAGGGGTTGGATTCAGAGACTTGCGGCTTGAATTCATGAGACCAGGGTCATTAGTGATCAAGGAGAGGCGCAGAGCGAGATAATGTATGTGGTACGTGTCTGAGAAAGGATGAGTGTCTCCACGGAAGGTGGGCAATGGTCAGGAATCTGGTGGCGGTCCAGGCAGGTATGTGTATTCTTGCTTGGATTTTGAGCAGTAAAGGAAAGGGTTTCGGAGGATCATCAGCGTGTTCTGAAGTGATAGCGCTTTCTCTGTATTCCAATTGAGTGTTTGGATACACCGAAGTTGCGCATTGGGTAAAATAAAGAATTAATTATGGAGTTCAGAGGAAATGTATTGGTGTATCTGTATGGTGCTGGGAGTAGGAGATCAGTGGTTGAGGCAGGACATTGTGATGTTCTGTAATGGTGTTCTATGGTTCCCGGGTATAATATCCCGATTTCGGAGTTATTTAGAATCTTGAGTTTGAAAGACTAGTGGTGTATCATGTATCTACAGTTCCAGTGGGAGCTCTTCGAGTATTGGCATCAAGAAGGATTATTTAAGAAAGTGGATCTCCGTAGAGGTAGGTATTTTGTTATGTCGGTTGCCGCCAGAGTCTGTGATGCATATTCGGGTCAAGTATGGGTAGCTATCTATGATAGTCTGTGGAGCATGAGTTAGTGGACGTAGTGTGGTGTTGTGATGCTATGGGGAGTCGTAGTGCTTACAAGTCAGAGATAGGGAGTTGGGATACTACAGGGAGCCGTAGTATTCATTAGTCAGAGGGTGTTGTGATACTGCGGGGAGCCATAGTGCTCACTAGTCAGAGGGTGTTGTGATACTGCGGGTGAAGGATCCAATTTATGGTTTGGTCTAGGCTTTAATGTATTTTTGTTAAGTATGAGTCTGTAATAATGTTTATGGGTTGTTTGTTAGGGTGTTGGGCATTTTTGGGTGTTTACGACCGTAAACTCAGTTTACGGTAGCAAACTATGTTTACGGTTCATGTCTAGTATAAATAGTGGAGGTGTTAGTCATTTGTCGTTGTTGATGCCATTGAGTCTTATCGAGTTGTACCAGACGATTTTTGAATACAATCGTGTGCAAGCTTGATTCCTTTTCATCTTTATTCTTTTCTTGTGATTAATTGTTGCTTAACTATTGGTGAAGATCCATATTTGGACCTTAAAATTGGTATCAGAGTAGAAACCGGTGTTAAATCTTCTTTCAGTCGATTTTTGGGCTACCTTAAGGCTATTTCAACCGATATCTTTGGAGTTTGAACCTGCTGGAAGTGTGTACTTGGTGAAGGGAATCGTTTCTACTGAGAAAATCGTGTTTTTAAGGGATTTCTGAAGTTTACAGTCAACCGTAAACTCCATTTACGGTTGTTGAATCAAGAACTTCAAGAACTGTAATCATTGAATCTTCAAGAACCGTAAACTACTCTTCAAGGACCGTAATTGCATAAACCGAAAACTCTCAAACCGTAAACTCATAAACCGTAAACCCTGTTTACGGTCGCAATCTCTCAACCGTAAACCTAGTTTACGGTTGTAATCTTTTTAAACCGTAAACTCATTTTTGAACTTAATTTTCTTAATTACAAATGGATTCTCAAGGTCAAAATCATTTTCATGAACTTGACACTGTCATGGGAACCACTACACGAATTCCAAGATTGATGTCTGCAGATGGTTTCCCAGAATGGAAGTATAGGATTGAAAAATACATCAAAATGAAGGACTTTAAGGTATGGAGAAGTATTCTTAGAGGGCCTGTTAGAATCACCACAACAATCGGAGGCCAAGTGATTGACAAGGAGGTTGAAAACTACACTGATGAGGAGTTTGAGAAAATTGAGGAGCAAGAAAGGGCTTTAGCCACTTTAACCATGGTATTATCTCCCGATATTGCTCAAGGTTTTCGTGAGTACACTTCAGCCAAAGATCTATGGGAAGCTCTAATTGAGGTTTATGAGGGCAATGAGGACATGAAGGAGAGTTGCCAGGACATGTTGAGACAAAAGTTCAACATGTTCAATTACATTCCAGGAGAGACTCTTGAGGCTCAATTGCAGAGGTTCACAACTCTCACAACGGACATGAACATATCTGGGATTTACTTGACCAAGTCAGAAATCAACAAAAAGCTTCTCAATGCTCTTCCTAGATCATGGGATATGAATGTTGTTGTGATCAAGAAAACTAAGGATCTAAACTGCCTCACTCTTGCTGAAACCATGGCAGTCATCAAAGCTTGTGATGTCGATGACAAACAGAGAGAGATCAATCACGTGAGCTCATACTCTACTGCAAATCTTGGGATCTCATCCAACAGTGCTCTAACCTCAATCATACCCTCTTCAGGTCAAGGGTTTGCTGCTAAACCACCTCAGATTCAGACCTTCGCTACTGCATCACCTATTCCTCATCCTCAGAATCAACCTTTTGTCTCCCCACATGTTGTTTCTTCTCCAAATGTGCCTGTTGTAGCCTCTTCCTCAAACTCTAAAGAAACTAATGAGAATTTGGCCCTAGCTACTGGGATGGTTAACTGCTACAATGTTTTTGTAGCTGGAGATCTTCCACCTCAGCTGTCATTTGCTGACTTGGATTAGATTCATCCTGAAGACATGGAAGAGATGGACATCACGTGGCAGATTGCTATGGCTATTTTTAGGGCCAAGCAGTTTGCTAAGAAGACTGGAAAGAGCAACTGGGGATTGAATGCTGACAAGAAGGTGGGATTTAACAAGAGCACGCTGAGATGTTTCGACTGCCACGAACCGGGTCACTTTGCTCGTGACTGTCCAAAGCCAGATCGCAGGGTCAACAACAACAGAACAATGGTAGCAGTGGGAAACAACCGTGCAGGTGCTGCAGCTAATGGTGAGACTGCTATGGTTGCTCAATCCTTTGACTGGGAGGACCAGATTGTAAGCCTGTGTTTCCGGGCTTTCCATTTTTAGCAATGTAATAGTCTAGGTTAACCTTTGTAACCCATTTTGAAATAATAGAAGTGTATTATTTGAGTATTATGTGTTTTGTGCTTAATTGCTTAATTATATGGTTTGATTAATTAAGAATAAAAATAAGCGTCAAAATTTAAGGGTAAAATAAACTTGATATCTTTGGTTAATGTTGTAGTAGTTGAAACGAGGTTTCCGAATATATAAAGAACGCCAAAATCCGAGTTATAACGAAGAAGTTATGACCTGTCGAAGTTTTGCGACAGAACCGGCACGACCCAGCGCAACGTAAATAGTGAATTTAAGGTAGATAGATATCTATCCTTAGTGATCTAAATGAGAATTGAAGATCTCATCTATAGTAGTGCAACGATGGAAAGACGGACAGAAACGGAGTTCAGCTGAAGGAGTTATGAATTTCGAACGGAGTTTTCCTGTCCCGGCCTACTAAAGATAATATATAAGTAATATACTTATAATATATTAAAAATAAAGTCAAAATTAGCCAATGGCGTCTAAATGAGAGTTGTAGAGCGTAGTCTCACCTTCGCGGCGATATAAAGAACGTCGAAAACGGAGTTCGTATGCGAAAGTTATGAATTTCTGAAGTTCGGGGCGCGAAACCACAAAACTGTCAGAGACCACGACGTGGCAAGCAGTGCCACGACGTGGCAAATCTCCTGTCACCTCCGGAAGGCCCCCAGATGCAACTTGGGATGACGCATGCAATGACGAACAAGCCCACGACGTGGAAAAAGGTTGCCACGACGTGGCAAGGGCCAAATTTGCCCTATAAATAGATTTGAAGGGCCAGCCGTTTAGGGTTGCTATTTTCTCTCTTCTCTCTCCCGTTTTGCATCGATTTGCGTGCCAGAAGTACCCCGAAGCCCCGGTAATATTCCCGAGTCCCGAAGCAAGTCCCGAGATCCCGAAGATCCCGAGAAGTGCGGTTCCCGAGCCGATGCTCTGCCCGCGAGAAGTTTGATTTTTGTAGAGATCTTCCAGATCTGCTGAGAATTACTACTTCTGCAAGTCGTAGTGCTGTCCGATCATCTTCTGATCAAGTGAGTGTATACTACCTTTCAGAAACACGATAATAATACAAGTATGGTTTGAGCGTATTAAGTATATTGTTGTTTATATGTGTGAATGTGTATTCACTTTCTTCTATCTCATAGATATGATTATTCTCTATGAAATACGTTTTATGTGTGTGTGTGCCTCATCTGTTATGTGGAATATATATTGATTAAAGCATGCTGTATAGGTTTTTAAACTATGTATAAAAATGTATATTTTTATCTACTAATATGTTGGGTAGAACATGGGTAGATAGTTGGTGTGTAATAAACAGATGAGAGGCCTCGTTGTTGTTTGATTTAGTCATCTAGCGGAGTTTAGATGACGACCACAGACTTTTCTAGATAGTCTTGTGGAAACATTAGCAGGTTCGCCACCTGTAGGTGTTAATGAACTTGGGTGTTCATTCGCTGTACTCCATCCCCCTCATGGTTGCCTTATTTGACTTATATTGCTGAGGAACCCCCGAAGCATGTGTTGTCGCCCCGATGAAATATTCTTAGACTAGGTCCCTTGTGTTAGTTATTTTAGGGACATAAAGTGAGAATAACGGGAATGGGTAATTGGGTTATTGTTGGTTGGTGGAATTAAATATTATTATTTATTGTGGGTTGAAAACCCTATATGCTCACCAGGCTCCCAAGCCTGACCCACTCAGATTTATTTGTATTACAGGAAGTGGCACGAGGGCATAAGATGGACGAACCATCAAGTTGTTTTGTTTACAAGTCTGTATATGCATATATTTGTTGAATGACTTGTAATGTTATCGTTTATGCTTATTGGTCTGTATCGGAACATGACACCCCGAGTTTTGATTATATAATGAAAATACATTTCTTTTATGAAATGCTTTGGTAAACATTGTTTTATCATGTTTTGTTTTTGGGAACAAATTCCGCAACTCTTTCAAATCAAAAGGATTTACTCTGAAAATGTTTAAAAAGCATAAATGAAAATCAGTCTTTTCTGGCCAAGATTTTGGGGATGTCACAGTTGGTATCAGAGCATTAGTTTATGCGAACTAGGAATTTGTAGGATTTCTAGACTTAAACTTAGAATGGCAAGTGGAATTTTGAGATGTGTGTCTGTTATATTTTAGACACGAGCACTAGTTTATTTTAGGAAAGTTGCCTAAAATGCTTTTATGTGCTAAATGCTATATGTTGCCATATATGATATTATTTGTTTGGATCTATGGTCTGTTGCCGACCGGATCTGGAAACCTTATGTGTGTAGGATTCTAAGCATACGTCTACGAATTTAGAACTAGCATGTAAACGTTTCGGAGTGATAAGGATGATTTGAATATCTATCGTGAATGGGGATCTAATTTCACCTTATTCGGTGTGTAGATCAAAATGGTGAGAACAAGAAGTGGAGTTGGAAATGCTGATGAAAACAGGAATCAACCACCAGTGATTGAACAAATACCTGTCGTAGCAGCAGCACCTGAGCCAATAACCATGGCTGGTGTGCAAATGATGATTCAAACGATGTTGGATCGTCAGATGGATGAAACTAGACGATTGCTTCAACAGAATCGTGAAGAACTGTTAATTCGTGTGGAAGAGCCCGAATTAAATGAAGGGCACTCGGAAGGTGGAAACTTCAGTGGGTCTGTTGGTCAAGCCAACCCACCGATAGTTAGGCAAAACAACCATGATGGAAGGAATGATGGAATGCGATGCAAGTACAAGGACTTTCTAACATGCAAACCATCGAACTTCAATGGAAAGGAGGATCTGATTGGAGTTATGGATTGGATCTCCGAAATGGAGTTAGCTTTCATGACATGTGGCTGCAGAGGCAAGTTGTAGACTATCTATGCAGTGCGACAATTCCGAGGTGGAGCCGTTCGTTGGTGGAACACTCTAGGGAAGACTTTGAGCCCTAATGAGCTACTGCAATTGACATGGGCATAATATTTGGTGCAGTTCAAACGTAAGTTATGTTCGGCCCAAAATCTGTTGGAACTAGAGAACAAGTTTCTGACATTGACGAAAGGCAGCATGTCAGTTAATGAATACACCAATAACTTCACCGATAAGATGGAGTTTGCCTTGCGTATCGTCCCAGACGAGCTGACAAAGGTGGACCGGTATGCGAAGGGACTCCCATGGGAGTATGAGGTGCCAGTACGTCAGGCACATACTCTAGAGGCAGCTATCTGGGTTGCCAAGTCTGTTGAGAACATGATTAAGGGGAGAACCACCGACAAGGTTGAGGTTGGTGAGAAGAGAAAGTTTGAGGGAACATCTGGTTCCGGTAAGAAAAGCAAATTTTTGAAATCTGATTCGAAAAAGTTTGGTGGAGGAAAAGGAGGCGAAGAGAAGTGGGGTGATAAGTGTAAGAAGAAGCACTTTGGGAAATGTAGCGAGGATGTAACCTGCTACAAGTGTGGAAAGGTTGGACATTTTCCCAATGAGTGTCCGAACAACAAAAGGATGTGTTTTAGTTGTAATGAAGAGGGGCACATTTTGAAAGACTGTCCGAAGAAGAAGGAGGCAGCTAGGCCCAACATTCCACCAAAGCCGAAGGCGAGAGCCTTCCAGATGACACTCGAGGCCGCGACAGATGAAGCTGATGTCGCTTCAGGTACCTTTCTCGTAAACAAATTACCTGCTCAAATTTTGTTTGATTCTGTAGCCAACTACTCCTTTATTTCGCATGAGTTTGGTAGAAAGCTAGCTTTGCCTGTTGATAGACTAGATAATGCTTTATTAGTCGAAGTTGCTAGTGGCAAGTTTGTACCTGTTAGCCGTCATATGAAAAACATCTTAATCGACCTTAATGGGAATAAGTTTCACGAGAAATTATTGCCTATCGAACTTAATGGTTTCGACATCGTGTTGGGAATGGATTGGCTTAGCGCCAATGATGCCGAAATTTTGTGCAAGAAGAAGATAGTTAAAGTAAACCCGCCTAGGAAGGATTCATTTATGGTGTACGGGGACAAACGACGAGTAAATTCTGGAATCATTTCTCTAATGAAAGCCAGAAAGTGTTTGACCAAGGGATGTACATCATATTTAGTATTCGTGATTGATGCTAAGAAGGAAAAGAAGGTGACGCAGAATATTCCAGTGGTGTGTGATTATCCGGAAGTATTTCCTGAAGATCTTCCTGGATTACCACCTGATAGACAAGTGGAGTTCAGAATAGAGTTGTTACCAGGGACCACGCCAATAGCAAAAGCACCTTACCGATTAGCACCGATGGAGATGAAGGACCTAATGATGCAACTTCAGGAGTTATTGGACAAAGGTTTCATTAGACCTAGTTCATCACCCTGGGGAGCTCCGGTGTTATTTGTGAAGAACAAAGACGAAAGTATGAGAATGTGCATTGATTACAGGGAGCTGAATAAGGCAATAATAAAGAATAGATATCCGTTGCCGAGGATTGATGACCTATTTGATCAATTGCAAGGTTCGAGCTATTTCTCGAAGATCGATCTTAGGTCAGGATATCATCAGCTAAAAGTAAGAGAACAAGATATCGAGAAGACTGCATTCATAACTAGATATGGACACTACGAGTTCTTGGTTATGTCGTTTGGACTAACCAATGCTCCGGTAGCATTTATAGATTTAATGAATAGGGTTTGTAATCCTTTCCTTGATAAATCCATGATGGTGTTCATAGACGACATTCTGATTTACTCGAAAAGCCAGGAGGAGCATGGCAGACACTTGCGAGAAGTGTTAGAAGTTTTGAAGCAGTAGAAGTTGTATGCAAAGTTCTCCAAATGTAATTTTAGGATTCGTGAAGTCCAATTCTTGGGTCACGTGGTCAACCAAGAAGGGATAATGGTTGATCCAGCAAAGATTGAAGCTGTGATGAAGTGGGAACAACCGAAAAGTCCCACGGAGATTCGAAGCTTTTTAGGATTAGCCGGATATTACCGAAGGTTTATCCATGGCTTTTCTTCGATTGCTACTCCATTAACAGCTTTGACCCACAAAGGAGCTACTTATGCTTGGAGTGATAAGCATAAAGAAGCATTCGAGAAGCTAAAGAAGAGGCTATGCGAGGCACCGATACTTTCTTTACCCGATGGAGTTGAAGACTTCGCTGTTTATAGCGATGCGTCTGGGGTTGGATTGGGTTGTCTTTTGACCCAAAGAGAAAAGGTGATAGCATATGTGTCTCGACAGCTGAACGAGCATGAAAAGAATTACCCGACTCATGATTTGGAGTTGGCAGCGGTAGTTTTCGCTCTGAAAATATGGAGGCATTACCTCTATGGCACGAAGTGCAAACTTTTCACTGATCATAAGAGTCTCCAATATCTCTTTAATCAGAAAGAATTGAATATGAGGCAACGACGCTGGCTAGAATTACTTAAAGACTGCGACTGCGAGATACTTTACCATCCCGGTAAAGCTAATGTTGTTGCTGATGCTCTCAGTCGGAAAGTCAATCTTGAAAGGAAAAGGCCAAGAGCATTGAGAATTGAAGTTGTCTCGCTTCATCCTTTGTTTTATTTTTCTTTTCATCCTTCTTTCTCAACAAGCAATCTACTGCCAAGTGATTTGCACCATAGCAATAATGGCAATTAATCCCTGTATCACCTTTCAATATCTTCTTCATTTGCTCCATTTCACTCTTCGAATCCTTCTTCACTTCTTTCTTCTTTTCATCCACTCTATTTTTGTTCTCAAAACTACCCTTCGAATCTGATGACTTGTTCTTTGGATTAAAAGGTTTCTTAAAAAATTTCTTTACTCGATTGTTTGAGTAAAATGCAACAGCCTCATCATCAGAATTCATCAGAAAACCTTCTTCTTCATCAGACTTCGATTTTTCATTCTCTCTTTCTGAAACCTTCGAAACGAGTGCCAATGGTCCACCAAGACTTGCTATCGCTTCCTCAGCTATTTCATTAACCTCATTGTCATGAGATTTCAATTGATTGTACAAGTCATTTAAAGTCGAAGTAGCAAAACTCTGTTGGTTTTTCACCATCATACTCACACTCCTCCACTCCTTTCGAAGTCCCATCACAAATATCAAGTTATACTCCATTGATGACCTTGTAATACCATAACAATTACAACGATAGATTAACACGTTGAACCGATCATAGTATACTTCAATGGATTCAGATTCTTTCTGTTTGAAATCTTTGAGTTCCACCAAGCATTGTTTCACAGATGTGATCTTCGTTTTTTCACTTCCTTGAAATTTTTCTTTGAGATTGTTCCAGATTTCTTTAGCTGTTGTACATGTTCTGACATAATTGTACACAATAGGAGGCAAGGCACCTCTTAATTCCCTCATGCATTTCTTCTCCAGTTGTTTTAAACGATTGGATTGATTGTCAACTTCCGAACTGCTTGAAGACACACCAATTGGCTGAACTGTTGTAGGTTGATTGATTTCTCCTGAAATGCACTTCCATAATTCTTCATCCAATCTGTTCAAGTAATCTTGCATACGATCTGCCCACTAATCGTAATATTCTGGAATAAGCATCAGAATTTTTGTGGATGAACTAAGCAAATGAGAAAATGATGTCATGGAATTCAGATTGAATGACGCCATTGTTGTACGGACAAAAACTTCAAGATGATACGAAAACTTTGAGAATTTTGAAATCAAATTGTATATTTCAAATTGTATTTTGAAATCCTAGATTTAGATCAAGAAGAATTTTTCACACTCAAAAAGAACGGAAACGTTTTGAATCAAACAGTAGATTCAAAAATCTTTTTGAACGTATGAAAATCATATCACAGAAAGGATTCCTGCTCTGATACCAATTGATGAGATTTGCAATCGAGTTTGAATCAAATTCAAGTATGAATTCAGGAAGAATAATAACGATGAATACGAGAGTAAATAGAATATTTGTTCAGCTCGTATTATGCTTTTGAGTTTACAGATTACAATGAATAATCCGTAAAGACTGAGTGAAAAGCGATATCTTATCACATAGTACAGACCCCTATTTATAGGAGAACAAAAGCATAACAATACTAAGGACTAGAGATTAAGACTACTCTTTATAATGCCTTAGTACAAATAACATTACATCCGAAGACTCCTTCTTACGAAGACAAAATATACTTCGTAACAATCTAACTGACTCTTCGACTATTACAACATTTAAGCCCTAACAGGTATGTTGATTCCGACCAAGGATCTGTTCTTTATTCGCGATTTCGACCACAAATGAAAGAGTAATCGAAGATTAAAGTTTTTCGGCGTAAACTGTTCATCGAGGGGTTTACAGTTTCGGAACATTCAAGAACCGTAAACCCAAAGTGGCTTTACGACCGTAAACTCGGGTTCTGGTCTTACGACCGTAAACCCAAGTTTTGGTCTTACGACCGTACACCCAAGTTTTGGTCTTACGACCGTAAACTCAGTTGACGGTCTGTTGACCAACTTTGACCGTAAACCCTTTGTTGACAATTTTTGACCGTAAATTCTAATATTTTGCAGTCAGAGGCCAAAATAAATTCTCTAATTAAGAAAACTTGATGTTTTGCACTATTATATTCTGTGTTTTCTTACTTGGCTTATTTAGTGCAGAAAAATGGCAAATCTTAAGTTCGTGGATATGCACAACTTGGCGATCGTGCTGGATGATCCTCCTGCTGCTCATTCTCAATTCAAGTCAATGATCTACAGACTGAGAGAATGCTGTTTATCTTGTGCCATCACTGTAAATCCCATTATCTATCAGAATATCATCCGGGAATTTTGGCAGACAGCTTGCATGACCAAAGTCAAAGGAGAAATTACTATTGAAGCCATAGTCAAGGGTTGCAAGATCAAGATTACAGATCAGTACATCAGAGATACCCTGCTGGTCAACGAGGAATCCAATTTCCCTAATGAGATTGGAATTGATGATGTACAAGGGGTTCTTCAGAGGATGGGATATGAGGGTGTCTATCCTCTCACCATAAAGAAGCTCCTGCCTCCTTACTGGCGATTCCTGGCGCATGTGTTCGTAAGCTGCATTTCTAGCCGGAGATTAGGAGCCGATGCGATCTCCCTCAGGAACATAGGGGCAATTGTCTCTTTAGCTGCTGGCATAGACTTTAATTTCTCAAAGTTCATACTTGATGAATTCTTAATGAACATTAATGCCATTACTCGGGGGGACCAGAGATGCATTTCTTCTTTATCCAAGGTTCATCCAAGTATTCGTCAACGATCAATTTCCAGAAATGGTGAAGGATGGTGACAAGTTGGATATTAAATCCTTGGGCCCTCACACAGTTGGTCTCATCAAGCAGAATAGAAAGGGAAAAGTTGTTTTTGAAGGCAAACATCCGCTGGTCAAATTTGGAAAATTTGCTGAAATTGACGAGTCTTCTGAGTCGCATGGAACACCCGATAAAGTGTCATTTGAGCAAGTTTCATCTGAGAGGGTTGCTTCTGACAATGTGATCACTGTCTCAGATCATGAAGAAGAAGAAGATCTAGCTGCTAACACACGAGTGGCTGAGGAACATGAATTGACTTCCGCACGAATAGAAGAAGATTTTCACAAGGAGTCGGGGTCAGAAACTGACTTGTATGAAGGACTGGATCTCTCAGGATTTGACAATGATGAAATTCCTGTCAATTTTGGGAGTAACGAAGATTTCATGACAGGGATGAACATCAATGAGCTGCTCAACAATGTCGATGAAGTTATTGAACCAGGAACTGAGACAAGGGATGAAGAAGATGTTCTCGAAGCCTCACCTCCTCCAACCAACACCACGGAGAATATAGTAAGGCCATCTCCAATCCATTAAACCCATGAAGAGTTGTATGGATTTCCACATAGGAAAGAGAACATACACATTCAATTTAATTATTAAAAAATTCATTACTTTTCATTACAATTCTATTACACCATTCAATGGCCATTAAACTCTACACTCTCTCTCTTCTATATTATATTCACATTTAATCTATTAAACCCTCATACAACTCCCATTGTGGATGGCCTAAGTTCTATGGTGATAACGTCAGGGATTCCTCCCCTTGATGTTATTTCACCTACCTCTAAGCCTGTAGAATGTGATCCCACCACCATTCAAGTCACACCTCCTGCAAGCAAAAGACGCAGACTTGATCCTAGACTGGTAACTCCAAGTGTTTCTGCTCCTCCAACAACAACCCCAGTTATAGTCTCAAATGAACCATTCACTAAAGGTCCTAGTACCCTCCACGAGACTGGTGACTCATCTTTTCCAACAAATTTCTCTCCTCCTAGGTCAGAGCATGATGCTATCTCTGCTAGACTAGCCTTGCTCTTGGCTAGAAAACAACTTTCAACACCCCCTCCTTATGGCAAAGGAATCTGTATAGAGGGCGGTAACTTAGGAGAAGAGAGTCCTTCTCTCTCTGAACTTCAGAAGAAGGTCGCCGCTCTGAGTCAAAAAAATGTTGAGTTGGATCAGAGGAATATTGAGCTTGACATTAAGGTCGCGGGTATTCAAGCTAAAAACACACAACTCAGTATTCAAATGGCAGAACTTAATGAAGAGAATGCAGCAAAGAACAAATAAATTACAGATCTCCAGACTCATTTTGGCCTTCTGATGGCCAGTTACTATGACTTGAAGAAAAAGCTGGAAGACAAATTTGGCGACGAATTCAGATCTTCTGTTGATGAACCGCTAATTTATCTTCCCAATCAAGATGTTCCCAAGGCACCTATTCAAGCGTAGTATAGATCACAAGGCACCCTGGGATCAACAACAAGTTACTATCACAGATTTGGGTGCGCAACGCTTCAGAGACACTTATGGTGATAGATCTGGAATCATTGGATGGGGATTCCATGACACGATGAATATGTTCATGGTGAGGAGAAAGAGCGGCAACAAAGAATTATACAAAGACGCTCACGACTTTAATTCTTTTACAAAAATTGATCTTATTGAGCTGTCTAAAGCTCCCTTCTCAAATCCCTCAAATAATCCCACGGCAAGTCAGTTCAAATCATTTTTGGAAGATCAAGTGGCCAAGGGGTTTCCGTCAATGAAGACTGCAGAGCCCGTTGTCAAGGTTCACTCCAAGGTCTTTGATTCCTCGACAAAACAACCAATTAGATCAGGGATGTGGGCCGCTACAGCCCAGGTTAAGCATGTTCCTGTTCTTCAAAATTATCCTGATGGTTCTCTTTCATCCATGCTTTATTGGCTGTACGATGAAGCCACGGATGTTGCGGTCATCAAGTTAAAGGAAGATTGCATCCATCTCTATGAGAAAAGGGACTTGCTCCAATTTCACAAGTGGGACATTCATCATCTTACTACTAAACAGATTGTTGTGGCTGAGTCAATATTTGAGCCCGCTACAAAAGAATATATGGCGATGGTGGCACAAATTATTGAAAAGAAGATGTGGAATGGTGCGATGGGGAGATCTGACGTACTGGTGGTCGACAAAGACTGAGTCAAAGCTAGCACCAAACCAAGGGGGAGATTGAAGGATCCAATTTATGGTTTGGTCTAGGATTTAATGTATTTTGGTTAAGTATGAGTTTGTAATAATGTTTATGGGTTGTTTGTTAGGGTGTTGGACATTTTTGGGTGTGTACGGTAGCAAATTATGTTTACGATTCATGTCTAGTATAAATAGTGGAGGTGTTAGTCATTTGCCGTTGTTGATGCCATTTAGTCTTATCGAGTTGTACCAGACGATTTTTGAATACAATCGTGTGCAAGCTTGATTCCTTTTCATCTTTATTCTTTTCTTGTGATTGATTGTTGCTTAACTACTGGTGAAGATCCATATTTGAACCTTACAGCGGGGAGCCACAGTACTCACTAGACGGAAAGAGAGTGTGATGATGGAGTGTTCTCCGATCAGTGTATGATGCGGAAGAGTTTTGGAGCCTGGTGGTTGAACCGGGGGCAATACTGGGGTCTCGGTCTCTGTCGGGAGATTCAGCGAGATGCGCAGGAGATATGCGCAGCAGACACCAGAGGTCAGAGTTAAGTCGATCCTCGGTTGGATTGTATTTTTCGTATGAGGAAAAGAGAATTTCGTGACTTGCATGTTATTGGGCCGGAATAGTGGTCACAGGGAGGAAGTTAGTGAGATATTTTGGATCATGTTATGGGTGACCTTTGGAGGTTCAGTTGTGGAGTCAAAAGCTGACCTGGTGCTCAGTCTCGAAGAGGCATATAAGAAATGAGCTAGAGCTTATCATGGTGATGTCTGAGGACACTTCAGAGCAAGCGAATGATTCAGACGCTCGAAGACATGCTTCGGGCATGTGTATAAGATTTCAGAGGGAGTTGTGACACATATTTACCCTTGGTTGAGTTTTCCCATATCAACAACCATCATTCGAGCAATGGTATGCCACCCTTTGAGCTGTTGTATGGGAGGAGGTGTCGGACTCCCATTTGATGGGGAGAGGTAGGGCAACATGTGATGGGTAGTACAGAGATTGTGCTTCAGACGACAAAGCAGATACAGCAGGTCCGACAGAGGTTGCTGACGACCCAGAGCCGTCAGAAGAGTTATGCGGATAGACGACTGTCAGAGCTCGAGTTCCAGGTTGGTGATTTCGTACTCCTAAAGGTATCTCCTTGGAAAGGAGTGATCTGGTTCAGGAAGAGGGGCAAGATGGGGCCCCGATATATTGGCCCATTTCGAGTGATTGCGAGGGTAGGCAGGGTAGCCTACCGGTTGGAGTTACATGTAGAGTTGGGCTAGATTCATGACACTTTCCACGTATCGCAGCTGAGGAAGTGTATAGTCGACGAGTCGGCAGTGGTACCATTAGAGGATATCCTGGTGGTGTTGGATAAGGTGTCTAAGTCCATAACTATTTCTAGTATGTACTTGACTCGACCCGGCATGGTCCATTTGGGTTGCATGGCACCATGCAACTGGATAGACTAAATGAGAGAAATAACACTTATGGTTATTAATATATTATAAGTTCTAATATATTAAATAATATTATTTAATTAGTTTGATCAAGAATTAATTTTAGCATTAACTAAGTGATCAAAAGATAACTAATTAAATATATGGATTGATTATGTAAATCATCCATAACATATATAGTGGGCTAAGAGGCTCCATGGATAATCAAGTTGGGATTGGACCCATTGGATGCTCCATGGAGGCTCCATGGGAGTTACAAACCCATGGGTCATGGAAATGAAGAGTGACACATTAGGGTTTACATGGTGTAACCCTAGATGTGTCAACACTATATAAGAATCTCATACTCTCCCAAAATCAGTTAGACAAGAAACAAGAGGGCTAGAGCCGATTTTTGAGTGTTACACTTTCTCTCCAAGTTTACTCCATAGCATTTGGTGTTGTGTGAAGCATTTGAGGCATCACACTTCGGGTGCTAGGCTCACAAGGTTTCAAGGATCAAAACGAACAACAAGGTATGTAGTTCTATCTTTTATTTAGGTTAAAATTGTTCCCCATGTATGCTAGATAGGATCATAGCCTTGGAAATCAACTTTGCATGATAATTAGACAAACATAGATCCAAGGTTATTAGGGTTGCATGTACACTTAGGAAGTGTTAGAATGCTCAAAACCCATCAGTGGTATCAGAGCCTAGGCTTGTTTGTTTGTTATGTGTGCTAAAAAGTTGAAAAAAAGTCGATATTTTTGCAATCTGCCTGATGAACTCGCCGAGTCCATGGGGGGACTCGCCGAGTTCATGCGTATCTTCATCCTACTCACTGAGTAGGTTCTTTCACTCGGCGAGTAGAAGACACAGAATGCAGTTTTTCGACTTTAGTTGCTGGAAATGGACTAGAAACATTACCCTAAACTGTTTTGGTACTTGAAAACTCATTTTAGGTGGTGTAATGTCTTTGCTAATCCATTTACAACAACAAGTTATCAAAATTACAAAGGTTTAAATGTAATTTTTGATTCATGAAAGTGTTCATATTCATGTTCTTGATCTTATGATGTTTAGATGATCATAGAAATTATTTGTAACCTATGTGGTAGATTAATTCATGATTATTATGTGTTTTAATGGAGTCCATAACTTGTCCTCAAGTTATGGAAAAATCAAAAGTCACTTAGTTTTAAAAACCATTAAAAGAACACATGGGTTATAAAAATGAAGAGTCTTCATTTTAATACCCTAATAAACTCATAAGTTACAAGAAATAAAAAGTTTTGAAAGTTTACAAAACTTGCCCTTAAGTTTTGGAACAAGTAAAGTCTTGATTAAAACTTTAGTTCCAACCCTTAGAATTTTAAAAGTTAAAATTCAACCCTTATACTTATAGTATTATGATTTAATAATTATATATATATATATATATATATATATATATATATATATATATATATATATATATATATGTATGTATGTATGTATAAGAACAAAGTCGTCTTACCGCTAGTACGCCTCATTCACGAAGCCGGTCTATAAGGTGGGTATAAGGTTGTTGCCTATAAAATGGTGACTTAATGGGTGTCCACTCTCACCCACCGCTTGCTTGACTGGTGGAGGGTCGTTTGCCGAACGGGTAAGACAAGGACTTATAAATTCTCATTAAAAGTATAATGATTATTATAAAGTAACTAAATGTTTTATAAATTCCCAATCTTAGTTACTATAGGAAAAATGTGAATAAGGTGCTAATCCATGAAATTACACTTTGCACCTTGTTTAAGTCGTTGGTGGAGTGTGTGTGGTTTATCGGCACACTAACTTGGACTTAACAAGGAAGGTAAAGGGTGACTTAAGGTTTTTCATGAGGTCGGAAGGAGCGCGTGTGGTTTACCGGCACAACGATTAAGTGAAAAACATTAAGGGTACCAAGTAATTTGCATGGTTACTTCACAGCTTGTTTTGTGATCCTCGGTATCCCAGTCACAAAACATGAAGGGCACACTCGAGATTGAAACATGCCATTGAAAAGTTCAATGAATCTAAAAGAATCTAGGAATTTCTAAAAAACAAATAAGACCTAATAATTTATATTTCGTTTTCATGGTGGAAATTGGTGAATCGTTATTCACCTACCTTTCAAATATGTTATAACTTGGATTACGACATCCCTCATCTAGGTTATAATATATTGTGATTGGATCCTAGCCTTAATATTACATTTGGGTGTTTTTATTAAGGACTATCTCTATATCTAAACTAAACTTATCTTTCTTCTCTTCAGATGTCTTCCAATAATTTTACTCCTGGTTCAAACCCTACTGGCTCCTTCTCTCTCATGAACCTTTGTGAGAGAGTCATCTTTCATGGATCCAACTTTACTGATTGGATCAGAAACATCAGGATGGTCACTCGTTACGAGAACAAGGAATATGTTCTTGACAATGAGCTCAAGGTGCCTGAGCCAACTGCTACTCCTGAGGAGCTTGCTGAATATGAGGTTCATGAAAGACATGCTACCAAAGTGGCATGCATCATGATGGCCACCATGACAGCCGAGCTCCAAAAGTCCTATGAGGACTACTATCCTTTTGAGATGCACCAGAATTTGATGGATCGCTACCATCAGAGTGCTCGTCAAGAGCGATATGAAATCATCTCCTCTATGATCACAACCCGAATGAAAGACGGAGAACCCATCACAAGCCACATGCAGAAAATGCAAAGGTATGTGGAATGATTGATGAAGTTGAATGTGAACTTCCCAGAGGAGTTAGCAATAGATATTATTTTGCACTCCTTACCTTCGTGTTATGATCAATTCCGCATGACATACCACATGAATAAGGAGAAAGTTACACTTAGCAAACTTCAGGGACTCCTAAAGACCACAAAATCAGGTCTTAAAGGTAAGTCGGTTGTGACCACTCCTGCTACTACTCCAAAATCAGCACCTGTCCTGGCAATCGGGAAAGGTAGAGGGAAGAAGAGAAAGAACCCTTGATGGCTCCTCTTCTAGCGGAACCAAGAAAGGTTTCATTACACCTTCTTCTGATCCCAAAGAGGCTAAATGCTTCTATTGCCACGAAAAGGCGCACTGGAAGCGTAACTGTTCAAAGTACCAGCAAGATTTGAAGGATGGGAAAGTTAAACCAAACCATTCAGGTATTTACACTATCTCATCTAATAATTCACTTTATTCTAACTCTTGGGTCCTTGATACCGGTTGCGGTATTCATATTTGTTCTGAATTGCAGGGACTAAGAAGAAGTGAGAATGTGGAGCATGGAAAAATAAACTTGATCATGGGGAATATGAAAGTTTCACCTGTCACCAAGATTGGAGTTTACACTTTGTTGCTTATTAGTGGATTTACTTTAGATTTGAATAAATGTTGTTACTCGC
The DNA here is from genome assembly GCF_051521515.1 of Lactuca serriola. Classification (NCBI taxonomy): domain Eukaryota; kingdom Viridiplantae; phylum Streptophyta; class Magnoliopsida; order Asterales; family Asteraceae; genus Lactuca; species Lactuca serriola. Next base: position 23,695,270 of record NC_136409.1, on the reverse strand, counting down.
CAGAAATGGCAAGAAATGTTATTTCCTTACATGCTTTGTATGAACAAGGTTTTACCTTTTCTTTTGATAATGAAACTGGTGGAATAAATGCTTTCTTTAATAATGTGTTTTATTTCAAATCCTTACCTTGTGATGGTGTGTATAAAGTTGTGTCTGTTGTAGATAAGTTAGGAAATAATGTATTGTGTATTGATTCTACTAACGATAATAACTTGGATAAAACATCATTATGGCATTGCCGTCTTGGACATATAAGCAAGAAATGCATAGGCCAACTCCAAAAAGATGGAGTCTTGGAGTCATTTGACCTAAGGTCAGATGATAGTTGCTAATCATGCTTACTTGGAAAATGACAAAGTCACCCTTCACAGGTTCGTGTGAGAGGGGTGAAGGTTTGTTGGATCTTGTACACACGGATGTGTGTGGACCCTTCAAACATGCCACAAGGGATGCTAATCGTTATTATGTGACTTTTACGGATGATTATAGTAGATATGGATATGTCTACTTAATCAAGCATAAGTCAGAGACTTTTGAAAGGTTTAAAGAGTTTAAACAGGAAGTCGAGAATCAATTGGGCAGGAACATTAAGATGCTTCGATCCGATCCTGGTGGTGAGTATCTTAGCACTGAGTTCCTCGATTATCTAAGGGAATGTGGGATTGTCTCACAATTGACACCTCCTAGGACACCACAGTTGAATGGTGTAGCTGAGAGGCGTAATCGAACCTTGTTGGATATGGTTCGTTCCATGATGAGTCGAGCTACGCTACCAATCTCATTTTGGGGGTATGCCTTAGAGACTACCACCCATATCCTCAATCTGGTTCCTACAAAGAAGGTTGCCAAAACACCTCATGAGATGTGGACTGGAAAAGTTCCTAGTCTAGCCCACATCAAGGTTTGGGGTTGCGAGGCTTTCGTGAGACGCGACACTCATGACAAGCTCGAACCTCGAAGCGAGAAGTGTATTTTCATCGGCTACCCACAAAAATCCTTTGGTTACCTCTTCTACAGACCTAGTGAGAATGTGGTTTTTGTAGCAAGGAGGGCTGTCTTTCGAGAGAGAGAGTTCATAAGCCAAGGAGACAGTGGGAGGCTAATTGACCTTGAAGAACTTCAAGAGTCAAGTGGTGAAGGAACCTCAAACCCTAGCAGTCAACTTGAGGAGGAACCTCCTGCTGATCAAATTATACCTCCAGTTGTACCTCTGAGGCGTTCCACAAGGGTTAGGAATGTACCTGAGCATTACTATGGTTTACATATTACTGCGGAAGGTGAGACACTTATTAGTGATGAGACACTAGTAGGTCTAGATGAACCTAACAACTATGTGGAAGCCATGGCAGGCACTGAGTCTGCTAAATGGAAAGAGGCAATGGATAGCGAGATACAATCCATGTATGACAATCAGGTATGGGACTTGGTTGACAATGTTCCAGGTCGTAAGACAGTTGGATGCAAATGGATCATCAAGAAGAAGACCGACATGGATGGTAATGTACACACTTATAAGGCACGACTGGTTGGAAAGGGCTTTTCTCAAACTCCAGGAGTTGATTATCATGAAACCTTTTCACCAGTAGCTAAGATTAAGTCTATTAGGGTATTGTTAGCCATAACTGCATTTGATGACTACGAAATATGGCAAAGGGATGTCAAAACTGCTTTCCTTAATGGAAAGTTAGCTGAGGATGTTTACATGAATCAGTCAGAGGGTTTGTCAGCACAGAGTATCCTAATAGAGTGTGTAAGCTTGATAAATCCATCTATGGATTAAAGCAAGCACCTCGCAGATGGAATCTTTGTTTTGATGAGAAGGTCAAAGAGTTTGGCTTCTGTAGGAGTGAAGATGAATCTTGTGTATATATCAAGGCTAGTGGGAGTATAGTTAGTTTTTTGGTACTGTATGTGGATGACATACTACTCATAGGAAATGACATCCCAACTCTGCAGGAAGTTAAGTCCTGGCTTGGGAAGTATTTTCCTATGAAGGACCTAGGAGAAGCTACCTATATTCTAGGGATAAGGATCTTGAGAAACCGGAGTAAAAGACTAATTGGACTTAGTCAGAGTACATACTTGGATAAAGTGCTGAAGAGATTCGGCATGCAAGATTCTAAGAAAGTAGAGTTACCCATCCAGAGTAACACTAGAATGAGTAAGACTCAGAGCCCGAGTATTGAGGATGACATAGCAGAAATGAGTCGGATACCTTATGCTTCGGCAGCAGGCTCGATCATGTATGCTATGACCTGTACTCGTCCTAATGTAGCGTTTGCTTTAAGCATGGTTAGCAGGTATCAAGGGAATCCTGGTAAGGCTCACTGGACAGAGGTAAAGAACATTCTCAAGTACCTACGAAGGACTAAGGACTGGGTCCTTACCCTTGGTGGGAGTGATGACTTGAGAGTTGTAGGGTATAGTGATGCTAGCTTCCAAACTGATAGGGATAATTTCCGCTCTCAGTCGGGCTGGGTCTTTACCTTAAATGGAGGAGCAATCTCTTGGAAAAGTTCCAAGCAGGAGACAGTGGCTGATTCAACTTGCGAATCAGAGTATATAGTGGCAAGCGAGGTGGCAAAAGAGGCTATGTGGCTACAGAACTTCATTGGAGACCTTGGATTTGTACCAGCTATATCACGGCCTATAGAGATTTTCTGTGATAGTGAAAGTGCAGTTGCCTTAGCAAAGGAACCAAGGGATCATGGTAGATCCAGACACATCGACATAAAATATCATTTCATCAGACATCGTATATGTCACACCCCAAAACCACGAACGGCGGAAACGTTCAGGGGTGGAGGACGTCATGTATAGTATCATAACAGTGTAATATAATAAACAAGCAACAACATCATCCATTGCATTATAAGTAAAGTTTAATACATGTGTGTTCTTTTATGTAATAAGACACCAAAAATATATAATCAAAATAAAAGACGAGACTTGTCTGCTCCGTCTTCTCAAAACCTGGCCTCCGTACCTGTCTACTGATGACCTGAGAATACAAGTTATTTTGAAAGCGAGTATCAGCTTTAAAGCTGGTGAATTCATAAGTATATAAGTGCCATTGCCTTGTTTGTGAAAATCTGTTATGAAAGCCATGTAAACCTTTAAATGAAAATGTTGAGGTAAGTATGAAATCCCTTGAAAAACCCTTATTTTCTATAAGTATGAAATGTAGTCTTCTACCAAGACCCGAATGTTCTATACGTATAAAGTGTAGTCTTCTACCAAGACCCGAATGTTCTGTTTGTAAAATGATAGTTTTTCCTGTGTATTGACTAGTACTAAAAGTGCTTAGTCTAACTCACCGTTTATGTGAATGTATCACAAAATAAAGTAAACAGGAAAAGGTACTACTGTAAGTGTTGTCACTGGGTACTAGGACCAACACAGCATCGCATTAAGCGAAATGTATAACCTAATGAACATCCGAAGATTGTCCAATTGTCCTCTGTACCAGCAGCAGGTGGGTGGAAGGGTTAGTCCCAATCGATCTACCTAATATAAATAGTAACCTTAGACCTCCGAAGATGGTCATTGACCACTGGTGCTAATCAGTGGGGTTCGGAATGGTAAGTCCCGTCTAGCTATCCCATTGAACCGGGATAGGAAAGACAATTTACACAGTAAGTACTAAGAAATCATCCTCGTAGTCCTAAGTACAAGTATCCAGGTAAGTGAATATAGGATAATGCACCTATGTAAAAGTGTTCATGTATGGTATTCATGTATGTGTGTCCATGTAACAAGTAAGTATATGTAAACATATTCATGTATCAGGTAAACCTCTGTAGGTATTCATGTATCAGGTAATGTACTAGTATAGACTCATGAATGAACTGACTCTTGTGTGATTCCTTGTAATAGAAGTAATGTTTGATGTCTCCAAATTATCCCTATGATAATTTACTGTAATATAACTGATTGATCATGTAGGTTTATACACTCTTACTACTCAAGGGTGTGGGAAACTAAATGAAAGATGTAAACTATAAAATCAATACATATATAATAATATAAGTGTATATGCATAGTTTAGTTCAAGAATGTAAAATGGTTTTGTAAAACATCTTATGGGTTTTGATCAATAATTAACAATGACTTGATGTCATTTTAATAAACATTTCAAAGGTAAAACATTTGGTAACAATGTGTTTTTAAGATGTAAAATCATTTCATGCATCACATTTTGTAGCATGTGAAATCTGTTAAATGACAAACACAGTTATAAAATACATATCAATGATTCAATAACCTGTTTGTCTCTACTTGTATTCACCCCTATTAAAGCATTTAAAACTATTTAAAATATTGATTAGGGGTATGAACTCACTTGAAAGTTTGAAGATAGCAAGATGGAAAACCGGGCAGAGTTTCGTCTCGGGCAACGGATTTTTCTCGGGATTCACGGAAATCTCGGGAGCAAAATCGACCTTCGGGACTTGAGCAAAAAGACCAGGGCTTCGGGTTTGAACGGGCACGGAAATCGAGGCAAGATCGTGAGAGAAAGGAGAGAAATGGGGTGATTTTTTCGGAACCCTCGCATATTTATAGGGGGTCTGAGAAGCCTCGGTACGCGGGGCGTACGCTTGTACGCAACGCGTACGCGTACATCATGCATGAGAGAGTCCTCGACTGCCTCGGCTTCGGATGGGACGGATCAGATGGGACGGGTCAGATGGGGCGGGTCGGTAGCTTCGCATAGGGGCGACGTGGACGGACCGAGACCAAGGCCCTCGGGTAAGCAGGGCGTACGAGGTTACGCAGCACGTAACTCGGATGAGGACGCTGACTCTTCCTTTGGATATTACCGGATTTTTTATTTAAATATATATATATATATATATATATATATATATATATATATATATATATATATATATATATATAAATTATTTAATAAACTTCAAAAAAATCATATCTCCTTCATACGAACTCCGTTTTCGATGGTCTTTATATCCATGCGAAGGTGAGACTACGCTCTACAACTTTCGTTTAGACTCCGTTGGCAAATTCCGAAATTATTTTTATTATTTAATTATAAAATGACGTGATTAAGGAATTTCTTTAAAAATTCATAACTTCTTTATCTGACGTCGGTTTTTGCCAGACTTTTCACCGCTGAAATACCATTGTCGAGACCTTCGATTCTCGTTTAGGTCATTCCGTCCAAAAGTCGCTCGATCTCCGATTCGAGTTTTTAGATGTCTGTTCCTAAGCCGAACTTGGAAAAATCTTAACTTCAATATACGAAGTCGGATTTGGGCGTTTTTTTTACGTAAGATCCCGGTTTAATGACATTTAAACATAGAGGGAATTAAAATAGAACTTTTTGGACATTTTATTATCAAAGTTAATTTTATTAATTCAAAAGTGGTTACAATACTTGACTTTTTAGGTCATTACAAAGATTTGAAATATCGGGTTGTCACATCATCCCTCCGTTAGAGGGAATTTCGTCCCGAAATTTAAAGTAAGAAAACACTTGTGGATTAGGGAAACAGATGTGGGTACTTGTGTTTCATCTGATCTTCGCGTTCCCAGGTGTATTCAGGTCCTCGCTTTGCATTCCAGCGGACCTTCACGATGGGGATGCGACTTTGCTTGGTTTGCTTGACCTCTCGGTCCATGATTTCTACTGGTTCCTCCATGAAGTTGAGGCTCTCGTTGATCTCGATCTCATCGAGTGGAATAACAAGAGTCTCGTCGGATAGACACTTTTTCAAGTTTGACACGTGGAAGGTAGGATGTACGTTACTGTGTTCTTGCGGTAGATTGAGTTTGTAAGCTACAGGACCGATCCTCGCAAGAATCTCGAAAGGCCCTATGTATCTTGGATTGAGCTTCCCACGCTTTCCAAAGCGTATCAAGCCCTGCCAGGGTGAGACCTTCAGTAGGACTCAGTCGCCTACCTGGAACTCCAATGGTTTCCTGCGCTTGTCGGCGTAGCTTTTCTGTCGGTCTCTAGAGGCTTTCAATCGTGCACGAATTTGAACGATCTTCTCTGTCGTTTCCCGAATGATCTCCGGACCCGTGAGAGTGCTTTCGGGAGCTCGTTCCTTAGCTAACTGGGTATCACCCACTTCAGCCCAGCACGGAGGGGATCTGCACTTTCGGCCATAGAGGGCCTCGAATGGAGCTGCCTTTATGCTCGTATGATAACTGTTGTTGTAGGAAAATTCAACAAGGGGTAAATGAGTATCCCAAGCTTTTCCAAACTCAATCACACAGGCACGCAACATATCTTCTAAGGTTTGGATAGTTCTTTCACTTTGTCCGTCGGTCTGTGGATGGTAGGTTGTACTCATGTCCAGCCTAGTTCCTAGGGAACTTTGTAATGACTGCCAGAACCTCGAAGTGAATCTACTATCTCGGTCAGAGATGATAGATAAGGGAACACCGTGCAGCCTTACAATCTCCTTAATGTAAGTTCTGGTAAGCTTCTCCATCTTGTCTGTTTCCTTGATCGGTAAGAAGTGTGCAGACTTGGTCAGTCTATCGACGATGACCCATATGGAATCAAGTCCCCCCGTCGTCTTGGACAACTTGGTTATGAAGTCCATAGTGATCCGCTCCCACTTCCATTCTGGTATCTCCGGTTGTTGTAGAAGACCGGAGGGTTTCTGGTATTCGACGTTAACCTTTGTGTAAGTAAGGCATTTACTCACGAAGGTAGCAATATCTGCTTTCATGTTAGGCCACCAGTATAACTTTTTAAGATCAAGATACATCTTATCTGAACCCGGGTGGACGGAATAACGAGTGTTGTGAGCTTCGGTCATGACCAAGTCTCTGAAGCCACCGTGTTTCGGTGTCCAGATCCGATCCATGAGGTATAAGGCTCCGCCACCCTTGGCTTCTAGGTTCTTATCCATCCTTCTAAGGGATTCACCAGCCACGTTTTCAGGTTTCAAAGCGTTGAGTTGAGCCTCCTTTATTTGCATGGACAAGTGTGAATGGATAGTTAGAGTCAAAGATTTAACCCTACGACCAGAATATTCTTTCCAACTTAGGGCGTCGGCTACTACGTTGGCTTTACCCGGATGATAACGAATTTCGCATTCGTAATCGCTGAGTAGCTCGACCCACCATCGTTGTCTCATGTTGAGCTCCTTCTGGTCGAAAATGTGTTGCAGACTCTTATGGTCTGTAAAGATCGTGCTTTTTGTACCGTACAGGTAATGTTGCCAGATCTTCAAAGCGAACACAACTACTCCTAGTTCAAGATCGTGGGTTGTGTAGTTAACCTCATGTGTCTTTAGCTGTCTCAAGGCATAGGCGATGACTTTACCTCGCTGCATCAGAACACATCCGAGTCCTTGATTGGATGCATCGCAATAGACAATGAAGTCTTCTATTCCTTCGGGAAGGGATAGTATCGGGGCGGTGCACAAGGCTCGTTTGAGCGTTTGGAACGCTCTTTCTTGTTTCTCTTCCCAGTTAAAGGCCACGCCTTTCTGGGTCAGGGTTGTAAGAGGTTTCGCTATGCTGGAGAAGTTCTGAATGAACCTGCGATTGTAGCCAGCGAGACCTAGAAATTGACGAATTTCGGTAGGTGTCTTTGGTGCTGTCCAGTTCTCAATGGCTTTGATCTTGGAGGGGTCCACGTGTATACCTTCTTCACTAACCACATGGCCCAAAAATTCGACTCACCGAATCCAAAATTCGCACTTTGAGAACTTCACGTAGAGCTTCTCCGATCGCAATGTCTCTAAGATTTTACGGAGATGTAGACTATGTTCCTCCTTACTTCGAGAGTAGATGAGTATGTCATTAATGAAGACGATGACGAATTGATCCAAGTAAGGACGACACACCCTATTCATCAGATCCATGAATACTGCGGGCGCGTTAGTTAATCTGAATGGCATCACTACAAACTCGTAGTGCCCATAACGAGTTCGGAAGGATGTCTTGGGAACATCCTCCTCTAACACTCGTAGTTGGTGATATCCGGATCGCAGACCTATCTTCGAGAAGTAGTTGGCTCCTTGAAGTTGATCAAACAAATCGTCAATGCGGGGCAAAGGATATCGATTTTTAATGGTAAGTTTGTTGAGTTCCCTATAGTCGATGCACATGCGAAACGATCCATCTTTCTTCTTGACGAACAAGACCGGTGCTCCCCATGGTGAGAAGCTTGGTCGAATGAATCCCTTCTTGAGAAGTTCGTTAAGTTGACTGGAAAGTTCCTGCATTTCAGCCGGTGCCAGACGATACGGGGATTTGGCTACGGGGGTAGCCCCTGGCACTAAGTCGATTCTGAACTCGACTTGGCGTTGTGGTGGTAAACCGGGAAGTTCTTCTGGGAATATGTCAGGAAAGTCGCGTACTTCGGGGATTTTCTGGATGTCTTTCAGTTCTTGACTGGTATCGATGACGTGTGCGAGAAATGCATGGTACTCCTTCCGCAAGCACTTCTGGGCTTGAATGCACGAAATGATGCGAAGGCTCGTACTGGGTTTGTCGCCGTAGATAATTAAAGTTTTGTTGTTAGGAAGGTTAAGACAAACTGCTTTTTCGAAGCACATAATGTCGGCACGAAGAAGACTCAACCAATCCATACCGATGATAACGTCAAAACATTTAATTGTGACTGACATGAGATCTATCTTGAAAGTATGGCCATCTAAAGTTAAAGTACAACCTACGAATATGCAGTTTGTACTCTCTGTTTTCCCGTTAGCCATTTCTACCGTGAATGAACTATCTAGTGCACATGGTTTTTGTTTAAGCAGGTGCAAATTTGTGACTTACAAAACTTTTCTCGGCTCCACTATCGAAAAGTATGCAAGCATATGAGTTATCGAGGAGGAACGTACCAGTAACTATCGTAGGATCAGCTACTGCTTCCTCGTGGCCCAGGGCCATAACTCTTCCCACTCCTCCAGCCGTCCCCGCTTTAGGGCAGTTTCTCTTGTAGTGGCCCACTTTGCCACAACCGTAGCAAGCTTGGACCATACCGGCGTTAGGAATCTGGGTAGCTTGAGCTGTTGGAGTTTTGCAGAAACGGACAGTGTGTCCCTTCTTGTTGCAGTTAGAGCACTGCATCTCCCTGCAAGGTCCGTGGTAGTGGAAGTTGCACTTGGTGCACTTTGGGAGAGTCCCAGCATATGTTTTTGCTGGTAAGAGGTTCGCAGGGGCAACAAGAGTCACTGTGGCAGCATTGATCGCCACAAGTTGTTGCGTATTGGAGGATCCTCGCGGAGCTCCTCTTTTCCTCTTATTCCACCCCTTCTTGTCGTAGTCGGGGTTGGATTTTTGTGGTACAGGTGTAGGGATTGTTGTGTTCTGAGGTTTCCGGTGATCGATAAGAGATTGTGCCAGTTCCTTGGCACTATCAAAGGTAATAGGCCTGGAAGCGATCACACTTGACTGGATCTGGGGCGACAGTCCCCAGATATATCTCTCGATCTTTTTGCTCTGGAGAGCAACCGTATCAGGGCATAAGTTTGCCAAATCACAGAACATATTTCTGTAGGTAGTGATGTCGGATCCAACCATTTGTAGACCCCAGAATTCTTGCTCGAGTTTTTGTATTTCACCTCGAGGACAGTATTCTTTCATCAGCATGTCTTTCAACTTTTCCCAGCCGATAGAATACGCCACCACTAAAGTTAGATAGTTAACATGGCTGTTCCACCATGTTAGTGCTCGGTTAGAGAAGGTACAAGCTGCGAACTTCACGTTGTTGCCTTCTTGGCATCCGCAGATCTCGAAGACATATTCCATCTTCTCAATCCATTCTCTCAACACCATAACACCCCCAGTTCCATTAAATTTGCGGGGTTTGGCGTTAGTGAAGTCCTTGTAGGTGCACTCCCGAGGGTGTCCATGGCTTTCGCCTTGGTTCGAGGGTGGTGCACCTGTCCCTGATCCACTAGGGGCAGGAGCGTTGATTGCTGACATAGCAGCTGCAACTGCTGCTATGAAAGCTTCCTGGAACATGTTGGCATCGAAAGGGTTAGGTGGTTGAAGAGGTACAGGTGGTGGTGGAGGTGGTGGTATCGATGCTTCGTTGTTTGGATTGCGTCTTGTACTTCTACGTGGCGGCATCTTTAACTATACGTTTAAAAGATGACGAAATGGATAAGAATAAATGATTAATGAATGTGTCTCATGGACTAAATCCCCATAGCCCAACAACAGAAGGAATAGCTAAAATAGACGAACTGACTAAGATAATTACAGTAAGACCAAATACCCTTATGGTATTTCTTTATGGTTGTGTTGGTAAGGTTTTAGACTTGCTGCCATATCACAACCATTCTCGGGCATATTCTAATCACTCCTCGGACCAGCATAGTTTATCAGGCTATGCCATTCCCAAGACTGACCATATATCCCCAGGCTTACTTGTGATATTCAACAATTGTAATACTTTTGTTCTTGTCGTTGTGACACTAATTTTAGTATGAATGCAGGCACGTATACTTTGTTAAATATTTTATTATTTAAAAGTATAAACTCTTAGACAGAGTGTTTTAATCCCATGTATTTATAGTTAGTATATCTTTTATGGGTTGATATACTTAATTCACTATAAATAATGCTCTGATACCAATCTTTCACACCCCAAAACCACGAACGGCGGAAATGTTCAGGGGTGGAGGACGTCATGTACAGTATCACAACAGTGTAATATAATAAACAAGCAACAACATCATCCATTGCATTATAAGTAAAGTTTAATACATGTGTGTTCTTTTATGTAATAAGACACCAAAAATATATAATCAAAATAAAAGACGAGACTTGTCTGCTCCGTCTTCTCAAAACCTGGCCTCCGTACCTGTCTACTGATGACCTGAGAATACAAGTTATTTTGAAAGCGAGCATCAGCTTTAAAGCTGGTGAATTCATAAGTATATAAGTGCCATTGCCTTGTTTGTGAAAATCTGTTATGAAAGCCATGTAAACCTTTAAATGAAAATGTTGAGGTAAGTATGAAATCCCTAGAAAAACCCTTATTTTCTATAAGTATGAAATGTAGTCTTCTACCAAGACCCGAATGTTCTATACGTATAAAGTGTAGTCTTCTACCAAGACCCGAATGTTCTGTTTGTAAAATGATAGTTTTTCCTGTGTATTGACTAGTACTAAAAGTGCTTAGTCTAACTCACTGTTTATGTGAATGTATCACAAAATAAAGTAAACAGGAAAAGGTACTACTGTAAGTGTTGTCACTGGGTACTAGGACCAACACAGCATCGCATTAAGCGAAATGTATAACCTAATGAACATCCGAAGATTGTCCAATTGTCCTCTGTACCAGCAGCAGGTGGGTGGAAGGGTTAGTGCCAATCTATCTACCTAATATAAATAGTAACCTTAGACCTCCGAAGATGGTCATTGACCACTGGTGTTAATCAGTGGGGTTCGGAATGATAAGTCCCGTCTAGCTATCCCATTGAACCGGGATAGGAAAGACAATTTACACAGTAAGTACTAAGAAATCATCCTCGTAGTCCTAAGTACAAGTATCCAGGTAAGTGAATACAGGATAATGCACCTATGTAAAAGTGTTCATGTATGGTATTCATGTATGTGTGTCCATGTAACAAGTAAGTATATGTAAACAAATTCATGTATCAGGTAAACCTCTGTAGGTATTCATGTATCAGGTAATGTACTAGTATAGACTCATGAATGAACTGACTCTTGTGTGATTCCTTGTAATAGAAGTAATGTTTGATGTCTCCAAATTAGCCCTATGATAATTTACTGTAATATAACTGATTGATCATGTAGGTTTATACACTCTTACTACTCAAGGGTGTGGGAAACTAAATGAAAGATGTAAACTATAAAATCAATACATATATAATAATATAAGTGTATATGCATAGTTTAGTTCAAGAATGTAAAATGGTTTTGTAAAACATCTTATGGGTTTTGATCAATAATTAACAATGACTTGATGTCATTTTAATAAACATTTCAAAGGTAAAACATTTGGTAACAATGTGTTTTTAAGATGTAAAATCATTTCATGCATCACATTTTGTAGCATGTGAAATCTGTTAAATGACAAACACAGTTATAAAATACATATCAATGATTCAATAACCTGTTTGTTTCTACTTGTATTCCCCCCCCCCCCTATTAAAGCATTTAAAACTATTTAAAATATTGATTAGGGGTATGAACTCACTTGAAAGTTTGAAGATAGCAAGATGAAAAACTGGGCAGAGTTTCGTCTTGGGAAACGGATTTTTCTCGGCATTCTCGGAAATCTCAGGAGCAAAATCGACCTTTGGGACTTGAGCAAAAAGACCAGGGCTTCGGGTTTGAACGGGCACGGAAATCGAGGCAAGATCGTGAGAGAAAGGAGAGAAATGGGGTGATTTTTTCGGAACCCTCGCATATCTATTTATAAGGGGTCTGAGAAGCCTCCGTACGCGGGGCGTACGCTCGTACGCAGCGCGTACGCGTACGTCATGCATGAGCGAGTCCTCGACTGCCTCGGCTTCGGATGGGACGGATCAGATGGGACGGGTCGGATGGGGCGGGTCGGTAGCTTCGCATAGGGACGACGTGGACGGACCGAGACCAAGGCCCTCGAGTACGCGGGGCGTACGAGGTTACGCAGCGCGTAACTCGGATGAGGATGCTGACTCTTCCTTCGGATATTACCGGATTTTTGATTTATATATATATATATATATATATATATATATATATATATATATATATATATATATATATATATATATATAAATTATTTAATAAACTTCAAAAAAATCATATCTCCTTCATACGAACTCCGTTTTCGATGGTCTTTATATCCACGCGAAGGTAAGACTACGCTCTACAACTTTCATTTAGACTCCGTTGGCAAATTACGAAATTATTTTTATTATTTAATTATAAAATGAAGTGATTAAGGAATTTCTGTAAAAATTCATAACTTCCTTATCTAACGTCGGTTTTTGCCAGACTTTTCACCGCTGAAATACCATTGTCGAGACCTTCGATTCTCGTTTAGGTCATTCCAGCCAAAAGTCGCTCGATCTCCGATTCGAGTTTTTAGCTGTCTGTTGCTAAGCCGAACTTGGAAAAATTTTAACTTCAATATACGAAGTCGGATTTGGGCGTTCTTTTTACGTAAGATCCCGGTTTAATGACATTTAAACATAGAGGGAATTAAAATAGAACTTTTTGCACATTTTATTATCAAAGTTAATTTTATTAATTCAAAAGTGGTTACAATACTTGACTTTTGTAGGTCATTACAAAGATTTGAAATATCGGGTTGTCACAGTATAGAAGAAGGACGTCTAGTGGCAAAGAGGGTATCATCGGATGAGAACCCGGCAGATCCCCTCACGAAGGGACTGGTTAGGGTTAAGCATCTCCAGCATGCTAGGAGCATAGGGCTGAAGGATGATATTAGTTTTAGTAGTTAGATAATTTTGAAATTTGTAAAATGTAATTGACATTTGATGATGAATAAAAGTTTTGTTTATTTATGAGTAAAGTGTTGCTATCGCTTGTCAATCGTTTACTATTATTTCTTTTGCATGTTTTGACTTCCAGAATATTTATGTTGTTTTACATATTATTCAAATTATCCACAGTCAGTCATATGTTGGAAGTAGATATGAAGTAAAGACTGTTATGAGTTGGTTGTAGAGGTCTAAGATGTTGGACATGGCCTCAACACTCATGAGTGCTCATAAGTTCTGAGTATTGGATTCAACCCACGCTCGCTGGTATCACTTCATGGAATTTTATCTCGAGTGATCGCAAGACGGTAATATCATATAAGTCTTCAAACCTAGAGATATGACTTGTTAACTATGAGTTAGTTATGCATTGAACGTGCGAAACCGCATTGGTAACTCGATGTTATAAAACGTGTGTTTGTGTGTAATTTAACAATCAGTAGAACAAGCATATGAGTCGAAGTTTATCTGTTCCTTCTTGGATTAGAAGCTGATATCCGGGCCCCTCAATGATTTTGTTTTGACCTATGTACCGGGCCCGGTCAGAACTAAGTTGATGTGTTCAATTAAAGTTCTTTGTCAAACAAATCGGAAATCGGGAAACAAACTGTTGGACAATAAGTAAGACATTGTTCCATGTATTTGTCCGGCTGATATCTAGAATAGAGGATTATATGATCCCTTATCTGAAATGGCGTACCATCATCTTCTCATTTCCGAGAAATCTTGAAAAGAGCTACGATTGACGATCGGTTCCTGAAGTCATACTTGCAGTTATAGTTATTAGACTTATCCAAGTGGGAGACTGTTGGATAAGGTGTCTAAGTCCATAACTATTTCTAGTATGTACTTGACTCGACCCGGCATGGTCCATTTGGGTTGCATGGCACCATGCAATTGAATAGACTAAATGAGAGAAATAACACTTGTGGTTATTAATATATTATAAGTTCTAATATATTAATAATATTATTTAATTAGTTTGATCAAGAATAAATTTTAGTGGGCTAAGAGGCTCCATGGATAATCAAGTTGGGGTTGGACCCATTGGATGCTCCATGGAGGCTCCATGGGAGTTACAAACCCATGGGTCATGGAAATGAAGAGTCATGACATATTAAGGTTTACATGGTGTAACCCTAGATGTGTCAACACTATATAAGAATCTCATACTCTCCCAAAATTGGTTAGACAAGAAACAAGAGGGCTAGAGCCGATTTTTGAGTGTTACACTTTCTCTCCAAGTTTACTCCATAGCATTTGGTGTTGTGTGAAGCATTTGAGGCATCACACTTGGGGTGCTAGGCTCACAAGGTTTCAAGGATCAAAACCAACAACAAGGTATGTAGTTCAATCTTTTATTTAAGTTAAAATTGTTCCCCATGTATGCTAGATAGGATCATAGCCTTGGAAATCAACTTTACATGATAATTAGACAAACATAGATACAAGGTTATTAGGGTTGCATGTACACTTAGGAAGTGTTAGAATGCTCAAAACACATCAGGTGGATGCGAGCAAGATCTACGTTGAGAGACCGGTGGCGATTAGGGATCGGAAGATCAAGGTTCTGAGGAACAAGGAAGTGTCCCCGGTATAGGTCTAGTGGCAACATCGGAAGGGGGTCAGAGTTGACTTGGGAGCCAGAGCAAGTGATACGCGAGCAGCATCCAGAGTTGTTTGCAGAGTAAGACTTCGGGGACAAAGTCTGATTCTAGTGGGGGAGAATTGTAACATACGTGTTCCCAGGTATATTATTTTATTCATTTATTTTGGGGTTTGTGGATGGACTCGGCGAGTTGGTGCTTAGACTCGCCGAGTAGGGTCGTGAATTCTTATCCGGGTTAATGACCGGACTCGGC
Organism: Lactuca serriola; assembly: GCF_051521515.1. Classification (NCBI taxonomy): domain Eukaryota; kingdom Viridiplantae; phylum Streptophyta; class Magnoliopsida; order Asterales; family Asteraceae; genus Lactuca; species Lactuca serriola. The sequence goes on along the minus strand of NC_136409.1, from coordinate 23,679,951 downwards.
GAGTTCATGGGTGGACTCGGCGAGTCCGTGTTGTTTAATGAAATCCTAATTTTGTGGGTTTGGGACCTATTTAAAGGCCCTTATGGTTGTCAATTGCGGCTACCAAACCCCAGAGAGAAACCCTGAGAGAGCTAGAGCATTTGTGAGGGAGAAGAGGCCATTTTTGATCCTTGTGTTAGTGTTATTGCAAGAAGAAGGTGACCAGGGCAAGAGGGGGGCTGAAGAGGGTGCTATTGTGTGAAGTTCAGAGCCAGAGACATCATTCTTGAGGTATTGATTCGACCCTTCCTCAGTTTTGGTGATTATTTTTGGAGTTAGGGTTTTCTAGACCCTTTAGAGACTAGATTTGGTGAACATTTGGCCCCTTCTTGTGTTAAGGCTTTGGATTTCGGTACAAAGAGTTCCAAAGACCTTAACCCTCTGAGCTTTATGTGTATTAATGGAAGGAATGAGACTAGGATGTCATATTAGGGGTCATTTCTTCGAATAGAGTTCTTGAGCCCTTGCATGAGCACCAAGATCAGAACTTTACGTGATTATCATGCTTGGGAAGGCCAGATTTATAGATTGGAGGAACGGATCTGACCTCAAGAGGTCATTTCAGTTTGAACACGGCATGAACTCGTCGAGTCCAAGGGCAAACTCGACGAGTAGGGCTAGGGTTTTCTCGTTAATCACACAGTTGGTGACTCGCTGAGTTGAGGAGCGAATCAGTGAGTCGGAAGGGAACTAGAGGAATTGGTCCACGACTGGACCCACCGAGTCAAGAGTCGGACTCGACGAGTTGGGACGATTTGTCCCGTGATTTGCGATCAGTGTTGTTTTGATGAGTGGAGGGTTGACTCAGTGAGTCAAGTGAGGACCAGGAGTGTGAAGGACACGCATGGACTCGCCGAGTAACATTAGTGCACTTGACGAATCTGGTCAAGGTTGACAGTTGACTTCGTTGACTTTGGGGGTTTAGTCAATGATTGGACATTAGAGTCAAGAGAGGGGTAAAATGGTCTTTTACCCTTCTGTGGGTGCCAAGAGAGGGTTGAGTCTAGTCTCGAGAGTTATATTCATGAGAGTATTTGCCTTATGTGTTAGGCGGTGGTGAGTTTGAGATTCAAGTGTGAGAATATTTTCTTTCTACTTGCCAGGTGAGTCTTCTCACTATACTTTACCTAAAGTGGTAACAGAGTTATGTGATAGAGATATTATATGCTATCTATGTGAAGTGTGGCACTGCATTATTTCTATGTGATTTATGTTGTGTGTATATCAGAGTTTGGACCGGAAGGTCCACAAAGCTAGGACCAGAGGGTCGGCAGAGTTAGGGCCCAAGGTCCCACAGAGTTATAGCCTCGAGTGGCTAATATATGTTATATGTGGTATTTTTAGAATTATGTGCCAGTGTATTTGTATGCTATTTATGTGTTGAGATTTATTGTGATATGTGATTCAGAGTTCTCAGAGTTAGGACCTTTGGGTCCATAGAGTTAGGGCCAGAGGGCCCACCGAGAGTTGGGACTGGAGGGTCCCACTGAGACACACTGACCAGAGGGTCAACCGAGATTATAGCCTCGAGTGGCTAATATGTGTTAGAGTGGTATTTTCGGGAACTCACTAAGCTTCGTGCTTACAGTGTTTTGTGTTATATGTTTCAGGTTTTCTCAGGATCACGGGACGACACCGGCTCGATTGTACACACCAGAGGAAGCATTTGTTTGAGGATCCTGGTTTATTAATTGATTGAACAAAAGATTTATGTATTGTAATTAAAACAAAAAGGAGATTTTTATGAAAAAGTGTTAAAGAGATAAGCGATTTTTAATGAAAGATTTGTTTTGAAAATTTCGGTGTTACATAAGCACTTAGGCCCATATGCTAGATCCAGTGACAAAAAGGGCCTATGACTCATAAAGTCTCAATCTTTATTCTTTTAGACGTCCATAAAGCTCTTAACTCAAGGTCTTAACCCATTAAGACCTTCCTACTTCTTACATGGGACAATCAAAGCCATTGGGACTTCATTTTTCTTACTCAAGACCTCTCCAATGGTCTGAAAGGGCAGCTCATCTTAACCAAAACTCATCATGCATCATAATGGGGGTTTTTGGGACATGAATGGTGTCACAACTTCACCATACTTAGATCTACACAAAATAGATGTCAAGCAAGAAGCTTTATACCTTTAGGAGCTCTTGAACCACCAGAAAACTTCAGATCTATACGCTGGCCTTCTTCCCCTACTCACTAGACGCAACACCTTCTTCTCAAAACACTCCAAATTCACTTCAAAATCTCACACACTCAAAAAGTTGGAAAGGTTTGGGGAAAACGACTCTAAATAGTGGAGGCTAGGGTTTGGGAGGGTTATGAGCTCTTAAAGTTGTTTAAATAGCCTCCACACCCGAAATATTAGGGTTTCTGGATGATAGACGTACGCTGGGCGTACATTCTGTACGTTGGGCGTACGTCGAGGGACCCCGCATTCATTTACTCCATTACGCTGGGCGTACCCACGCGTGTCCCAAACGCATGCATGGCCTTTCCTTGACAATTTTTTCCATTAAGTTCCATAAGTGTCAATATCTTCAAAGTGTCATAACTCCTTTACTCTAAGTCCGTTTCCGACGAACTTCATATCCACGAAAAGATGGAGAGAAGCTCTACGCTTCTAGCAACACACCCCGACCCAAAACCTTCTCGAATAAAACCCATTGCCCATAAAAGACCAAAACGCCCTTACTCTTGATCTCGGGGATCCATAAATAATTACTTTTAGAACAGGGCATTACAATTCTCCCCCACTTAAATATCATTTCGCCCTCGAAATCGCCAATTGCCAACTATGGCTATCTTAAATCCCGAAAGGCACATTTACCCACCTAAAGTGTGACGAGCACCAAGGGAGGCTAGCCCCACTGGAACTCCCTCTCGAAGAGATACCTACTCCTTCTTATGCAGTCTTAAATACCTACCTCACCGGAAAGCCCTGAACCTAGAAAGTTAGATTGGATACGTCTCCCAGACAGGCCGTCCAAACTAACTGTCACCTGACCTCTTCCCATTGCTATAAAAAGGGACTACTATACTATGAGAACCTGAATTTCCAACCTGAAAACAGGACCACGAGTCATACTCTGCTGTCGGCCACACTTGCTCTCTTTTACTCATACCCAACGTATGTACAACAATGCTCTTACCAAAACCAACACTCACACCTGACCCAATCAGCCTCGGGCTGGAATACTAGGCATGCCTACGACGGGTCCGCTCGTCCATAGGATGGAATACCCTCGCATCCCTACACATGTTTGGCCCAATCAACCCTCGGGTTGGAATACCAAACACATCAGGTCCAATCCATCATAAGGTCCGGTCATCCTCAAGATGGAATACCCCAGATTGGAATACCTCCACATACATAACTCAAACCTATAACCATACTTGGAACCAGGGACCTTGTCCTTGCATCACCCTCGAACCCTGCGGTTCGCCACAACTGAGTGTAACCCACTCATACCTCCCTATCACGATCTCTAGGTCCTTAACCTCCGACTGTAATATCCTTACACAGTCCTCATCACCGGTCCAGACTACTACCGTGTCTGTTAACCTGCTATCTCACCTTCCTTTGTCCAAACCTCCAATCTGGAGACACTATTTCCCTTTTCTTCCAAGGAGACTGAATACATGCCTATGCATCATCCAACATTGCCACAGCGACACATCCTCGCTATACATCACCCCTTAGCGGTGCTCACCGCTATCTCGTAACATGCATACATACTCAGAGACTGATCGCTTAACCAGCAACCCATACATAGCCTGCCGCATTTCTCGACGTCTCCACCATCTGGGGACAACCCCACTAGCCGCTATCTCATAACACCATTCTCACTACTGGTTCAAAGATCCACTACTGGTTCAAATATCCCTTACTATAACTGAACCGCCTCATCGCACCACCCCAATAACCAACATTCAAACCGCGCCAGGAAACCTTCTATAACAAGCGGCTCATCCGAGAATTTTCCAATTCTCCCCCACTTAGGGCACTAACCACCATCCACTGGCGGCGAAGCTAACACGCTGCTCCATCGACCCCACTAATACACCGAACTTCAAGGAACCTAACTTCCTGCTGAAGGTTCCCGAATTCTCGAACCATAACCTTCCTTTCTCATGAATTCCACACTGGATACTAACCCTAAAAAAAACCCTCAATACTAACTCTTCTCTAACACATACAACACTTAAGATCTCATGCAAGAAACAACATCTCATAATTACAACATAACAAAATAAGACAGAAAGACATACCGACTGATACCTCTGGCTCAGACCTAATCTCCTCAGTCACAAGCTGATAAGCACGCCCTGGAGCCTCCGGAGGCTCTGCCTAACCCTGACTCCCGTCAGTAAGTCGCAAAGTGGTTGGCGCTGGGGCCTGCACTGAACTGGCAGCCAACAGAGGACACTGGGCCTTCATATGGCCCGCCTGATCACAATGATAACAAAGTCGAACTCCGGCAGCTGCAGCCTGCTGCCTGCAATCCCTGGCTATGTGGCCCTCCTTATGACACTTGTGGCACCCCGAAGAAGAATGGAAACTACCCTCATGCACCATGCCGCACTTCCCGCAAGTGCAACTCCTCTGACCTCCCTGTCGATAATCAGCAGGCCTCATCCGCTTCGGTGTAGGCTACGACTGCACCGGGGCCTGCCTCTGCTCTCTCAACTGGAGCTCAATCTCTAACTCGCGCCACCTAGCAGCCTCCTTCAAATCCAACAAGGTACTGCACCTCTGCGTGGATACAAACCGCCTGATGTCCCTCTTGAGCATACTCAGATATCGAGACATCTAAGCCTGCTCCGAAGCAAACACCAGGCAAAACATCGCCCTCTCAGTGAACATCATGGTGATCTTCGTCACCGACTCTGAACCCTACTTCAATTCTAGGAACTCCTGAGCCAACCTCTCTCTCTCTCTCTCTCAACCTGTGGAACATAACGAGTACTGAACATTTCCCGGAACTGATCCCACGAAACCGCAGCCCGCTGCACATCAGAATAAGATCCCATAGTCAACCTCCACCAATCCTTCGCCCCGAGCCTCAAAAGGTTCAGAACACACCTCACCCTCTGATCTGCAGGGCATGAACACGTGAAGAAACAACCCTCCACGTCTGACAACCATCTCATAGCAACGATCGGCTCCTGAACTCCTTCAAAAGTAGGGGCTTCGTATTGTCGAAATCCCGATACTGAAAGCCCTGACTGGCTCCTCCCCCTGCCGTTGCGGCTGCCGCGGCCGCTGTCTCTGCAAGAGTTGAATACTGCTCATCGAAATACTCAACCATGGCGGTCTTGATCGACCCAAACAGTTCTGTCAACTCAGCCCGGAACATAGCAGCAACCTCATCATGCAGGATATCATGAATCCTAGCATCCAACTCATCTGTACTCATCAGACCAATGAATTCGGGTGGTATTGGACCATCCTGACCACCCTCTCATGATCCCGATCCCGAACTAGATCCTGCCTCGAAACGTCTCGTATATTCCATACTGATAAACACCAACATAATCCTCAGATAATTCTCATAACTGCCGCGAACTAACCTCTAACCAACAACCTAGGGGTTGTGACTTCCTTCACATGCGTATGGGTCCTGTGCTTTCAGTAGTACGGGCCCATACTACCTTCCACACCTACCCATATTTGTCTCAAGTATCACCACAACGCCCTAAGCACAAACACACATAGCAAGCACTCAATCCTCACCTCTAGAGGAATACTGAATATCTCATAACAAGAAAACCCTATGTTAGCAGGCATTACAAATAAGGCAATTCTATCATGCAATTCCTGAAGATCCCTAGCCTAGTACTAGCATGCTGTTCAAACATATCTCAAAAACAAATGACTTGTATGGTATTTTGGGGTAACTTGCTGGCTCCGGCTGATCGTACCCTCTACATCCTCCTCTACTTATTTCGAAAACCTTTTGAAAACCATTTTTGAAAAGCTCTCCTTGATTTGAGACTGGATTCACACGATTGTTCCTCCAATTCACTCAAACCAAGGCTTTGATACCAACTTGTAACGACCCAAAATTTCAACCAATTTAAAACATTTTATTTCATTCAAAAACCATTACATTCATACATCTTGTTTTCAAAATAGTTTAAACATCAGAGTATCCCCCAGAACCATATCACATAAATCATAATACATGCGGAGCGGTACTATCACGCCTTCACCTTGCCACGATCTCCTGAAGCACCTGAAACAATAAACCACAACTGTAAGCCCGAAAGCTTAGTAAGTTCCCCCAAAGTACCCATACACACATAAACATACGCATACAACAAAGAACAATATACTACGGGTCTAATCAACCTTCTGGTTGGAATACCCCTGGCCCTCAACCATCGGGTTGGAATGCCTACATAACACGAGCCCACTCATCCTACTGGGATGGAATACTCTTGGCCCACAACCATCGGGTTGGAATGCCCAAACACCTATATGTACAACAATAACTACTATGGGTCCAATCATCTCACAAGATGGAATACCCCAGGCCCCTCAACCATCGGGTTGGAATGCCAACCTACTATGAATCCAATCATCCTACCGGGATGGAATACTCCTGGCCCACAACCATTGGGTTGGAATGCCCCACTACCTGTACATACAGTAACTGCTACTACTATGGGTCCAATAATCTAGCAAGATGGAATACCCCAGGCCCACAACCATCGGGTTGGAATGCCAACCTACTATGAGTCCAATCATCCTACCGGGATGGAATACTCCTGGCCCACAACCATCGGGTTGGAATGCCCCACACTAGTAAACATGCACACCTAACAGGCAACCACAGTATACTCTACATAACCAACATACTAGGGCCATATCATCCTACCGGGATGGAAAACCCTCTGCTACTACTCAACATTCACAACCCGTAGGTAACCTCCTACCAGCATACATAAGGCAAGACCAACTACGGGTCTATAAATAATCACTACGCAACTACCAGAGCGCTCATCCAACAGAACTAGCCATCACACAACTATCCATTTCTCTAGGATACTAAGCTATCAAGGCATATCCTCATATCACTATCCTATCTACCATGATACTAGAAAGCATATCATCACATAACATAACAAGCTCTAAACAACAATTCAAAGGGCCGGCCTTGGTGCCTTAGACCCTTGAGTACAGTGAGGATAACTCCCCTTGCAACTGCCGAGATCCTGCAAATCTCTGACTGCTGACTCACTGGAAATCCCAACTATTACATGCAAATCAGCACATAAGAATCTGTCATGACTTTCTAGGCCAAGTGCCCACAACACTCGATAAGTCCAATATCCTCTTATTGGGCCAAGAGTCAAAATCAAATCCTCATGCAAAGCCCAATATTGGCCCAATTTACTAAATTGGGCCCACCTTTCCAAACGGGCCTAGATCCAAGGTCCATAATAATTATTGGGTCCAATTTATTCCATCCATATTGTTCACTCATGGCACAAGCCCAGCTAGCCCATAAACAACCCAATTAGTCAAGGCCCAAAATTGAAAACCCAACAGAGCGCGTACGCTGGGCGTACTCCTCTGGCATCCGGGGCATACGCTCGTCTGTACCAAAGATCCTTCCATGTGCTTAATGGCTTAAGCACTTAGGCCCATATGCTAGATCGAGTGACAAAAAGGGCCTAGGACTCATAAAGTCTCAATCTTTATCCTTTTGGACGTCCATAAAGCTCTTAACTCAAGGTCTTAACCCATTAAGACCTTCCTACTTCTTACATGGGACAAACAAAGCCATTGGGACTTCATTTTTCTTACTCAAGACCTCTCCAATGGTCTGAAAGGACACCTCATCTTAACCAAAACACATCATGCATCATAATGGGGGGTTTTTGGGACATGAATGGTGTAAAAACTTCACCATACTTAGATCTACACAAAATAGATGTCAAGCAAGAAGCTTTATACCTTTAGGAGCTCTTGAACCACCTGAAAACTTCAGATCTACACGTTGTCCTTCTTCCTCTACTCACTAGATGCAACACCTTCTTCTCAAAACACTCCAAATTCACTTCAAAAGCTCACACACTCAAGAAGTTGGCTACGGTTTGGGGAAAACGGTGCTAAACAGTGGAGGCTAGGGTTTGGGAGGGTTATGAGCTCTTAAAGTTGTTTAAATAGCCTCTACACCCGAAATATTAGGGTTTCTGGATGATAGACGTATGTTGGGCATATGTCGAGGGACCCCGCGTTCATTTACTCCATTACACTGGGTGTAACCCAACCTACGTTGGGCGTACCCACGCGTGTCCCAAACGCATGTGTGGCCTTTCCTTGACAATTTTTTCCATTAAGTTCCATAAGTGTCAATATCTTCAAAGTGTCATAACTCCTTTACTCTAAGTCCGTTTCCAACGGACTTTATATCCACGAAAAGGTGGAGAGAAGCTCTACGCTTCTAGCAACACACCCCAACCCGAAACCTTCTCGAATAAAACCCATTGCCCATAAAAGACTGAAACGCCCTTACTCTTGATCTCCGGGATCCATAAATAATTACTTTTAGAACGGGGCGTTACAGGTGTTCTTGGTGAAAAAGATGAAGATTTGAAGATCTAAACAAAAAGTGTTGAATTCATGGATGAAATCAAAGGGTTTCACTTGAATAAGAAGATTAACTAGCAAATCGGGATGAATCACTTACGTTTTTGAAGAGAAAGGAAGGTTTCCCTTGATGATACTTGAGAGAGTTTGAGAGTTCTTGGCTGGAAGCTGTGAGAAATGAAGGGAAAATGAAGTATATATATATATATATATATATATATATATATATATATACATACGACGGTTCACGGTCGTGAACCTCGTTTGCGGTCTGAAGGTATACACTGCCCAAAGTCGTTTGCGGCCTCATTTACTGCTGAAGTGTTCCCGGTCCGAGGTTGGTGTACAGTTCGAAGGAAAAGAAGAAAAGGCATGTGAGACTTCTTGGATTTCAATCCATAGTTTTTAACAGAACAATACTTTGAATATTATAATTAAATCCATAAAATACATTACTCTATCTTATAAAATATAGAATAAAATTTTAGTTGACTTTCGTTTGACCATATTTGACTTTCTACAAGAAAATAACAGGATGTTACATTATCCCCCCCCCCCCCCCCCGTTAGTGAGAATTTCGTCCCAAAATTTCGATTTAAGATATACAGAAAGACTAGGGAAAAAGATGTGGATACTTCTGTTGCATTTGATCCTCTCGCTCCCAAGTGAATTTCGGTCCCGGTTTTGCATTCCAGCGAATCTTCACTATCGGGATATGGTTTTTTTTGGCTCTCTTTACTTCCCTGTCTAAGATTTGTACAGGTTCTTCCAAGAAGTTTAGATTCTCGTTAACCTCGAGCTCATCGAGTGGAATCACGAGAGTCTCGTCGGATAAGCACTTTTTCAAATTAGAGACATGGAAGGTAGGATGTATGTTACTTAGTTATTGGGGTAGTTGGAGTTTGTAAGCTACTAGACTGATTCTAGCAAGAATCTCGAATGGTCCTATGTACCTTGGGTTCAGCTTTCCATGCTTTCTGAAGCGTATGATGCCCTTCCAGGGTGAGACCTTCAACAAGACGCGATCACCAACCTGGAATTCCAAAGGTTTTCTTCTTTTGTGAGCGTAGCTTTTCTGTCTATCCCTGGAAGCTTTAAGTCGCTCCCGAATTTGTACCATTTTCTCCGTAGTTTCATGAATGATTTCCGGACCAGGGAGCGTACTGTTAGGAACTTGACCTCTAGCTAGCTACGTGTCACCCACTTCAGCCCAACACATAGGTGATCTTCACTTGCAGCCATAGAGGGCTTCGAAGGAGCAGGCTTTATGCTAGTGTGATAATTGTTGTTGTAAGAGAATTCGACAAGGGGTAAATGAGTGTCCCATGCCTTTCCAAATTTTATCACATAAGCTCGCAACATATCTTCTAGAGTTTGAATCGTCCTCTCACTTAGTCTGTCAGTTTGTGGATGGTAGGCTGTACTCATGTCCAACCTAGTTCCCAGAGAGCTTTGTAAAGACTTCCAGAAACAAGAGGTGAATTTGCTATCTTGGTCAAAAATAATAGATATAGGCACACCATGCAGTCTAACAATCTCTTTGAGGTAAGTTCTTGTTAGTTTCTCCATCTTGTCTGTTTCTTTTATTGGCAAGAGGTGTGCGGATTTGGTTAATATGTCGACGATTACCCAAATAGTATCATAACCACCCGTTGTATTGGGTAACTTAGTTATGAAATCCATTGTAATCCGCTCCCACTTCCATTCAGGGATTTCTGGTTGTTGCAATAAACCTGAAGGTTTTTGGTACTCTACCTTGACTTTGGCACAAGTAAGGCACTTCCCACAAAGGTAGCGATTTCGGCCTTCATGTTAGGCCACCAGTACAGTTTCTTGAGGTCCAGATACATCTTGTCTGATCCTGGATGAATAGAGTATCAGGTTTTGTGTGCTTCATTTATAATCACGTCTCCATAACCACCGAACTTTGGCGTCCAGATCCGGTTCATGAAACAATAGACTCCATCATCCCTGATTTCAAAGTTCTTATCCATTCCTCTCAGGGATTCACCTGCCAAGTTTTTGGTTTTCAAGGCCTCAAGTTGAGCATCTTTGATCTGTCTGGACAGATCTAAATGGATTGTCATGGTCAACGACTTTACTCGGCGCCCTGAGTATTCTTTTCTGCTAGGGGCGTCAGCTACTACATTGGCTTTACTAGGGTGATAACAAATCTCACATTCTTAATCGTTTAGTAGCTCTACCCCCCGTCGTTGTCTCATGCTCATCTCCTTCTGGTCAAAGATATGTTGTAGACTCTTATGGTCCGTGAATATTGTGCATTTCGTGCCATATAAGTAATGTCTCCATATCTTCAGAGAAAATACCATTGCTCCCAGCTCAAGGTCATGTGTTGTATAGATCACCTCATGTGTCTTTAGCTGTCTTAAGGCGTAGGATATAACCTTTCCTCTTTGCATAAGAACACATCCAAGCCCTTGATTTGAAGCATCACAGTACACAACGAAGTCCTCTGTCCCTTTAGTAAGTAACAAAATTGGTGCACTACATAGGGATCGCTTCAGCGTTTGGAATGTTGTTTCTTGTTTCCCTCCCCAACTAAAAGTTACACCCTTTTTTGTCAGGGTGGTTAGCGGTTTAGCAACTCGAGAGAAATTCTGGATAAATCTGTGATAGTAGCCAGCAAGACCTAAGAATTGTTGAATTTCTGTAGGTGTTTTAGGTGCTGAGCAGTTCTCAGTTGCCTTGATTTTGGAAGGGTCCACATGTATTCCCTCTTGGTTGACCATGTGGCTCAGGAAATCTACCTTCCTTATCCAAAATTTACATTTTGAGAACTTCGCATAAAGTTTCTCTGTTCTCAGAGTTTGCAATACTTGCCGAAGATGTTGCCCATGCTCCTCTTCACTTCTTGAGTAAATAAGGATGTCGTCAATGAAGACTATGACGAATTTGTCCAGGAATGGATGACACACTCTGTTCATTAGATCCATGAACATAGCAGGTGGATTCGTCAATCCGAAAGGCATCACTACAAACTCGTAATGACCAGAAATCTTCAATGGACTCACCGAGTTGTTCATCCTACTCGTCGAGTTCATGACCATCTTCATACGACTAGCCGAGTCGACTATGCGACTCGCCGAGTCCCTACAAACCTTTATCCATACAGATGCTTTTTAAGCCATGCAAAGACTCTACAATACATATCCAACCTTCCAAGGCCTGATTATCACGTAAAGTTGCAAACTTTATGTGCATGCAAAGCTTTAAGGCCCTTAAATGACAAAACTAAGCTTGCAATGAAGTCTCACACTTGAGGGAAGGCTCATACTAGGCAAGGCTGATAACTTTATGGATCTAGAGGCCAAAGGGAGTCTATATCTGAAGTTACAACTTTAGATCTTAGCTCAAACATAAGAAGCCTTTCATAGAACCCATCCAAAAGAGTTTAAAAGAGAGATGAGCCAAGGAAGCAGCTTAACTCCTTCCAGAGAGTTACAACTGATGAATCTCTAAGCTCCCCACGAGTTCCCAACCTTGATTTCCTTGTTCTCCCCAAGTGTTTCCTCCTCCAAAATTTCTCCTCCAAGCTTGGACACACCAAAAGAACACACACTCGATTTAGGGTTTGGGAGGGACAAGAAGCAGTAAAGGGGAGGCTGGGTGAGGCCAATGATCCTTTAAATAGGGTGAAATGCCCCAAAATCTAGGGTTTCATCTGCCAGCTCCTACTCGTCGAGTCCGCTCTTGGACTCGGCGAGTAGATCACTAAAACATGCGGACCAACCCGCTACTACTCAACGAGTAGGGCAGCCAACTCGTCGAGTAGACCTAAAACCCAAAAAGATTCATACATAAATCAATACCTGAGAATCGGGGCGTTGCAATATATATATATATATATATATATATATATATATATATATATATATATATATATATATATGTATGTGTGTGTGTATATATATATAGATACATATATATATATATATATATATATATATATATATATATATATATCCTATTCTTTATTGGTTTTTCATTTGTTCTTCATTGTCCTTGTTTTGTTATGAAGATTGAGTAATATCAAGTTAAATTCGAGTTGATTTCTAATTGTCATTCCTGTGTTCCTGTTAACAATTCAGTGAGTTCATAACAAAATTCTATGCACTAGATAACCAAAAGTGATTGCTAATTCTGGTTAAAAGTGGATTGCTAATTTTGGTTAAAAAGGGATTGCTATGTCCGATTAAAAGTGGATTGTTAATTCCGGTTAAAAGTGGATTGCTAATTCTGGTTAAAAAGGGATTGCTATTCTGGTTAAAAGTACTTTGCTAATTCCGTTTTAAAGTGGATTGTTGATTCCGGTTTAAAAGGGATCGCTAATTGCGGTTAAAAGTGAATTGCTAATTCCGGTTAAAAAGGGATTTCTAATTCCTGTTAAAAGTGGGTTGCTAATTCCTAATAAAAGTGGATTGCTAATTCCAGTTAAAAGTGGATTGCTAATTCCGGTTAAAAGTTGATTGCTAAATCTAGTTAAAAAAGGATTGCTAATTCTAGTTAAAACTGGATTGCTAACTCCGGATAAAATGGGATTGCTAATTTAGGTTAAGAATAATTGTTAATTGCGGTTCAAAATGATTGCTAATTTGTCAAAGTGGGGGAGGGTTTTGTTGTTTGGTATTTAAAAATTGGCATTCACAAAGTACTTGAATTATCATATTCTGATTTCTTCCTTTAGTCAACCGAACCTAACATTTTTATGTTCACTCAAATATTATATTAGTGTCACAAAAAAAAAGTGGATTCAAATATTCTTTGATTCTATACATAGTCAAAATAACTAAACCCTCCAAAATGACTAAACCAAGCCAAAATAGCCAGTTGCACACTAAACAATCCAAAACAACCCCTTTACCGGTTAAAACTGAATTTTGCAGCCCATCTGTTTTGATTCCGGTTTAAATGTGAGATCTTTTAACAATGAATACTCAAGAAGTATCTAAATGTGTGATCTTTTCCAAAACAACCATTGTACTCAAACAACAAATTGTTTCCTTTAACTGTAACCAAATTACCCTTTGACTCTTACCCATACATGTTGATATACACAAGCAACAACGTGTTTAAGCAAACTATTTTTATCAAAAAAATAAAAAAATTTGTACGCCGAATAATTAACCACAATTGATTACATTGTTATTTCATTAAAACATTGTTAAAGTCAAAGTCATACTACAACTTACCATACATACTAAAAGAAGTACATTGCATAAGCTTACACACACACACACACACACACACACACATATATATATATATATATATATATATATATATATATATATATATAGGGTTAGGTTCAATGGAAAATGGACAATTAGGACAACATATGCTGGAACCAATGATCAAGTGACACGTGTCCATTTCTTTATTCATAACCAATCTATTATGGAAGTTATTTATGTAGTTATTCCAAAATGATGTGTTGTCATGCTTTTATTGGTTTCAACATGTGTTGCCCTAATTGTTTATTTTCCATATAACCCTTACCTATATATATATATATATATATATATATATATATATATATATATATATATATATATATATTCTGAATCATTAATTTCACTACAAACGAAATTGCAAGCATGATTATCAAACATTTCTAAATCCCTAATCCCTACTCATTTTTGCCAATTCCTTTGTAAACTCATAGATTCCTTATTCTCCTTCCTTTTGTGCTCAATGAATTCATTTTCCAAAATTGATATCCTCACTTCAATGGAATCTACTTCTGCTTCATCTACCTTATTCATGTTTAGGGAAACTTCATCTTCATTAAACCATTTCCAAATACACGATGGGAACCCACAACCACAAGGGTAAGCATCATCAAAAACCTTCTACGTCTTTGAAAAAATTGACCTCGAGGTTGATATTATGTATTTACTAGAAGATGAAGCAATCACAGGACCCGAAGAAGAAGAAGAAGATGAACCAGCAGAAGAAACGCGGGAGAAGAAAAAAATTGTATTACTTTCCTAATAGCCCTAATCCAATTTAAAAGAAGGAAAAATACAAATGTCATGTCACCCACCCTATCTCATGTCATTAAATGAAAGGCCAACTCATCAATTTTTAGTCTTAGTCATCTTATAACCCACAGTCGTTGGTAACCATTAGGTTGGATGCGAACAAAAGGTAAACTTGGTTGGTGTTTTTATTAGAATGGTTTTAGACCATCCACAATGGGAGTTGTATGAGAGTTTAATCGAATAAATGTGAATATAATATAAAGGAGAGAGAGTGTGGAGTTGAATGTCCATTAAACGGTGGAATGGAGTTGTAATTGAAAATTTATTAAATTTTTAAGAATTAAAGTGAATGTGTATATTCTCTTTCCTAGTTGGCAATCCATACAACTCTCCATGAGTTTAATCCATTGAAGATGACCTTAGTTGAATGGTGTTTTTTAAACAGTCAAAATTCTACTGTTTTTTTAAATGTTTTTTTTAACATTCTTATCCTTATAAGTCATTTTCTCTTTTGGAAATATAAAAAAAAAATAAAAAAATAAAAAAACTTTTTAGTGTTTTTTTTTCTAAAAGTAAAACTTATGTATTTGAAGTTAACCTATAAAAATATAATAAATTGGAAAAAGGTTTTTTTGGAAAACATAAATACATTTATGTTTGAGGGCTGATGTCATAAAAGCCCTTAAGTTTTCAAGAAATGTTTGGTTTCACTATTTGATGACTTTTAGGTTCATTAAAGCCGGAAATTTAGTTTAAATTTTACGTTTGAGCCCTTGAACAAGCTTCTAGGTCAGCAGTAAATTTTACGTTTGAGCCCTTGAACAAGCTTCTAGGTCAGCAGTAAATTACATTGGTGGGCTGACGTGGCGATCACTCACCACTTCATTAAAAATTAGAATTAATATGAACAAATGGAGTCGGTGAGACTCAAACTCTCGCCTTCCGTAAATACAAGCCAAAACTAAACCACTAGGTTGCGTCGCTATTTGTGAGTTTTTTTTCCTGACAATTTATATATAACAACTAACACAGATTATTATTATTATAATTAATTACAACATTGATTATTATTATTATTATTATTATTATTATTATTATTATTATTATTACTATTATTATTATTATTATTATTATTTATTCTTGTTATATATATTTTTTGAATGTATACATATATTTTTAAACATACAAATACTTTTTAAAATTAAAAAATACGTATTTAAATGCATAAATATATTTTAAAGGTATTAATACATTTAAATGATATTTATATACTCCCCCCGTCCTAAAATTATTGTCCACATTTGACTTTTGAAGTCTATCCATGTCAACTTTGACCATAAATAATTTTATTTGTGTTATATAATTTTTGATGAAACTTAAAACAATGAAAATATATTTAAAAAACAATATATTCATATATCTTGCATAAAAAATTATATAACAAAAAGTAAATTATGTGAGGTCGAAGTTGAACAAAAAAGACTTAAAAAGTAAAATATGGACAATAATTTTGGGACAGAAGGAGTATTTAAATATGTATTTACATATATAAATAATTATATTTATATGTACTTAATATGTATTTATTTCTATTTAACTTGTATAAAAGTTTATTTATTACATATAAAAGAATATAATATACATATAATTGTGAAAGTACCAATTAATATGGTTTATATTGTTTAAACCACCCATATAAACTGAATAAAAAAATTTTAAACATGTATTTTTTAGCTTTAGAATATATTTATATATTTGAATATATATTTATATATTTGAAAACATACATATATTTTTAAAATCATATTTATGGATTTAAAAATTTATTAATTCATTAAGAAGTTGTATGTATTTGTAATTAATATGTATTAAATTGTATATATTTTTATTTAATAGGTTTAACTTAATATTATTTGATATATATATATATATATATATATATATATATATATATATATATATATAGGTTTAGGGAATATGTGGCTGTTATGTACCTAATATTAGGTATAGAACCATCAAAAACTAAATAGTTTTAAATAAATACAATCAAATCTCCCCACCATCTTTCTTGTATCCTCTATTAGACTAGATGATAAGATTTGTACATATTTTTTTTGGAGTTTTAAATATTTAATTTTGCACCACAGACCATGTATAAGAATATATTATGAACTACCTATAAGCCATCATATTCAAAGTTAATAGAAAAAACTGTAGTGAAAGTTTGAAATTGTTCATTAAAAACTTAATATACTTCTTCCCATAACACATCAAAAAGAACCATGTAAGTGTACATATTGTAGGTGTCAAAGAATGTTATGAAGCCTACTATATGTCTAATATAAACAACACATTCGAAATACAAAGATGTTGCGGATAAATTACTAAACCAGAAATAATATGAGCTCAAAAGCAATAGGAAGAAGATAACAATGAAAAAAATTGTGTTTTTTAATCAAAATAAAGTCAATTTTGATGGTTCTATACCTAATATTACATACATGACAGCCACATATTCACTTTTCCCTATTATATATATATATATATATATATATATATATATATATATATATATATATATATATATATATATATATATTGAGATCGGTTGAGAACTCATAGAGAACCCGAGAACTAAAAGTGGAGCGTTGGATCAAAAGTAATTCATTAGGGACATTATCGTCATCTTACCAATCTCATTTAATGTTTAATTTTTTTGTGTTATTTAACATATTAATATAAATGCCTAAAAATTACATCATAAATCAATTTTTCATATTTTTTTTAAAATAGTAATTTTTGTTTTCTTTTAAATGCATATTTTTTAATTTTTTTTATAGAAAACATGAATTGTTGAAAGAATATTAAAAAAATGTACTTTTAAAAAAAATGCTATTTTTTCAAAAAAACTGTAATTTTTTTTTTAACGAAAATGCATTTTTTTCAAAAAAAAAACTGTAATTTTGTTTAAAAAAAATGCAATTTTAAATAAAAAAACTGCAATTTTTTCAAAAAAAAAAAAACTATAAGTTTTTTTAAAGAAAGTTACATTTTTTTCAGAAAAAGTTGTATTTAAAAAAAAAGTACAATTTTTTTTTTTTAAAAAAATGCATTTTTTTTTTAAAAAAAGTAAATTTTTATGTGCATATGTGCATATTTTTTGAAATGCACATATATACATTTCTTATACTATAATATTCGTAAGTAAATCACAACAAATCTCATATTTATTAATTAATGTATAAACATAATAGTACAAGTATTTTATTCGATAGAAAGTAAAATATAAAAAATAAAAAATACTACAAATTTCAAAGCGTTTTCATGTCTTCGTGTCAATATTTCCTTATTTTCTTCAATTTATCATTTTTCACCTCTTCAATATTCACCACAATTTCTTCCAAATCTACCAGAAAATTAAAAAAAAAAATTGATGCGAAAGCACTCACAAAAATATATATGTGATTTTAATGTGTTTAACATATGAATAACATGCGATTCACATATGAATCACATTTACATATGACATCATATGTGATTTATATGTGAATCACACGTGAATTACATGTGAATCAAATGTGATTCACATGTGAACTTGTAAAGTAAATAAATAGAAAGTATGAGGCTAGTGTCATTGAAGATAATAAAGTTCATTAACTCAAATAATTTTCACTTGTGATTTACATGTGAATCTCAAGTGATTTACATGTGAATCACATGTAATTCATATGTCATTTACATTTAATTCATATGCGTTTCACTCATCATTTACATGTGAATCACATGTGATTCATATGTGAATTACATGTGATTTACATGTGAATCACATGTGATTCATATGTGAATTATCTGTGATTTACATGTGAATCACATGTAATTCATATGTGATTCACTAGTGATTTACATGTAAATCACTACATATTTATAGTCTTGCTTCCAATTAATTACTAAATTATTATAACAAATCACATATGGAGATATCCACCCAAATATCATAATATAAATTATTAAATTCTCATAGGTCGGGTTCATAAGTTTCCAAAAAACTGTAGTAAAAGGTTTCTTTTACCTGGGTTTGGTTTAATATATTGAGCTTGGCATTCTTTATCCTTACACTTCTTGTTGTAGCTAGATCTAGTCAAACAGGTTGTGTGCACTGATCAATGAATCAAAAAATCGATTCATTCTTTTAACTTAATAAGTCAAACAATCTATTAAACATCTCGGTTTCTAAATTTTACAAAATAAATCTAGTGAAAATATTTATTCGGTGATGAAATAGGTTTTTTTTTCAATTATCAGACTTGAGTATCATGTTATTTTCATTTTCCATTTGTACATAACAAACATAAACTCATAAAAATCATAACCGAGTTGCAAAAATTAACATGATATGTGAATGATGAAGGGTGCAACATGAATAATGGAATTATGGCAATATTTGGCATACTAAAAGGGCAAAATTGTACATTCAGAATATGTATAAGCATATAAAAGAGGTAAGAACTGAAGTTAAAAATACCAATACAAGATTCAGACCATTGTTGTCAAGTATATTGATCCCCAAGATCCTCTTCACTGTGGGTCTCAATTTCGATACACCTAACAAAAAAAAGTATATTTAAAAAAATAGTGGATTACAAACGGATAAGAAGGTGTTTTAACTTTTAATTAGTAACACTAAATGATGAGAAAAAAGGTAAAAGATGCTTAACCTGTTTATTAAAATAACTAACCACATTGTTGTCTATATATGTGAGAAAATGAGTAAGCCCATCAATATCTCGAGCATGCTGCTTTAGATGATTCATCAGTCTTGTACCATAACCCTTTACTTGTTCATTTGAAATGATTGTACAAAAAGCTATCTCCCCAAATTTTTGGCTAACATGTCACATATGATAAGCAAACAAAATCTCTTTTCAGAAAGTAATTCTTCCAAATACTAAATGAATGTAAACCATGTGAGATATGTAAAATATCTACCTGACATATGATTTGTATGTAATGCCACCAACAACTGTATTAAGAGTGAAGAAAAAAAAGGAGTGCAGAAAGCTCGTTTGCAAGAAAAGAGGGAGAGGGCATCATTACCCACTGTTGGAGGATCTCATCTAGGTTGTAACATAATATCTTAGGGGTTACACCTTCCAAAACAATGGATTACATTATATATCTCTTAAAGGGACAACAACTTAAATGAAGTAAAACTGTGACACTTTATCAAACAGGTTGTGTGCACGGATCAATGAAACAACGAGAATGATGAATAACAAACTTGATTAGAATCAAAATGTAACAAAATTCAATGATTTCCATTGGTACTCATCTTATACTTCATTTTTGAATAATTTATGATTACCATAACAGTAACATCGCACTTTCTACAAAAAACAAGGAATCAATAATGATTTTAATGATTCAAATTTCATGTGATGTTCATATGATGGAAGAAAATGAAAGTATAGCATCTAATTCCTTTTCTCCGATGGAGGTGGAGGTGGAGTTTGATTTAGTAATCTTGTTTTCCAATGTTCCTCATTCGATTCTGTGACATGCCATTATATAATTTTTCATATGATGAAAGGTTAAACACATCATGTCGCTATACTATGGAAAATAGAAGAGGATAAGATGTATTTTTCAATGGATTACTTGATTCATGAAATACCGAAACGATTGAAGGTTTGAAACTGCTGAATCCAAACTCTTTGTTGATTCTCTCGTTCGATGTGCGCTTGAATCGCATGGATCTTCTTCTCGAGCATCCTCCAGATCGTGGACGACAGCGTCTTTTGCATAAAGTCTCTCTAAATCGAGTCAATACACTTCAAAGCCATTTAGAGATGAGATTCATCTATGAATCTGGAATGAACATCGATTGTTTCCCCCAAAATCAAGCATTGCTATTTGGAGAGAGCATCAAAGAAGAACATCGTTAGGGGAGGAGGAAGATCGTGGGTTTGAGAGATAGGTATCAGGGGGATATGAATTATCTTATCCCTAAAATGCCCAGTGATTTATCTCAATCGTATACCCCGCGTCATTTTTTTAATTATATACAAAATTGCCATAAAACATCTCAGCATTTTATTATTATGATCTAATGGTCCTTATTTAGTTCTCGGGTTCTCAGGAATATATAAGTTATCAAATGATTCTTCATATATATATATATATATATATATATATATATATATATATATATATATATATATATATGTATATATATATATATATATATACATAAATACATATATATATATATATATATATATATATATATATATATATATATAGGAAGAATCATTTGAGAACTTATATATTCCCGAGAACCCGATGATCTAATGGTCCTTATTTAGTTCTCGGGTTCTCAGGAATATATAAGTTATCAAATGATTCTTCATAAATACATACATATATATATATATATATATATATATATATATATATATATATATATATATATATATATAGGAAAAATCATTTGAGAACTTATATATTCCCGAGAACCCGAGAACTTATATATATATATATATATATATATATATATATATATATATATATATATATATATATATATATAAGAGAAATATCTATTAATATGATTTATATTATATAAACCACATATATAAACCGTATAAATACCTTTAAAATGTATATATATATATATATATATATATATATATATATATATATATATATATATATATATATATATTGTATTTATATATTTAAATAGGTATTTTACATAAAAAAAACATATATTATACATTTAAAAACATGTTTATACATCAAAAACATATTTTATACATAAATAACATATTTTATTCATCAAAAAACATATTTTATATATTTCAAAATATATGTATAATAATAATAATAATAATAATAATAATAATAATAATAATAATAATTAAAATAATAATAATAATCAATATAATAATGAAATAAATAAGAATAATATCACTATCACACAATAGATGTAAGATTCTACACCGAGTAAATAAATGATGTCTTAACCTAGTGGTAAGGTGTTTCGATAGGTTGTAGAAGGTTGTGTGTTCAAAACCTTACTCCTTCATACTTTCTTTTATTTCACACTTTATAAGTAAGCAAAATAGTGAGCAATAAAGCAAAATTTTACCAAAAGTTTCCGTTTTAGTGAACCTAAAAGTCATCAAGTTGTAAAACCAAATATTTTTCGAAAACTTAAGGGATTTTATATCATTTTCCCTAGGTTTTAAATAAGGTCATAAATAACGTAAGACGTGACTTGAGGGCAACGTTAAGCCTCAAGTTTTTACGAGCCTTTGCGAGCCATATCGTTTGTAAGGCGAGACTTAAGACGACAATTTTATATATAATTAATAATTTTATATGTATTTCCAACTATTTTTGATGGGTTTTAGCCAAAAGACATCCTATGTGCTCATGCAAACCATAAAGCTTAGATCTAGGTTTCTCTATTGTACATGCTTTTAATCCAAGATTTAAATGTCACACCCCAAAACCGGAACGGCGGAAACGTTCTGGGGTGGATGACGTCATGTCAAGTATCACAACACATGAATATAGTAATCAAAGTACAACAAAACATTGCATTAATAGTAATAATTTTACATGGTTACATTACATATTATCACAGTAATACATTTAATATAATAAGTACAGCAAGGTATTAAGCCATCTTCATCAGCAGTTCCGGTGATGTACCTGTCTAATTGCTGACCTGAGATTACAAGTTATTTGAAAAGCGAGTATCAACATTTTCACAAATGCTGGTGAGTTCATAAGCATTTAGTGACATTTCATTCAAATAACTTAATAAAGAAATAGTTTAAGAGGTTTCAGTGTATTAGAGTCTTTTCCAGAAAATCCTATATTTTCTTTAAATAAAGCAGCCTTCTACCAAGATTGGTCGGTGATGAGTGGTAAAAAGAAGTTTTCCCTAAGCTGCTTATCATTATCAAAATACTAAATTTGAATATTGAGGAAAACAAATGACATCAGGGAATATCATACGCCTCAGCAGTGAGGACTGCTTACTAAGGCGAGAACCATAGACTCCAAGAAGGTATCAATCAAATGATACGCCTGGTTCAGTCTAACAAAGGGGAGACACACACCCCAGAAGGTACTAGGTGAAAGGTACAGGTAGTAAGGTCTAAAACAGTGAATATAGACCGAAGACGATACCAAAAGAAAAGTACATCTCGCAAGGTCAAAACAAGGACTACAGACCCCAGACAGTATAAAATGAAAGATACAACTAGCAAGGTCAAAACAGAGACTATAGACCCCAGACAGTATCAAATGAAAGATACAGCTAGCAAGGTCCAAACAGAGACTATAGACCCCAGACAGTATCAAATGAAAGATACAGCTAGCAAGGTCAAAACAGTACGACTCTGAAAAGTGACGTCAGCATACAGTGCAAGTGAAGTATAAGTGTCTAACAAGTGAAGTAAGAGCGGCCGCAAGTGAAGTATAAGTGTCGAATAAGTATAAGCACATCGCGAAGTGGAGACGGCAATAAGTGAAGTAAGAGCAGTCGCAAGTGAAGTATAAGTGTCGAATAAGTATAAGCACATCGCGAAGTGGAGACGGCAATAAGTGAAGTAAGAGTGGTCGCAAGTGAAGTATAAGTGTCGAATAAGTATAAGCGCATCGCGAAGTGGAGAAGGCAATAAGTGAAGTAAGAGCGGTCGCAAGTGAAGTATAAGTGTCGAATAAGTATAAGCGCATCGCGAAGTGGAGATGACCAAAGGTGAAGTAAGAGTGTATCAAGTATAAGTGAAGTAGACTCATATCACTAAGTGAGAGGGTGAATAAGTAAAAGCGTCAACAGGTATAAGTTACTTCAGGTATAAGCGAAAGCATTACAGAGTAGGAGTATAAAATAAGTATAAGCGAAGCAGCAGTAACTAACAATTGAAAGTATTCATGAACACCTTTGAAAACTTTATTACTCAGGGAAATCACATTTGTATTCTTCGATAAAATAGGGGTGAAAACCTTTAGAAATCTTTGGGAATCTTTTATAAATCGGTTTGAAAATGAATCTTTGATAAGCTATAAAAGTAAGAACTTAAACAATATAAAAACCCTTTTTGAAAGCCATTTATAGTGTCCTACTCGGTTAAAATAGTGTACAGTGGTAAAATCTTGTGCATGCGGGTTATCAATCACATGTGATTGACATGATAACTGGCATGTTTAACTTGTAATCCCCCCTATAAAACATTTAAAAGCATTTAAAAAGGTTCATTCAGGGGTATGAACTCACCTGGTGTAAGTAGGTCCGACGAAAGTGTCGTTTGGGCGTTCGGGGTCACGCAAGGACTTGAACACACACAAGGACCTATTTTAACATATGATAACATATGTTCACATACAATTAGCATATAATATACTAATTAAACAATTATACACACTCATAGGAGTGGAAAACACTTTTGGTTGAGTGTTTGGGGTCCCGGGTAGCGTTTAAGGGTGCTAAGGGTCTCCTATTAGTTATGGAACTTTGCTATACTCACATATCAAGTGTGTAAATGGATTTAAAACAACAACACGGACCAACCAAGGAGTTTACGGCCCAACCTAAGGGAGTTTACGGCCGTAAACTCCCAAGGTCATATTCTTGGGTGTTTGATGCTTCTAGCTTGTTCATAGAATTATTCCAAGCACTTTTCCTCAAAGGCATGAGTGGGTTTGAGGCCTCTAAGGGTATGTTATGGGAGTTTACGGCCTAGGAACTCTCCCAAGGGAGTTTACGGCCGTAAACTCTCAATCTTTGAGTTTAGTGAAGTTTTAAGCCCCTATTGCCTTCCTAGAATTTTCTTATGAAGTTTGATGCTATTTTGGGTGATTAAAACCAACATTTGAGGGGGTTTTGGGGAGTTTACGGCCTATATAATTCTTGGGCCGTAAACTCCAAGAAATCCCTCATTTTCGTTGTGTTTAAGCCCTTAATTCCTTTCTAGCATTTTATAGAAATAGCCTATGGTCATTTGAGGGGCAAAAACTACAATTTTGGGCATGAATTAGGGTGTTTACGGCCTTGACCATGTCTAGGCCGTAAACTCCTTTCATTAAATCATTTTGGAGTGTTTCAAGGGTCTAAACTCAAGAGGATAAGTCCCTAAATTATGTAATAAGCCCTAGGATGAGTTTGGGAGTGTTTTGGGGCACCTTTGACATGATTTTGAGGAGTTTACGGCCTAAGCTTGTGCTTGGGCCGTAAACTCTTGTTTGAGTCCTAAAATCATGCATTTTAATTTTTAAACACCCCTAGGCTATATCCCCTAATTATTTCCAAGCTTATGGACAAGTTTAGAGGCATGGTTGGCACCATTTTTGGGGTTTACGGCCCTAGAATGTTCCTGGGCCGTAAACTCCTTATACCATGCCTTCTTGGATGATTTTTGGGCTATAAACATGATTCAATACGTTTAGAATACGCTAGGGTAAGCGGACTTACAATTTGGAAGCGTTTGGTTACGAATTCGGGGCGAAAACGGGTCTAGAGAGAGAGTTTAGAGAGAGAGTGTAAAAAGTATCCAATGGACTCCACTCACCCATATATAGGTTTCACAGTCGGGGCTCTGTGGAATTTTACCCGTTACTGCCGTTAAACGAGGCTTTTGGTCGCACCCGATTTAGTGGTCGTAGTAATAAAACTTGACAATTTCCAATTGAATGAAAATGTGTGTCCTGTGTTTTTATTTCCTTTCATCACGACTTAACGGCATGTTAAAGGTAATCAAATGGAAATGTTTATTAAACTGACGCCCTTTAATTAACGAAACTTTTATACAGTGGAATATTCCGTTAACGGTAACGGGGAAATGTAACGGGACAACTTGGATTGTCACATCATCCCCCCGTTAGAGGGAATTTCGTCCCGAAATTCAAGTCTAGGCAAGGAAGTAGGTATGAGTGGCCAAGTAGAGGTCAGAGGGTACTTCCTATGCGATTGTCCTCACAATCCCAAGTGATCTCTAGTCTGTGTTTGTCACTCTCACAGACCTTCACATACGGGATGCGGATTCCGTCTAGTGTAGCTAGCGGGTTCCGACTGGTGTATCTATGAAGTCAGGGTTCTCGATGGATTCTATCAAGATGAGTGAGACACGAAGAGTGTTGTCGGGAAATCACATATCAAGTCTAAGAAGTGGATCGATCGGGTGTGAATCTTGTGGCATATCCGAAGGTAGTAGCGCCCTGAAAAGGGTTGGACCATGTCTCCATGAGTATTCTCGGATGGTCCTACGCTCTCGGAAGGTTAGAGCCTTTCAGTACTTAGAACATATTGTACTTCCATGGCAAGATCATCATTGGCGTGATCGCCATTCCGAAGTTCCTAACGTTCTCTCTCGTACGGGTAGTGTAGTCCTTCGGGTTGGTTCTTAGGAATCTCAAGTGGTCTTCAGTTTCGGGTTTTTCTGCCAACTGGTTGACGGGGACATTCTAGATCGTCGAGTGGGTTGCGTGACTATGGTTATCGGTTTGCTATAGAGTGTCTATCTCAAGCTTGTGCAACATGGACCTGCACTAATGAACCTTGAGATACGGAAACCCTGAGGGTCGGGGAGATAGGGTTTCACCAGACGAGTGTTGGACTATCTCGGGAGGTGGTTCTACTATCTCTGCGCGAAATAGTATTCGTGGAACACCTAATAGTCCAAGGAATCTCTAAGACTGTGGTTTATTCTAGTGTGGAAAGTGCGTGCTCCTGCATAATCCCTCGACTAACACCAAGGCTGGTGTCGAGTCTATAATCTCTTCGGGATCCGGGTCATGAGATTTAACGCAACTACCTTCGCACTTGACCAAGTATTCTTGGGTGCGACGGTTTCCCTGTGGTTCTCGGTATCCTAGTGTTCACTTCGGAGAATGAAGTCTATCGTCTACAGGGCGACGACGATTTCCTCCTTGCGAGAGGGTGGAGGATGATAAGCACCACTGGTCTATAACTGAGTGGACAAGGTGCATGAGTAGTGCGAGCACCTACCACAACTACTCTCCCGAAGGTTCTAAGTTTTCTCGGTCTAAGTCAAATCTAGTAGATATAGGGTCTCTTCACTCGGAACTTTTCTAGCTCAATCCGTAGTAGTTCTCTTGATTTCTGCTCCTATGTTATCGAATGGGGTGAAAGTGTTTTGCAAAGAGGTTCATGGTAGAACTCATGCTTGGCTTAACCGCCAATACTTGATGGATGCCAGCGGTATACCTGGTCATAGTGGCCAGCCTCATGAGTTCTATTCTCTGGGTTCACGAACCTGATGTGTGCGGTGAGAAGGGTCACTCAGGAGAATCTACGGAGTATGCTCCGGCTGGTTGTCGTCTTCTAGAGTATCTGCAGTGTTCTTCACTTTGACGTTCATCTGACTACGAGGGGTCGGTCAACAGCGTACGGTACCCTCTCCTGGGTACTTCGGGAGGTGTGAAATAAGAGAGACGGTTGACGGATCGCATTAGGTTTGATTATTTGTGTTAGGTTTAGGTTCGGGAGGACCTTTATTTGCCGACAAGGCTTCGGAGAAAGTTCTTTTTGCACAGCACTAAGGGCGTACACATGGTTGCACGAAGTCAAACCATGATCAATAGAGTCGCCGAAGTTAACACACTCCGACATGATGTATAATGAAGATCGATAGAGTCATGTGCCGAACAGGCACACAAGTTCTAGACGTCTCGGGGTTTCGTCCTATGTATCACTACCGCGGATACTTGGACCGATTAGAGTCGACGCAGAACTATAGAGAGTTCTAAGTGCTTCCGAATAGAGTATCTTCTCTTGAATGGATTCTCGCGAGGCATTTCTATAATCGCCTCACATATACCAGTCATGTATATTTAAGGTGGGGAGGACTGTTGACTGAGCGACTCCGCCCTAAATCCACAACCAAACGAGGAACAGGAAATGAGGCGGCATTCGCTCACTCTAGGTCTGTCCATCTTAAATATACATAGCCGTAACGTATATGTTTAGCCACTATAGTTTTACCTAATGAATTTTAAATTTTAAAACAGTGCTGCGACTTTCGCCTTACTGGAAAGAATTTATATTTGAATTAGTCTTTTATTGTTCTTAGCTTAGTTATCCGGGATCGAGAGAGGTACCAAAAATTTAACGAGTTCCTTGCTGTTTCTCACTAAGCAGTAGTGTCAGGCTCCTTCTGTGTCTTTGTCTTTCTCTTCGTTTGGGCAGTCCTTCTTGAAGCATCCCATTTTACCACATAGGTGGCAAACTTTACGGGTCGCCACATTGGTGGTTGATGTAATGAACTCAACCGGGGTTCTGCAGACGCGAGCAGTATGCCCCAGCATGTGGCACCTAGCACAATAGAGTTCCCGGCAGGTACCATGATGATGGTAGCTGCACTTGCTGCAGTAGGGAAGGTCTCCTAGGTAGGGTCTTCTTGAGGTCGGGAGGGAAGGATTTACAGGGGCATCGACTGCCTCAGCTCGTTGCCCTTCGGAAGGTCCTGGAGCCGAGGTACTTCCCTCCTCTATCTTGAGTTTTCTCTTTAGTGGGTTCAGTGGAGGTTCTTGGGTGGCTGAGTGTGGAAGAGTGGGTTGCTGCCGTCCATTGCCAGGATTGGAAATCCCGACAGGGACCTCGCTAACATTGGCGTTGTTAGCATTCTGGTGAGCCATGATGGCTGCTACGGCTGCTGAGACTGCAGCTTGGAACGTAGCTTCATCGAATAAGAGGGCAGGTTTCCTTGCTTGCGGATTGGTTACGCTTCTTCGGTGGCATGGTTTTTCCTACACGGAAAGGAATACAAGGTAATGAGAGACGATGGTTAACCCTGGACATTCCTGTCCTGAACGTATTAGGCATAAATTTTTCCCGTGCCTCGGGTACTGGTTGTCTGAGTGTCGACCTACATCCCTATGATGTAGTCCTGGTAATCAAGGTAAGAGTATGAGTATCGGAAAAAGGCCATAAGATGCGAGTCGTTCCTACTAAGTTACCTTTATACTGGGAAAGGTTTCACTCTCCGGCCTGGAGAGAATTGAGAACGGTTCGGAACGAAATCGTGGAAAGAGAGGCTCACAAGGGCAGATAGCTAAAATTTTCTCAATAGAGATGCGGGGATCCGCCCTAATCGTGTATCTGGCAACGGGAAACAATGATTTACCTAACACATAGTGTGAGTAGTGTAACCACTAAATCACTAAACTGCATTATTTTAAGGGTGAATTATCGTGACGAATACGAGGAAAAGACAATTCCCGGGTTCCATGTACTGGCTCCCTCGGTCTGCCTCGTATCTTTGACTGGAATTGGCGTTGGCTTCCTTCGGGTGGTTTCCTAGGGTTCTCTTCTCTCATGGACATATCGAATTTCTACTCCGCCTTCCTTCTGATTCTAACTGTGGGTGTCATCACTTCATGATGGATGACTGGGAATCTCCGAAGTTTAGGCGAATCTCTCACCACTGTCCCTAAGAGAATATGGGCACTTGGTGCATTCAATAGTCTCGACCCAGTTCATTCATTTCCGAACAGGAAATCTTCTCAATGAATCTCCTCGGGGTCGGAATCAACTCTTCTGTCAAGCACTGAAGTGGGTAGGGTTTTCTACAGGGTTCGCGCGAGAATGGAAATGTCTAAAGAATCCTAAGGGATTATTAACATTTCACTGTATGATCCATATCGAGTCCTGCTACGATTACATAGGGTGTACAAATCATACATAGCTTAGATCCGATGGGCCTTCGAATATGTGATACTACTCTAGAACCACATCCCAACGAGGAAAAGGAAACAGAGCGAAACCACACATTCTCAGCCTATGGGGTCCTTATTATATATAGCCTTGGGAGTACACCCTCTGTAGTTGTAGGTATATCAATAAGGATCTTTTTAGTTATTCACGCAGGGTTGTTTATAGATTCTAAAATACCCCCATGGTATTTTAATTCTTGATTGAGTCTTATCTTCTGATTATGATTCTGGGATTTGTGTAGATCTTTTAGCGTTCTAAAATACTCCCATAGTATTTTAACTTTATGTTTGGCTCTAGCATTCCTAGTTGGTAAGTTTCAGACCTGTTGCACACCACTATCACTCCCGAGCACACGTTCATCGCATCTCGGATAAATGTAGTTGATCAGGTTACATTTATCCCAGCTTACGATTACATAACTACCCAGGTTTGACTGTAGTGCTTAACATCCAAAGACTTTTATTATTGTTCTTCATGTGATACTTTTGTTCGAGTGTTTAGATTCTGGATGTTATTATACTTTGGTAAAATATGGTTATATTTTAAAGTATAATTCTTGGTCAGAGTGTTTTATCCCATTGTATTTATAGGCTATATATCTTTTATGAATTGATATACTTAGCTCACTATAAACAATGCTCTGATACCAATCTGTCACACCCCAAAACCAGAACGACGGAAACGTTCTGGGGTGGATGACGTCATGTCAAGTATCACAACACATGAATATAGTAATCAAAGTACAACAAAACATTGCATTAATAGTAATAATTTTACATGGTTACATTACATATTATCATAGTAATACATTTAATATAATAAGTACAACAAGGTATTAAGCCATCTTCATCAGCAGTTCCGGTGATGTACCTGTCTAATTGTTGACCTGAGATTACAAGTTATTTGAAAAGCGAGTATCAGCATTTTCACAAATGCTGGTGAGTTCATAAGCATTTAGTGACATTTCATTCAATAACTTAATAAAGAAATAGTTTAAGAGGTTTCAGTGTATTAGAGTCTTTTCCAGAAAATTCTATATTTTCTTTAAATAAAGCAGCCTTCTACCAAGATTGGCCGGTGATGAGTGGTAAAAAGTAGTTTTCCCTAAGTTGCTTATCATTATCAAAATACTAAATTTGAATATTGAGGAAAACAAACGACATCAGGGAATATCATACGCCTCAGCAGTGAGGACTACTTACTAAGGCAAGAACCATAGACTCCAGGAAGGTATCAATCAAATGATACGCCTGGTTCAGTCTAACAAAGGGGAGACACAAACCCCAGAAGGTACTAGGTGAAAGGTACAGGTAGTAAGGTCTAAAACAGTGAATATAGACCGAAGACGATACCAAAAGAAAAGTACATCTCGCAAGGTCAAAACAAGGACTACAGACCCAGACAGTATAAAATGAAAGATACAGCTAGCAAGGTCAAAACAGAGACTATAGACCCCATACAGTATCAAATGAAAGATACAGCTAGCAAGGTCCAAACAGAGACTATAGACCCCAGACAGTATCAAATGAAAGATACAGCTAGCAAGGTCAAAACAGTACGACTCTGAAAAGTGACGTCAGCATACAGTGCAAATTGCCGACGAAATACCGTTACCTTAAAGCCATGAATTATAAGGTAACCCAGGATACTCGTAACCATACTGACTAGAGTTCCAGACGCCCTACAAGCATCTATATAATGTGACATTTGTCACCCCTTGGCTTGGTGATCCGTGGACTGTAGCTAGCAGTCAGGGTGCGGGGGTGTCAACCCCGTATAGATCTATACACACAATGTCCGCTCTCTCTACAGGAGAGTCTGGTTACCAACTAGACGACGGAGAAGGCCGTGTCCTGAAGATGCATCCCAAATAGTGGGTTTCTAATGAAAGTGTTGGACTAGAGGTAGAGACTTCCTAATAGTGGGTTTCTAATGAAAGTATAAAATAGAGGTTGAGACTCTTAACTGAATTGGCTGAAATAACCCGTATGTCTAAGCTTGTAAACATAGTATATAACTAATGAATCAAACGACCTTCGTATGGATATCCGATCCCACCAGACCACATCTCAATGAAGAAAAGGAAATAAGGTGGACAAACCTTCCTAAGTCCTTCAACCATTATTTATATGTGTCTACACAAGCACAGACATACATTTAACTATGCTTGAGGGGGTGTCGAGTAAAAGTGCTTCTCGTGAAGTAGGAGTGTCTAACAAGTGAAGTAAGAGCGGCCGCAAGTGAAGTATAAGTGTCGAATAAGTATAAGCACATCGCGAAGTGGAGACGGCAATAAGTGAAGTAAGAGCGGTCGCAAGTGAAGTATAAGTGTCGAATAAGTATAAGCACATCGCGAAGTGGAGACGGCAATAAGTGAAGTAAAAGTGGTCGCAAGTGAAGTATAAGTGTCGAATAAGTATAAGCGCATCGCGAAGTGGAGAAGGCAATAAGTGAAGTAAGAGCGGTCGCAAGTGAAGTATAAGTGTCGAATAAGTATAAGCGCATCGCGAAGTGGAGATGACCAAAGGTGAAGTAAGAGTGTATCAAGTATAAGTGAAGTAGACTCATATCACTAAGTGAGAGGGTGAATAAGTAAAAGCGTCAACAGGTATAAGTTACTTCAGGTATAAGCGAAAGCATTACAGAGTAGGAGTATAAAATAAGTATAAGCGAAGCAGCAGTAACTAACAATTGAAAGTATTCATGAACACCTTTGAAAACTTTATTACTCAGGGAAATCACATTTGTATTCTTCGATAAAATAGGGGTGAAAACCTTTAGAAATCTTTGGGAATCTTTTATAAATCGGTTTGAAAATGAATCTTTGATAAGCTATAAAAGTAAGAACTTAAACAATATAAAAACCCTTTTTGAAAGCCATTTATAGTGTCCTACTCGGTAAAACAGTGTACAGTGGTAAAATCTTGTGCATGCGGGTTATCAATCACATGTGATTGACATGATAACTGGCATGTTTAACTTGTAATCCCCCCTATAAAACATTTAAAAGCATTTAAAAAGGTTCATTCAGGGGTATGAACTCACCTGGTGTAAGTAGGTCCGACGAAAGTGTCGTTTGGGCGTTCGGGGTCACGCAAGGACTTGAACACACACAAGGACCTATTTTAACATATGATAACATATGTTCACATACAATTAGCATATAATATACTAATTAAACAATTATACACACTCATAGGAGTGGAAAACACTTTTGGTTGAGTGTTTGGGGTCCCGGGTAGCGTTTAAGGGTGCTAAGGGTCTCCTATTAGTTATGGAACTTTGCTATACTCACATATCAAGTGTGTAAATGGATTTAAAACAACAACACGGACCAACCAAGGAGTTTACGGCCCAACCTAAGGGAGTTTACGGCCGTAAACTCCCAAGGTCATATTCTTGGGTGTTTGATGCTTCTAGCTTGTTCATAGAATTATTCCAAGCACTTTTCCTCAAAGGCATGAGTGGGTTTGAGGCCTCTAAGGGTATGTTATGGGAGTTTACGGCCTAGGAACTCTCCCAAGGGAGTTTACGGCCGTAAACTCTCAATCTTTGAGTTTAGTGAAGTTTTAAGCCCCTATTGCCTTCCTAGAATTTTCTTATGAAGTTTGATGCTATTTTGGGTGATTAAAACCAACATTTGATGGGGTTTTGGGGAGTTTACGGCCTAGATAATTCTTGGGCCGTAAACTCCAAGAAATCCCTCATTTTCCTTGTGTTTAAGCCCTTAATTCCTTTCTAGCATTTTATAGAAATAGCCTATGGTCATTTGGGGGGCAAAAACTACAATTTTGGGCATGAATTAGGGTGTTTACGGCCTTGACCATGTCTAGGCCGTAAAATCCTTTCATTAAATCATTTTGGAGTGTTTCAAGGGTCTAAACTCAAGAGGATAAGTCCCTAAATTATGTAATAAGCCCTAGGATGAGTTTGGGAGTGTTTTGGGGCACTTTTGACATGATTTTGAGGAGTTTACGGCCTAAGCTTGTGCTTGGGCCGTAAAATCTTGTTTGAGTCCTAAAATCATGCATTTTAATGTTTAAACACCCCTAGGCTATATCCCCTAATTATTTCCAAGCTTATGGACAAGTTTAGAGGCATGGTTGGCACCATTTTTGGGGTTTACGGCCCTAGAATATTCCTGGGCTGTAAACTCCTTATACCATGCCTTCTTGGATGATTTTTGGGCTATAAACATGATTCAATATGTTTAGAATACGCTAGGGTAAGCGGACTTACAATTTGGAAGCGTTTGGTTACGAATTCGGGGCGAAAACGGGTCTAGAGAGAGAGTTTAGAGAGAGTGTGTAAAAAGTCTCCAATGGACTCCACTCACCCATATATAGGTTTCACAGTCGGGGCTCAGTGGAATTTTACCCGTTACTACCGTTAAACGGGGCTTTTGGTCGCACCCGATTTAGTGGTCGTAATAATAAAACTTGACAATTTCCAATTGAATGAAAATGTGTGTCCTGTGTTTTTATTTCCTTTCATCACGACTTAACGGCATGTTAAAGGTAATCAAATGGAAATGTTTATTAAACTGACGCCCTTTAATTAACGGAACTTTTATTCAGTGGAATATTCCGATAACGGTAACGGGGAAATGTAACGGGACAACTTGGATTGTCACATTAAAACCCTAGATCTAATCAATATAACATATGAATATGGGTTTAGATCATATCTTGATTGTTATATAGTAATAACAATCTCAATTCCTTCTTGTATTGACTTTAGAAAGCTTAGAGTCACAAATGTCACTCCTCTAATGGCTCACAAACACCAAGAGCAAGAGGATGAAGAAGAGAAGAGAAGGAAGCTGCCAAAAACGTGTGGAAACCCTAACGAATTAGTTCCCCATGTTTTTGAGGCTTAAGGGTCCTATTTATACATGTAGGCTATTAGGGTTTTAAACTAGGAAACCCTAATTTGGATGCTTAGGCCCTAAGAAACTTATGGACCCTTTCTTAAAGGCCCTTGGACGATTTCTAATGGGTTTCCCTATAGAATTCGTCCAACCTTAAATAAGAAGGTAATCCATAGCCCAATTGCAATTATCTTATAATTACAATTCTAGTCCCTTAAGTTTAATTAATCTCTTTTAGCCACAAACTTAATTCTTATTAATTCTTGACTAATATTAATTAAACAATATGATTTCTCCTTTAATATATTATTCTCATAATATATTAATAAATCATATTTAATCCTTTCTCTCCATAATTCATCCTATCAAGTTGCTTTGATGAAGGCAACCCAAAAGGACCATGCACCATCGGGTCAAGTACATACCAAAATAGTTATGGACTTAGACACTAATCCAATAATCTCCCACTTGGATAAGTCTAATAACTATTCTACGTATGACTTCAGATCCTGATCTGTAATCGTAGCTTTCCAAAGCCGCTGTCAACTCTGATCTTATCAGATACGCGTGTCCTTTAGATAAGGGATCATATATTCCTCCATTCTAGATATTATCGTATAGACTGAGACATGGATCTAAATCACTCTCTCTGTCTATGTGTTGTTTCCCGAATTCATATTTATGACGACTGACAACAGACTACAATTGAACACATCAATTTAGTCCCGGCTTGGCCAAGCGCTTAGGTGCCATCACTAAATCATCGAGGGGCCCACAGATATCGCTTTTATCCTACTTTTGATAAAAGGAACGGATAAACTTTGACTCAATGCTCGCTTGCACTTACTCACCAAATCACACACAACAATATGTTTTATAACACCAAGTTACTGGTGCGTTTACATATTATCAATGTGCAACCGACTCGCAAGATACAACTCACACATCTCGGTTTCAAGAATATAAGATGTTATCGTCTCACCAATCACTCGTGATAAAATCCATGAAGTGATCCAAGTGAGCGTGGGTTTAATCCAATGCTCAAATCATATTCATAAGCACTCATGAACGTTGCAGCAAACAATTGCTTATGTCTAATACACTTTAGACAATCCACACACCAATTCACGACAGTCTTCATTCATACCTACTTCCAACATATGAACGACAGTGGCCCGTTTGAATAATTTGATTGTTCTGAACCAATTAAATTATTCGGGAATTCAAAACATGCAAAGTGAAACACAAGAATAATACTAATCCCATATGGTCTCAAACCTTTGAGTATAAATAAAACACCTTTTATTTATCACCATATTGATTACTCATTATTTGTCGTTTCAAATGATCAACTTCTTTACTTGAATTATTACACCACTTGTCCCATGCTCTTAGCATGCACACAATGCTTTCTTATGGTTCTTACTTTGTGAAATAGATCAAATGAACACATTACCAATCATACTCATTTCACAATTCCCAATTCCTATCACAAGTGAAAGAATATCCAATTCTTGCCACTTATAGAATATGCTAGATTCTAACATTTTATGCAATAATTCTTTCGTAATATCACTGCACTAAAGTCACAATGACTATTGCCAATGAAATTACAAAACTCTCTATCGGAAATTGTTAGAATACAATTCCATAGATGTGATGTCTCTCACTCAAAGTACATTCCTTTGAACATCCTTTTGCATAAAAGTTTCTAATCTTAGACATAGATTCTCAATATCTAACTCCCAATATAGAAACCTTTCCATACTTATCATATGACAACTCATTCTCAATAGAATCTTATCTATTCATAACAATGTCGATATGCTCCATCCAATATCATACTTCCAACTACTCACAAGCGACCAATCCTCGGCGAACCTTGGATTGTCCTTTGATAGTTGTTTAATTATCTTAGTCAAAAACTGATTCTTGTCCTTTTTCCCTCTAAATGCGCTAGACATTTGGAAAATTTTAGAATGGTCAAATATTATAGCATTCGCAATCAATCCTATACCCGAAGCGTATTGAACACGATGCACAATGTCTTACATGAAGATTTAATACTTTATCAATCTTCTGCCATAATATTTTACGTGCTACGTTCTCATAATTCGAAATATGAAGAGGAATGTCGTAATCATAATCGAAATTCAAGAACGCACTACGTATCCTTTGACTAAATTTATTAAAATTTCTCAATCTAAGCTTTAGATTTGGAAACGAAGTACAATATTCTCTCCCTTAATTATAGCAAAACAACTTTACACCCTTACGACTTTGCAAAGTATAACTCTTGTTTTCTATAATTAATATTGCTAACTTGCAATACTTGCCTTAATAATCATACAATCATAACATTTATGCTCCCACTATCATGATGATTATTATAAACATAACACTTATGCTCCCACTAGCTTTGACATGTATTCAGAAAACAGCTTACCTTACAGAAAAACAATACCTACTGAATTTCTTAAGTTCATATTTCTAATACTTAATGCTTTGATAATCTTTTATCTAAGTTTTTTAATCTCATACACCTTTATCCAAAATAGCTCATATGTGTGTCTTAAACAATTAATACTAATTGCCAACTCTCATAATTCGGATCATGGAAAGGGATACCGTAACCATAATCAAATTTGAGAATACAATTTTACAATCGCTATCTTCTTAAAATCTCTCTTAGTGAAAGCTTTTCCTCACAGTCATTTTCATGAAGGAGGGAATCTTATGACACTTAGATTTTAATGGTGTGTGTGTTCCTATCTATGTGAATTTGTCAAAAACAAAGTTTACGACAAATTCAAACTTATATAGACCAAACTTTCTCAATCTTGATTTCTTGCCTTATGGTAACACGGCTTCCCACCATGTCTTCCAAGTAGTTAAGTAGCTCACCCTTTCTTATCAATATACTTTTCATTGATTAAGGTCCTTGCCTTTTATGCAATCAATGAGAACTCATAGAACCCACATGCATAATTAACTTAATTGGAACGGCATAGAAACAAGATAATGTCAACATGATAGGTTGTAAACCTCAAGTCGTGTGCTAGTGATGATCGATAAGGTTTATTCTTGATTAGTTCTTGAAACTTTTCAAGACCATTAAGACTCCCACTCATTCCTTGACATATAAGATTTTTTTGTCAATAACCATTTATTGACAAACAAATATTCAAGAGTTAGTATAGCTTTTATCAAGACAAAAACATTTCATAAAATTGGTTCTAGTTGGTCTTTGTCTTATCCAAGACATCACAACTTTCCACATTTGATTAATGTTATCAACCTTCCTAATATTTGTCACTCAGTGTCACAATCTTAACTTTAAGACTTGTTTTGGAACGAAGTATGATTGGCTTTTTGATTTAACCATTTCTTTAATTCTTGATTCCTCTTCTTAGACATACAATTGCACTAAGACTTACTTAAAGGATCAATTGAGATATGGTTCTTAATCATTAAGACCTATCATAATAAAAGGTACTCTCCCTTCTTCTTAGAATAGAGAAACTTTTATCTTTCTGCCTACTTGATTCTTCTTATTCGTTCTGCTATTGATTTAAACTCCTTTAAATCAACTAAGAATTATGTTTAATCTCATAAGTGTAATCATATTTACTTAACCTTAGTAAATCATGACGAATATCTTTGTTACTCTTGTGGTGGACTTGATCAACACACAACCTTGTGTACTTGATCTCCTAGTCATTCACTTGACACTTTGTCAACGAATTAGTCTAATTTTTTCAAATGTGAAAAATTTTCATTCATCATACAATACTTGTTGCATGACTCCAAGTTTCTGTCCACTTGAAACTTGGTTGATGAGAAACTTTCCCTATTTGGTAAATTCTTGACCTTTCCACAAATAACATTATTAAGAATCACATCCATTCGTTGTAGAAATATGCGAACATCAATTTTTTCATAACGATTTCATTACAAGGAAATAAATAAATGAGTCAAACCAAAATTTATTTTATTTATAAATGCAGCGGAAAACATTTTTGTCCTTACAATACAAAATCAACTGAAAAACTATGTAATTAAATATTCCTAACAACTCTATCATAACTTTCTAAGCTCAAAATATAATCTTCGAATCCATGCGATTGAGATCCATTTTCTTCGTGATTAGATCCATCTTGCTCTTTCATCAAGCTTCCTCTCCTTTCATTAATCCTGCAAAACATTCAAATGCAATCTTATCACACTAAGTATTAAGAATCAACGAATAGGAACTTAATGGAGTTAGATAGTGGATTTTACCTGAAGTACAGCCATACTCTTTGACTCTCCCATCTTCTGGACTCTTCAGGCTTTTAGGGCAGACTTGTATCCAACGCCCTTTATCTTGGCAGCAAACGCAGGTCGGTTCTCCTAGAACGTCCTCGGAAGCATGGTTGGTTGACTTTCCAAACAAATATGCTCCATTGTTTTGCCAAATCATTTCTGATTTAGCAGCAATGAGCATGTAAGTTAGGTCAATGAGGTTTGCGTCATGATCCATCATATAATACTTTCTTTTGAACTCATTATATGATTCAGGGAGTGACTATAGAAGCCAGCCTATAGCCAACTCATCAGGGAATGACGCACCCAACATTATCAACCTATCGATGTGTGATTTCATTCCTAGAACGTGGGCACACACGGGTTTACCATCTTCATGTTTCATTTCCAATAGGGCTTTAGTGACATTGAACCTTTCAATTCTTTGATCTTGTGGGTTAGGGAGAATAACGGGAGGAGGAGGAGGAAGTGAAGCATGATTTCTTGTTCCTCGATGGAATCGTGGAATATCATCTTCATGTGGAATGCTTGTTCCACGGGATTTGGGAAGACCATAGTTGTCGAACTTTGACATCTACAAAACGGGAGAAAACAAATTCAAGTTAGTCGATTTATTGAGTCCTTAGTAAATCACCCAAATGATATACTAAGGCTAGGACCCAACACAATATTCTACAACTCGGGAAAGGGATGCCGTAACCCTAATTGCAGAACATTTGAAGGTAAGTGAATGACGATTCACTAATTTTCCACCATCAAAACGAAAAAGAAATTTTAAGTTTTAAATCTATGGAAACTCCTAGATCCTTTAAGATTCATTGAACATTTCAATGGCATGTTTAAATCTCGATATGCCCCTCTAGTTTGTGACTGGGATGCCGAGGATCACAAAGCGGGTGTGAATAACCATGCAAATCTACATGGTGCCCCCACATGTTATAGTCACCTATTCGGTGTGCCAGTTAACCACACACGCTCCACCGAACTATGACAAACATTGAGTCACCTTTTTCTACCTTTGCTTAGAACCAATTAGTGTGCCGGTTAACCACACGCGCTCCACTAACGTCTTCGCAAGGGCACAAAGTGTAATTTCATGGAATTGCATCAATTCACTTTTGCCTAAAGTAACTAAGATTGGGAATTTTATGAAAGCATTTAGTTACTTTTGTACTTCATTATACTTATAATGGAAGGTTTCTGTCCTATCCCACCCGTTCGGCTAACAACCCTCTACTAGTCAAGAGTGCGGTGGGTAAGAGTGGATACCCATTCAATCGCTATTTTATAGGCAATTTCCTTAAACACCCCTTATAGACCAGCTTCGTGAATGAGGCCTACTAACGGTAAGACTGACTTTTACTCATACATATATATAATGTTAGACCTTTAATGTTATATGTAGTATAGGGTGCATTTTACACTTTTAAAAAAAAAACTAGGTGTTCTAATTTAATAATAACTTTTAATTAAATTGTACACCAAAACTTTATGGATTTATTAAATCTCCTTTAATTATACACCTTAATTAATTAATAAAACCATAAGGGTGTGAGTTGAACTTTTCAAAACTATACTAGGTTTTTAGAATTTAACATTCCTAAATTAAACCTTTTAATTAACTTTTAAATTCCAAAACTTGAGGGCAAGTTTTGAAACATTTCAAAACATTAGGGTTTAGAATTTAAATATTTCAAAAATAAACTTTTTAATCAAAATTTAAATTCCAAAACTTGAGGGCAAGTTTTGAAACTATTCAAAACATTAGGGTTTTAACTATTTGAATTTCAAAAACAAAACTTTTGAGTTCAAATTTAAACTATAAAACCTAAAGGGGAAAAATTGAAACTTTTCACAATGTAAGGATCAAATAACAAATAATATAAAATAAACAATTAATTTCATCATTTATCTATAGTTGACCTAATTTTAATTTCTTGCAAAATAAGTTACCCAATTAATACAAATAATCAAACTTTATCATATAAGGAAACAATTATCTAATTAATTGGTAAATATCTTTTGTTTAATCAATGATATATCCAAAATATGATTAAAATTCGAATTTTAATGATCCATAACAGTTAAGGCAAGTATCCATGACCAAAACAGCAAGAAATCCCGAACATGCCTCTTTCTGACGCTTGAACTCGCCGAGTACCACACTGTACTCGCCGAGTTGAGGCCTACTCGCCGAGTACACTGTGGTACTCGCCGAGTTCATCAGGCAGGGAGGCTAAAATTCGATTTTTGCAACTTGAACAAACACATAAAGCATCAATACAATAGAAAACAATCTAGGCTCTGATACCACTGATGGGTTTTAGCCAAAAGACATCCTATGTGCTCATGCAAACCCTAAAGCTTAGATTTAGGTTTCTCTATTGTACATGCTTTTAATCCAAGACTTAAAACCCTAGATCTAATCAATATAACATATGAATAAGGGTTTAGATCATACCTTGATTGTTATATAGTAATAACAATCTCAATTCCTTCTTGTATTGACTTTAGAAAGCTTAGAGTCACAAATGTCACTCCTCTAATGGCTCACAAACACCAAGAGCAAGAGGATGAAGAAGAGATGAGAAGGAGGCTGCCAAAAATGTGTGGAAACCCTAACCAATTAGTTCCCCACGTTTTTGAGGCTTAAGGGTCCTATTTATACATGTAGGCTATTAGGGTTTTAAACTAGGAAACCCTAATTTGGATGCTTAGGCCCTAAGCAACCCATGGACCCTTTCTTAAAGGCCCTTGGACGATTTCTAATGGGTTTCCCCATAGAATTCGTCCAACCTTAAATAATAAGGTAATCCATAGCCCAATTGCAATTATCTTATAATTACAATTCCAGTCCCTTAAGTTTAATTAATCTTTTTTAGCCACAAACTTAATTCTTATTAATTCTTGACTAATATTAGTTAAACAATATGATTTCTCCTTTAATATATTATTCTCATAATATATTAATAAATCATATTTAATCCTTTCTCTCCATAATTCATCCTATCAAGTTGCTTTGATGAAGGCAACCCAAAAGTTTTAAACCACAAATAAATCATAATTCATCCTTAAAGCCGTAATTTGTTAAAGTTTGGTGGCAAATACAAACTATAGAGTCATGACAAACTTTTTAGAACCTTGGTTTTAAACCACAAATAATGGTAAACCTTGAAGGTATTTAATTAAGGCTTTTCGAATTCATAGTAGGTGTAGTCGATGCATCTATTTAGTGGGATTGATAAAACAATAGACCCGTTTCGTTATTTGCTTCTGCAAAAATAGAGACCTACATGTGGATAATTTTTGTATTATTTCTCCATATCACGGTCGTACCCATAACCATTGGACGGGTTGCCAAATAGTCTGGCTGGAAATCATACTGTGGGGAGTTCAAATAAAATCTTAAATCACCAACACACATCAACTTGTATTCATTTTTTTTTCATAAAACATGGTCCATTATATCTACAATAACAAATTATACCATTATAGAAATCAAATTACCTTAAAACAACTTTTTCATCATATCAGGTAAAACAAGATTTACGAAGATGTCACATCCTTTTTCTGTTGGGTGGAGGCTATCCCAAAAGAAGAAATTAGAGTCGTTGTGGCACGTTCGGGTCATTCGCTTGTTGCACAAGTAACTCGTCTCTAGCTCTCCTGTTCCGCAACAACCTCTATTTGTAACTTCCAATCCTATATAGGAAAACAAAAATGTAAGATGAACAAAAACTTATTGACAATATGAAAAAAAAAATTATCATCGTGTAACACAATAGAACGCGTTATTAATGGGATTCAAGCAAAACTAGATACGACACTATAAATTTAGAAGATTCGGTTCATTAAATAATAAATTTAATTTATGGAATACCATATTGTTGAGGGTTTTCAATGATGTTCATCAGAGGTTTGTAGAAATCTGAGAAGGCAATCCTTGTTTGAGGAAGATTGCTTGCAAGAACTTGGAGCTCTAGTTTTAGCATGCTGTTGAAAAATTGTGCTGCTTTATTGTACTTGTCCACACATATTCTTTGTGCTCCCCCAGCTAGGGTTCTTTCAATTGGTATACAGCCAATTGCAGATGTGCTAAAGACAACTATCCTTCTTGCTCCCAATTTGTGTATTTCCTTCAATTAAATGAAATAACAATGCAAATAATCTTAATATGTAAATTTATGTTCATCGCTAGTATTTATTTTCTCTCTCGGAAAGTATAATCTAATTGTGTTTTTGCATTTCAATTTAAGTTGAATTTATATGAAACTAATTAATACTCGAGACAAAAACAA
Organism: Lactuca serriola; assembly: GCF_051521515.1. NCBI lineage: Eukaryota > Viridiplantae > Streptophyta > Magnoliopsida > Asterales > Asteraceae > Lactuca > Lactuca serriola. Next base: position 23,637,092 of record NC_136409.1, on the reverse strand, counting down.
TAATAAAAAATGATGGAGATTTTGTACCTGTAAAAAATTGCTAGCTAGCTTCACCAATTTATTACCATAAGCAGGGACATCATATTGTAATCTTCTCATCGGAAATGTAAAATAGTTTACAAGAAAATCATTGGTTCCTGCTGAAACCAAGAATACACTATTGGTAATCCTATTCATTGCAGCTTCTTGCCCTATGTTCCCCTTAAGCTTCTGAATATATTGTTTGAACATTTCCAATTGAGATGATAGCGACATAACATTCTAATTTTAACATGTTTAAAAAGAATGAAACAAATTAATAACCATAAAATAAATTCACAAACATAAAAGATATTGTATGTTATTTTGGAATGAATTATTACATTTAGAGAATGATGTACATGCATACCGATAATTTGGATGTTAAGGGATCATAACCAGCACCACCAGAAGCAAAACTTACACCAGTTAAAAGATCTTTATGTTGTATGAGAGGGTCTAGATATGCTGGAAGATACTCCTTCACTCCAAATCCCTTCGCTTAGAATTCGAGAAAAGATAAGGGCACTTTTGTTAGTCAAAATCGTTGAAACTACCATGCTCCATGCATATCATTAAAATCCCTTTAACATGTAACGAATCTAAAACCTAATAAAATGACATTATATTCTTGATACATTGTGGTTCGTGTAAATGAGGCATTTCCAATGAAGTATATATCCTAAGTTTAATGGATGGACAAATCAATATTTCACGTTTCTATACAATTTTAAAATTTTGTTCTCCGTTACGTTAAACTCCAAAATGTTTAATGAAATATATATTCAAAAAAAAGTTTGTTTTACCCGTTGTAGTCATTGAGTTCCAATGTCAACTTGGCATCCAATTATGGTTATGCTTAACCCCGTGAATGCCAACTAGGAATTCCTAATCATTCAAACATTCTTTAAACCATGTATTGTAGGTGTTTTAAAAAAACCTATTTTAGTAAAAATACTATTGGACTTGATCGTTTTCACTTTTCATGACAGATGGGGTATCGTTTCTTTGGTGCGTAAACTATAGAGTCATCTCTAGCCTTATCGTGTGCACTTACTGTTTAAACTATAATCACTTTATTATACAAAACCTAGAGATTTACATTATTAAAGAAATGCTTTAAGAGGGGGCTCAGATGCACAACCAAATCAGTGGGTGAAATGTTATATTAATTTGATGATTTTGGCAAGTAATTAATTTTTTTTATGACAATCTTCTTCCTCACAATTAGGTTTATATGAGTGACACAACCTAAACATGTATAAACTACAACATGAAAAAATCCTTTCAAGATCTAAAATAATGATTTGAAAAAAATAATGATTTGAAATAATATATCTTGTGCTCAGTGCTTATAATTATTTTATATGTTTTATCTATTCATGTTGCTAATATGGAGATGTGTGGTACGATTCAAAAATCTTAAAATGCCGTTACAAAAAAAGATTTATGGTTATTATATATATATATATATATATATATATATATATATATATATATATATATATATATATATATATATATATATATATATATATATATATATATATATATATATATATATATATATATATATAAGCTCAAAAAAATAATTGGGCCTCTCAGCTGCCCAATTCCTCCTCCCCCAATTTAAAATAAGAATCATAATTATATTACAATGAAAATCAACATGAAGTCATGAACCACGATGTTGATTCTTTAAACATTAAGACTAAGAGAAAGAGAATTACCAAAAAAGTCAGCGAGTGTTTTCCCATTGGAGAACCTTCCAGTTGGGTTCCCGTTGGTGAAGTCCATTCCGTACGGATGGAAATTAGCCTTGAAAATAGTTTTGATATGGTTATTGTTCCCTTGATCCATTAATGAGTCCCCAAATGCTATGACTGCTTGTACAGAAGCATTTTGTGGTAGAGTTACTGCTCCTTCGATGCAATTTAAGTAAAGAGAAGCATATAGAAAAAATAAAATAACCTTCATAACTTAAAGAATTGAAAATTTATAGAGAAGATGATGCAAAACAAATACCAAAGAAACAAATTTTGGATTTTAACACCAATATGTTGAATTTGGACTATGTAGCAATTACCGTTTTATAAAGAGAGGTCTAACGAACTTCCTTTTCCTTCACGTGAAATGTTTGTTACGATAAATTGTCAAATCGACAAATGAAAATCTATATCGTCAAAAGATTACATCTTGAATTGGGATGGGCCAAGAAAAGTTCGTATTAAAATATTGTTAAACTTTTGATTATGTATTTTTAGCAGCTTAAAGTTTAGCTTTTGCGACGTTTTTGTTTCTTTGGCAAATGACATGATGTTTTGTTGCTTCTTTAGAAACTCACACCTAGGTCACGTGGCTGAAAGCACAAAAATTTACATGCCAAATCTTGCCTTGGTCTCGATCTTTTCTTCCCCTATTAAAAAAACTGTAAATTCAACCAATATCAACAAAAATCTCATGAATACAATCCAATTTTTATTTAAAAAAACAAATAAATTTACAATAGACATAAAATCCCTTCTATTTTAAGTTAACACTACTAGAAAACTAGGTGAATTTCTACGGAAATTAATGAGGGAATTTTTCCGTCGGAAATTAATGACGGAATTCCGATGGAATTGTGACAAACATAAAACCCTAATTTTAGTGATGGATTACTGATAAAATAGACGAAAATAAATTCCGTTGGAAACGACGGAATACTAACGCATTGTAAATGAAGTTCTAAGAAGGGAAAAGTTTTTTAGAAAAAAATCAATTTTTTATTCTAAAACTAATTCACATATTAATTAACAGTATTATTAATTGTATTATTTTTTATTTTTACAATTAAAATAATATATATATATATATATATATATATATATATATATATAATTTAATTTTTCCAATTACTATAGTATAAGTATTTTGTTATTAATATTAGTAATTAACTATTAATTTTTATAATTAAAATATTATAATTATTAACCAAATTGATTAAGTTTATTTATCGGTAATATTAGTATAAAAATAGTTTAGTTACCATTAAAAATGATAGTAATTAAATAATTATTTACTTTTTTTAATTAAAATAATATAATTATTGTTATTAATTACTATTTATGATAGCTATTAGTGTTACAAATAATAATAATAAATAATTACATTAATTACATTAATAATAATAAGAAAATAATAAATTATCAACATAAATGCTTTTTTAAAAAACAAATAAACTTCTTTAATAGTTCTATTATAAAAATAAATCAATCATTATTATTAATATTAGTAATTAAGTAAAAAGATGTATTCGGATACAATGGATATGCTCCGGGACGGAAGGATTCGAACCTTCGAATAGCGGGACTAAAACCCGTTGCCTTACCACTTGGCTACGCCCCATTTATATTATTATTGGACACTAATACTAATAAAGAATAATATTGGTATTAAATGTTCGTCAATTCCAGCCCAACTATCTATAGAAAATCTTTCTTCTTTATTCTTCTTTATAGAATATATTATAGATTCGTGCTAGGATTTTGACATGTGTATATCTAGAATTCAACTGAATTTATTGATCATTACATACAATTCAATTAAGATATTGTATGAAAGTATGATTTCTTCTATTCTCCTTTGAGAATCGGAGGGTTTTTGATTGAGCAGAAAAAGAAGGAGTTTTTTGTCTACCTTACTTTCTTCATTTTTCCTTATATAAATAACTCAATCAAAATGCAATTATCTCGACGAACAAAATGTCTGTTATGCTTAATATCTTTAGTTTGATCTGTCTTAATTCTGCCATTTATCCGAGTAGTCTTTTCTTCGCCAAATTGCCCGAAGCCTATGTTTTTTTGAATCCAATCGTAGATGTTATGCAAGTCATACCCCTGTTCTTTTTTCTTTTAGCCTTTGTTTGGCAAGCTGCTGTATGTTTTCGATAAGATCTTGAATACTATCCTAGAAAATTCATGATTTATTCGAGAAAAATTATAACAATTGATAAGATCAAATAAGTCTGGGAGTATGAACCTTCAATTCAAACAATGAAATTCTTGGCTAGCGGCAATAAATTTGGCTCGCCCCATTTCCCGATTCTAATCCTCTTTCCGGCGAAAGACCTTTTTAGGTTAGGGTCCCTTAGAATATCTAATTGTGGGTATGAAAGTGATTTGTTATAATTAAAGACTCTTATTACAAATTTAAACTTCAGTTGAATTTCTAAACATTCTTTTCTATTTCTAGAATTCATTTCTTGGTGTCAAAATAGGATATGTGATATAAATATGGAGGATCTATTATCTTTTCTCGTTTTTCTTTTTCAAAAAATGATCTTGGAGGTTGTGTAATGCTTACTCTCAAAGTTTTCGTTTACACAGTAGTAATATTCTTTGTTTCTCTCTTCATCTTTGGATTCCTATCCAATGATCCATGACGTAATCCTAGAGGTGAAGAATAAAATAAAATTTTCGTTTTTCTTGCTTGATTTACAATTTTCTTAAGATTTTATTTTATATATTCATATTCCATACGTTTAACTAGTAAAAAAATCATTTAAAAGGGGTTTGCGAAATTTGAAAGAAAAAAAATAGAAAGTCATCAACGAAAACGGAAAGAGAGGGATTCGAACCCTCAGTACGAATAACTCGTACAACGGATTAGCAATCCGTCGCTTTCGTCCACTCAACCATCTCTCCCAATTGAAAAAGATAATTACTATGTTACATTACACATCAAGTAAGGATTAACGAAAGTATTTCTTTCATATTCTTTATCGTTATTATATAATTAGCAATTTCATTTAGATGCTCGAAAGATCCAAATAGAAAGATAAATAAAGCAGACCTTCTTGCTTTTATTTTGTTCGAAGTGCCTTTTGGGCCTGGCCCGGTCAATACCCAGTCGGGCCTTTTTTTGTTCCAACGAATTCCATATATTTATAGGTATAGGAAACATACTCTAAAAAAGATACCCAATTTGGTATCTGTGTAAGAATTTCCATTGTGGGGTTTACATATACTTATCGTTTTTGTTATAATGGAAATTGAAAGGATTAAGAATCAATTAAGTATGTTTTGTAGTTTCTTATGTCATTAGCCAACCCCAATTTTAGATTCAAATCCAAGAATCATTCAAGAATTCTCAGTCAACGAATAGTTAATGGTTCCCATTTGTCATAAATTTTGTGACATAAATTTTGGCTTTTTTGAATGAAAATATACATTTGATTTTTCAATAGAAAAGTTAGGGGAAGTTTTTCGACATTTTATGTTTTGAGATACTATACGATCAATCGAAGGGGTGGTCAAACAAAAGGGGAAAAGGGTTTCTTTTAGAATTTTTATAAATTTAGAAAAAAAAAAAAGATGAAATTAAAAAAGGGATGCAAGTACAATAAACTAAAGTTTAGTAATCCAACTCATAAAATTTTATCTTATTGTGTATCGTTTTGGCGGCAAGGCCGAGTGGTAAGGCGGGGGACTGCAAATCCTTTTTCCCCAGTTCAAATCCGGATGCCAACTCATCAACAAACGAATCAAAATTTATTATCTGCTGATATAAATCACCCAAATTTTACCCAACAGATAAGACGATTGTTGATACTTGGTTGATTCTAAACATCTGTTCTGGGGATTTTTTAAAAGATTGGAAATCTGTCAATCTAAAATTCAAATAAAGATTATATTATAATGGTCGAAGCAAGACTTCCCGATTCCCTTTTTTTTGTAATATATATATATATATATATATATATATATATATATATATATATATATATATATATATATATATATATATGTATACACACATTAAAAATTTTCAAAAGTTAGGATTAGTAAATTTTGATGGTTTTTGTCAACTTCGACCCTCATTCTTTAGTCATTTTGACATTTTTGGTCGTTACCATCAAAATTTTTACACTTTTTAGGAACATTTTAATATTTAAAGTTTGCCCACAAAATTTTAATGGTTTGATAACTTTGGTCATTTTTCTAAAAACTTGTAAATTCCTGCCCTTTTAATTTTGTAGGCATTTAGACATTTTTTGTCGTTATAGTCAAAACTATTACATTTTTACATAAAAAAAAAAAACCCGGTCGAAGCCAAAGATCGGGTTTTTCACCCTTGCACTTTCTACGTCTTTCATTTTCTTCTTTTGCTATAGGTTTTCTATATTGGTCATCATACTTAATTTTTTATGTTGTTCCTACCCTCACTAAAGTCAACTAAAACAGTCAATAACAACGTCTATTAATCGATAATGAAAAACGACATTCAAATCAGGCGAACACGGCCCAAGTGGAGTTTGGCGACAAAACTTTAATGTATGGACAATTTTGGTCCGTTTTCTAAAAACTTGCTAATTCCTACCCCTTTAATTCTTTATCCATTGTGACACTTTTCTTCCTTGAAGTCAAAACTTTTACATATTTTCATAAAAAAAACACAACAAAAATGGTACGGGGTAAAACCCGGGTTTTTCACCGTTGCACTTTCTATGTCTGTCATTTGCTTCTTTTGCTATAATTTTTCTATATTGATCATCATATTTAATGTTTTTGGTTTTTCCTACCGTCACCAAAGTCAACTAAAACAGTTAACAACAATGTCTATTAATCTATAAACAAAAATGACATTTAAATCAGACGCACACGACCCATGCAGAGCATGGGCAACATATCTAGTTAAAATATTATAATTATTAACCAAATAAATCAACTTATATATTAACTTATCTAATAGTATTATTATAGAAATAGTTTAATTACTATTAGTATTAGTAACTAAATAATTATATACCGTTTTAGTTAAAATAATGTAATTATTACTATTAATTATTATTCATCTTTTTTTTTTGAACCGGCAAATCTAATCTACTCCTAAACTAACAATACCTATTACACCTATGTCCACGACGGGACTTGAACCCTCGACCTCAAAGAGGGAGGGCACCACCGAATACCGCAGGTTATTGGTATTAATAAATACTAATAATATAATAAGCGTATGTGTATAATTTACAAAATGTGTAGTTATTCATAAATTATATGGGAGTGAGAATTTTTTTTTAGAAAAAATGGTGTATGATGCTCGAAAAGTCAAAAAAGTAGAACAAGTCTGTCGGCAATCCCTGAGTAATTACTGATGTTAGCGACGGATGATGATATTTCGTCAGTAATTACCGATGGATTTCCAACAAAAATGTAACGATCGTCTTCCGAGGTATAAATTTATTTAAATTCTCAAGTTTTATGTTAGGTTATAATAGAATTGTATATGGGATTGGGCCTCTTTGTTTTGGGCCGAGCCATAGTCTGCCCATAAGCCGTACGCGGGGCGTAAACCCGTTGTACGCTGGGAGAAGCGTATGCGCAACGTACCATATGGTACGCCCAGCGTACGCGGCCAGAGGAAAAACCCTAATTTTAGGGGTTTAAGGCTATATAAACCCCATTATAGCCTCCTTCCCTGTTTTCCCATTAGCCTCCTCACTCTCAAGAAAACCCTAATTCGTTCTTATCCTCTATTTGTGTGTGAAGAAGTTTTTGTGAGTGTTTCAAGGAAAGAAAGTAGTGAAGAAGTAAGGGAAGAAGTTGGAGAAGAAGCTTGAGCTTAGGGATCTGGACTTAGCACCATCTTGGTCAGCAAAGGAAGGTATAAAGTTCTGAACTTTCTTCCTCTTTCCTTCTAGATCTAGGTTATGGTAGTTTGGACCTTTTTAAGTCCAAAGGTTGAGTATTGATCTTGTAAGTCGGTTTTGGAGCTTGGCTCAGAAACATCTTCCTAGCAATAAAGTTGCAATCTTTGTGGCTTATATGGAAGCATACATGAGATCTAGTTAGCTCGATGGAAGTAGAATGTTATTTATGGAAGTTTGAGCCTTTATGAGACTTGTAAGCTATCAAGTAGGAAACTTTATGGCTTAAGATATGGAACAAGCTTAGGATCTAGATTTGTAGCTTCTGGATCGGATTATTAAGCACTTAATGATCTTTTGCATTTACATGGCTGTACGCTGGGCGTATAAGGAGGTACGCGCCGTGTACAAACAAACAATCAGTATGTTCAGCGTACCTTGGTGTACGCCCCGCGTACGCTGCCAGTTTGGGCTTCGAGTGTTTTGGGCCTCGGTGTGGGCTGAGTTTCAGACTTAGGGTCCTTGGGCCTTAATGGTCCATCAGAATTCAGTTACTAAGGACCAAGGATTTAGTATTGGACTTGAGTAAGGCCCAATAAAGGGCTTTGGGCCCAATATAGCAAGTTAGGCCATTAATGGGCCAATAGTAAGCTTGGAAAGCCTATCTTGTTGTTGGATCTCCAGAAGTTAGATTATGGGCCAAGATTATTGTGGGCTGGTAGGGCCCATACGAGGACATAGGCCCACTTTAGAAAATTGGGCCATTAGTGGGCCTATAGTGGGGCCATGGATGGACTTGGAAGGAATTAAGGGTTTGGGCCATGTTGTGACCCATGCCATAGCAGGGGTAAAATGGTCATTTTACCCATAGGAGAATCCCTATTCTGATTTAGTATTTTTGAAAGGCCCTGTAAAATGGTTTGGTCTAGGTATAGTAGCTAGTGATAGGGGTTGTGTATGAAAAACGATTTTGTAATAGTTTGCAGTTGTAATAGAGTTTACGGCCGTAAACTTCTTACGGCCATAAACTGCTCACGGTCATGGGGTCTATAAATAGAGTGTTGTGTCAGATAGATAGGTTGTTGACGCCTTTTGTATTTTTCAGTTCCACCAAGTTGTATCCGACGTTTTAAGGCTATAAAGTGTATGCAAGCTTGGTTTGTTCATTCTTTGCTTATTATTTCGTATTGTGTGGTTGCTATTTGTCTTTGATCATTGGTAGATCCGATTTTGGACTTTACAATTGGTATCAGAACAGGACCAGCGTCAAAGGCATCTTACAGTTGCGTATTCGTGCTTATCGTACTTCACAACAAAAAAGGGGGTTTCTGTTCCAGTCGAAATCTGAGATTTAAGAAGCTTTCGGTCCAAGCTTACGACCGTAAACATCGAGTTCACGGCCGCAAGCTCTTCAAGCTCCTTACACCGCAAACGGAATTCTTTATCACTACATCGAGTTTTGATTTAAGGCTATTAATATTAAAGATCATATTTAGTCACATTAAATATATATATAAAATAAATTTTTGAAAATTAATTTTTGGCAGTAAATTTTTGACAGTAAACAATTGACCGTAAACTCAATTTCTGATTATTTACCGTTAAAAAATTTTGTTCAGAAACTTGCCAAGTTCACGACCGTAAACAAGGAGTTTACGACTGCAATCACTTTTCGGCAGTAAATTAAGTTTTTCTCGATAGTAAACAAATTCTTGGAAGTTAAATAATTTTTTTTGGCAGCAAATTAAATCTCATTTAATAATTAATTAACTTTAGTTTAAATAAAAAATGGAATCACAAAATCACAACCAATATCAAGAAGTCGATGCTGTGATGGGTACAACCACGCGCATTCCAAGGCTTATGTCCGCTGATGGTTTCCTTGAGTGGAAATATAGAATTGAGAAGTATATAAAGATGAAAGACTTTAAGATTTGGAAATGCGTCATAAAGGATCCAGTCAGAATCACCACTACAGTTGGGGGACAGGTGGTTGAAAAGAAAATTGAAAACTACACTGATGAAGATTTTAAGAGTGTAGAGGAACAAGAAAAGGCATTGCCCATTTTAACTATGGCTCTCTCACCAGACATCGCTCAAGGATTCAGAGAATATACTTCTGTTAAAGCATTATGGGAAGCCCTGATTGAGGTGTATGAGGGAAATGAGGACATGCGAGAGAGTCCCCAAGACATGCTACGGCAACGGTTTAACATGTTCAACTATGTGCCTGGAGAGACTCTTGAGGCTCAGCTGCAGGGATTCACAACTCTTAACACGGAGATGACTGTGGCAGGGATCTTCTATACAAAGTCAAAAATTAATAAGAAGCTACTAAATGCCCTCCCAAAATCTTGGGACATGAATGTAGCAGTCATCAAAAAGACTAAGGATCTCAATCGCCTTTCTCTAGCTGAAGTGATGGCAGTCATCAAAGCATGTGATTGATGACAAGCAACGAGAAATGAATCATGTCAACTCATACTCAGCTGTAAATCTTGGCATTTCATCTAACAATGCTCCTTCTTCCTTCTCTTATTCATCTGCAGGTTTATCCTTCACTGCCTCTCCTCAAGCTTAGATGATTTCTCATCCATCAGCTCCCTCTGGATTAGTCATACCCCAACCACAAAATCAATCATTCATGGCTGCTTCATCTTCGAATGTGGCTTCTTCTTCAAAGGGAAAGGAATGTGAAGAAAACCTTGTCTTTGCTGCAGGCTTAGTAAATTGATACAATGCATTTGTAGCTGGGGAGCTTCCACCTCAATTGTCCTTTACAGATCTTGATCAAATCCATCCTGAGGACGTTGAGGAAATGGACATCACATGGCAGTATTTAGGGCAAAACAGTTTGCCAAAAAAACAGGTAAGAGTAATTGGGGAATGAGCACTAATAAGAAGGTTGGATTCAACAAGGGAAAGCTTCGGTGCTTCAATTGTCACGAGCTAGGGCACTTTGCTCGTGATTGCCCACATCCCGATAGGAGAGTTAATAATGACAAAACGATGGTTGCAGTTGGGAATAGCCGAAGCAGTGGTCAAGAAAACAATGAAAAGGCTATGGTTGCGCAATCTTTCGACTGGGATGATCAAATACAAGCTCTCAACTTATCTGGACCAGAAAATGCTCATCTGGCACAGGTAAGGGATGATACTCCAGCAGGAGTTGTAGCAGCTGAAGACAGTGTGATGGAGCTACAGTTTGCGTTGATGGTATCCTCTTCTCATGAACCTACTTCGTCCAAGGTAAGTCTTCCATCATGCTCTAAGGCTTGTATATATTATGTAAAAACTCTACATGACAAAATTGAGACATTAGGCAATGAAGTAGAAAATCTTAGGATTCTTCGTGAACTTAATGATAAATTAATAAGAGACGTAGAAAACCTTAGATATGAAGGGTATCAACTTCGAAAAGGACAAAAACCACTTAAAGCTCAGTTGGAGTCGAAAATTAAGGACTTTAGGAGACTCCAGGAAGACTACAGTAACAAACGTGAAAACTACAATTATGTAGTCAAACAAAATGTTGAGCTAGTGGCTGAAGTTGAATCTTTGAAAGGAAAGTTTGAAACCGCCAAACTTGATGTTAGAAAATATAATTTCTCAAGTGAGGTGGTTGCAAATTTGATAGACCAAAGCATGCAGTTTAAAAGGAATCAATCAAAAGGTCTAGGGTATAATAATGTACCCCCTTCCTTCAATCATTCATATGTGTCCAAGCCTTTGTCCAAAGAATAAATTGCCAATGAATCATTTATGGTTTATGGCAAGCCTTCCAGTTTTATTTCGGGAGGATTTATTAATGTTGAAAGTACTAACATTTCTACTTCTCCTGCAGATCAATCCTTGAATCAGTCAAAGCACGAAGTTGAAGGATGTGTTTATGATAATAAAACTGAGTCCAAACCTGAAGTTTTCATTTTAAATAAAGACAGTTCTTTTTCAAATGTTTTAAGTGACAATAGTTCTTGTGGTGTTTTTGATTCTACTGATACTGTTTCTGTTTCTCATGATACTGTGGTTGTTACTTCTGATACTGTCTTAAATGGTTGTCAAATGTCTGATACAGTTTTGAACAATTTGGTTGACAATTTGAATGCTTGTGATAAAGATGTTAAAACACCACTAGTCTCACAATCCTCCCCATCTAACACACCATCACTTTCCTCACAACCTAATAATGTTGCTTGTTCTTGTGAGAAAAGAAAGGGTGTTGGTAGGGAAAACAAATCTGATCAATGCAGTAGAAGTTCCAAAAATAACAAGCAGATTTGTTTTAATTGTGGCACTAGTGGTCATATTGCTAGAAATTGTCTAAATCGTATGTTTGTGAGTTATAGTCTTCCAAGAGGGGAGAACGAGTTCAGAGGAAGGTCTTTAAATAGAAACTCCTCTAGAAGTCGTTCTCGAAATGATGATTGGGTAGATGAACGGAAAGGAAAACGGGCTGTCTTTCAAAGACATAAAAGGGTTTTTAATCACCATGTCCCAGGCAGTCTGCCAAAAACGAGCACAACCAAGCCAAGGTCAAGCTCTTCACAAAGCCATAGTGGGTCTTCAACCAATTCTGGTAGAAGTCACACAGTCCTTAAGCAGACTGACAAACACTCAATTTCTAAATTAACCAGCACAGTTAGAAAACCCAATTATAAATGGCTGCCCAAACCTGCTCCCAATACATCATTTGTGTCCTCAAAAAAATCTAAATGTGATAAATCTGAAAAGGCATCAGGATCACCCAGGAAGGTCATGACCTGGGTGCCCAAATCTAATTAAACCCGCACATTTTGCAGGAACAGTTGCGGGGAAATGTCGTCAGACCCTGGTTCGTCGACAACGGCTGTTCTCGGCATATGACGCGAGATATCGCCCAACTGCACAATATTCAATCATTTAATGGGGGATATGTCTCTTTTTCGGGTTGAGATGGTGGTAAAATCACTCAAAGAGGAACCATCTCAAATGGAGTTTTAAGTTTTGAAAACGTCAATTTTGCTCCCGAGTTGAAACATAATCTGTTGAGTATTTCTCAGATCTGTGACAAGGGCTATTCTACGCATTTCACTGACAAGGAATGCATGATTCTAAAGTCGGGCTTTGTCATCCCAGAAGAATGGATTCTTGTAAAATCAAAAAGGGATGGGAATGCCTATATAATTGATATGAATAGCAATCTTCCAGACCAAGTTACTTGTCTTTTCTCCAAGGTCTCCGAGCAAACTGCCATGCTGTGGAACCAAAGATTAGGTCATGCTAACGCCAAGAATCTAAATCGTCTTGCGAAGAATGCGATCGTCCGAGGGCTGCCTGTCAAGGACTTCATTACGTTTGAGAAATGTGTGTCGTACGCTCAAGGAAAGCATCATAGAAAGTCGCACTTGCCAAAACAGGTCAATTCAATTAGCCAGGTTCTTCAATTACTTCATATGGATTTATTTGGTCCAGTAAATGTTCTAAGCATAAACAGAAGCTCTTACTGTCTGGTTGTGATTGATGACTTCTCTCGATTTACGTGGGTCTTCTTTCTATCCAACAAAGCTGGCGTTTCTGAATTGATCAAGAAGTTCATAGTATTAGTTGAGAACCAGACCAACAAACGGTTGAAGGTGCTTCGTACTGATAACGGGACAGAGTTTAAGAATTTTGTTCTCAATCATTTCTGCATAGAAAAGGGTATTTTGTGTCAATTTAGCTCGGCTCGCACACCTCAACAAAATGGTGTCGCTGAAAGACGAAACAGAACGCTAAAAGACGCAGCAAGAACAATGCTATGTGATTCAAAGCTACCATTTTTCTTCTGGTCCGAGGCAATAAACACTGATTGTTATGTTCAGAATCAAGTACTTATCAAAAAAGCTCAGATGAAAACTCTGTATGAAATCTACTATGGACACTAGCCATCAGTTAGTCATTTCCGTGTATTTGGCTGTCCTTGCACCCTCCTTCACTTTGATGCCAACCCGAAGTTTAATGCCAAGGCCGATGACTGTTATTTTGTAGGGTATGCTGCTCGCACTGCCTATAGAGTCTACAATAAGAAAACCAAACAAACTGTGGAATCTTATGACGTGCATTGGTTGGAAGAAAATGAGACAGATACCAGAGTGGGTCCGGATTGGTTGTTTGATTACACATCACTTGTTAAATCCTTAAATGAGTATTCAAGTAATATATCTAGAACTGATTTGCACTGGAAGAGTATCTCTGAAGATGAAGACGAAGAAGTTGTCTACAAACCTGTATCTAAATCCTCTGCTTCATCGAAAGGGAAATCAAAAGCTTCACTTGAGGGAGAATCCTCTGGTTCGCATAAAGGAGGATCTCATGCTATTTCTGAGGGGGAGTCTTCTGCTGCACCTGAGGGGGAGTCTTCTGCAACCTCTTTGGTAGAGTCCTCTGCTATTCCTCAAGGGAGACCGTTCTTGGAACATGATAGTCCTCAATCAGTCCATACTGATTCTTCTGATGCTGAAACGACACCTCACATATCTTGAGAAAAAGAGTTCATTCCAAATGATTCTTCCGCTGTCTCTTCAACCTTTATGGAATTACTCTTTCCTGATCTTATTGCAGATGAGTATGTCGCAGAACCATCTGGTGCTGCTCAACCAGCAAATGAAGGAGGTATCAACATTCACACTCTTCTGGTTTCTCTCAATGACATCAGCCAAGAAATACCTTCAAGGATTCAACGCGATCATCCGATCGAAAATGTCATTGGCCAGCTAGATGATGGTGTTAAAACTAGAAGTTAGAGTGGAGACGTGAATACATGTCTGTACTCCTGCTTTATTTCTCAAATGGAGCCCAAGAATGTAGAAATGGCTCTAAACAAACCTAGTTGGGTAGATGCAATGCATGAGGAATTGCACCAATTTGAAAAACTCGGTGTTTGGAAGTTAGTTGAGTTACCGAAGGGCAAGAAGTCTCTTGACACAAGATGGGTCTATCGCAACAAGCAGGATGATTCAGGAGTTATTGTGCGAAACAAAGCTCGTTTGGTAGTTCGTGGGTTTTGACAAGTCGAGGGTCTTGACTACACTGAAGTTTATGCTCCAGTAGCTCGCCTGGAGGCTATTCATATCTTCCTAGCGTATGCTTCTTATATGAACTTTACCGTCTTTCAAATGGATGTCAAGACTGCTTTATTGTATGGCAAGGTGAAGGAAGAAATCTATGTTGATCAACCCCTGGGTTTGTTGACTCGAAGTATCCTAATCATGTCTACAAGCTGGACAAGGCGTTATATGGGCTGCATCAAGCTCCTAGAGCATGGTATGCGACCCTAACAAAACACTTGCTCAAACATGGTTACTCTCGCGGCACTATCGATCAAACCTTGTTCATAAAGCACGTCGACAAGGACCAGATACTCGTACAAATATACGTCGATGACATCATCTTTGGATCAACCAGTCAACAACTTTGCAAGGAGTTCGAAGGAGTAATGAAGAAACGCTTCGAAATGAGTTCTTTGGGAGAAATGACCATGTTTTTGGGGCTTCAGGTTCAACAGAATTCAGCCGGAATCCTGCTACTGATGGGTTTTGGTCATAAAAACATCCTATGTGCTCATGCAAACCCTAAAGCTTGGATCTAGGTTTCTCTATTGTACATGCTTTGAATCCAAGACTATAAACCCTAATTCTAGCATATGGAAATCGATATTAACATATAATTGGGTTTAAGATATTACCTTGATTGTTATGTAGCTATAACAATCCCAATTCCTCCTTGAATTGTCTTTGGAAGGCTTAGAGTCACAAGTGTCACTCCTCTAATGGCTTACAAACACCAAGAGCAAATGGAGAAGATATGAGGAGAGAGGGGAGGTATCAAATTCGTCCCTAAAAGCCTTAGGGAAGGTCTTACACGAATTCATGAGCCAAGGGGGTTTATATAGGTGTACAGATAGGGTTTCAGTCATTATCCTTATCTAGTTGCTTGCTTACCAAGCAACCCATAAGATAATCCTTGAATCCTTATCATAGTCGAATTCTAAGGCATTATCACCTTAAATTCGTCCATCCTATACTTAGGATAATCCTTACCTTATTTTGTAACTATCACATAATTACAATTCAGCCCCTCTAGTTTAATCAATTACATTTGTTCACAAAATTAATTCTTAATTAATTATTGAACAATATTAATTAAACAAATATGATTTCTCCTTTAATATATTATTCTCATAACATATTAATAAATCATAATAACCTCTCTCTCTCTATTTATTTCTCCAATCAAGTTGCTTTGGTGAAGGCAACCCAAAAGGGCCATGCACCATCGGATCAAGTACATACCAAAATAGTTATGGACTTAGACACTAATCCAACAGTCTCCCACTTGGATAAGTCTAATAACTATTCTGCGTATGACTTCAGATCTTGATCTGCAATCGTAGCTTTCCAAAGCCGCTGTCAACTCTGATCCTATCAGATACGCGTGTCCTTAGATAAGGGATCATATATTCCTCCATTCTAGATATCGTATGAGATATGATTTCAGATCATTCTCTTTGTACTATTTCTCGACTTCTGATTTTTGACGACTGACCAATTGAACAAATCAAATTAGCCCTAGCCCGGCCGAGCATTTACGTTTGTCATCACTAAACCATCGAGGGGCCCAAAGATATCGCTTTTATCCTTCTTTGGATAAAAGGAATGGATAAACTTTGATTCAATGTTCGCTTGCACTTACTCACCGAATCACACACAAAAATATGTTTTATAACACCAAGTTACTGGTGCGTTTACATATTATCAATGTGCAACCGATTTGCAAGATACAACTCACACATCTCGGTTTCAAGAATATAAGATGTTATCGTCTCACCAATCACTTGTGATACAATTCATGGAGTGATCCAAGTGAGCCTGGGTTTAATCCAATGCTCAAATCTTATTCATAAGCACTCATGAACGTTGCAACAAACATTTGCTTATGTCTAATACTCTTTTACACAATCCAAACACCAATTCACGACAGTCTTCATTCATATCTACTTCCAACATATGAACGATTGTGGCCCCGTTCGAATAATTCGATTATTCTTAATAAATTCAATTATTTTGGAAGTCAAAACATGCAAATGTGAAACACAAGAATAATACTAATCCCATATGGCCTCAAACCTTTGAGTATAAATAAAACACCTTTTATTTATCACCATATCGATTACTCATTATTTGTCATTTCGGGTAATCAACTTCTTACTTGAATTATTACATTTCTCCCATGCTCTTATCATGCACACAATGTTTACCTATGGTTCTTACTTTGTGAAATAGATCAAATTGAACACATTTCCAATCATTCTCATTTCACAACTCCAAATCCTTTTTTCATAAGTGAAAGAATATCAAATTCTTGCTACTTATAGAATATGCTAGATTCTAACACTTTATGCAATGATCCTTTCGTAATATCACCACACAAAAGTCACAAAGACTTTTGCCAATGAAATCACAAAGTCCTCTATCGGAGATTGTTACAATACAATTCCTTAGATATGATGTCTCTCACTCAAAGTACATTCCTTTGAACATCCTTTGCATAAAAGTTTCTAATCTAGACATAGATTTTCAATATTCAATTTTCAATATGGACACGTTTCCATATTTTCCATATGACAATTCATTCTTAATAGAATCTTATCTATTCATAAAGTCGATATGCTCCATCCAATATCATACTTCCAACTACTCATAAGCGATCAATCATCGTCGAACTTTGGATTGTTCTTTGATAATTGTTCAATTATCTTAGTCAAAACCGATTCTATTCATTTTTCCCTCTAAATGCGCTAGACATTTGAAAATTTTTAGAATGGTCAAATATTATAGCATTTGCAATCGATCCTATACCCGAAGCGTATGGACACGATGCACAATGTCTTACATGAAGATTTAATACTTTATCAATCTTCTACCATAATATTTTATTTGCTATGTTCTCAAAATTCGAATTGTGAAGAGGAATGCCGTAATCATAATCAAACTTTTAAGAACACACTATGTACTTTTGACTAAATTTATTAACATTCCACAGCCTAAGCCTTTAGATTTGAAATGAAGCATAATATTCTCTCCCTTAATTATAGCAAAACAACTATTCCATTCTTACAACTTTGCAAAGAATGACTATTGTTTTCTATTATTAATATTGCCAACTTGCAATACTTTCCTTAATAATCATATAATCACAACATTTATGCTCCCACTTTCATGATGATTATTATAAAACATAACACTTATGCTCCCACTAGCTTCGACATGTATTCATAAACATCTTAACTTACAAAAAAACAATACCTATTGAATTTCTTAAGTCCATGTTTCTAATACTTAGTGCTTTGATAATCCTTTATCAAGGCTTATTTATCTCATACACCTTTGCCTTAGATAGTTCATATGTGTGTCTAAATGATTAAGACTAATTGCCAAACCTCACAACTCAAATCATGGAAAGGGATACCGTAACCATAATCGAATTTGAGAATGCAATTTTACAATCACTATCCTTTTTTTTAAAATATTTCTTAGTGAAAGCATTTCCTCACAATCATTTTCATGAAGGAGGAAATCTTATGACACTTAGATTTAAACGGTGTATGTGTTCCTATCCATGTGAATTTGTTAAAACCAAGGTTTATGACAAATTCAAACTCATATGGACCGAACTTTCTTAATCTTGATTTCTTGCCTTATGGTAGCACAGCTGCCCACCATGTCTTCCAAGTAGTTAAGCAACTCACCTTTTCCTATCAATGTACTTTCTATTGATCAAGGTCCTTGCCTCTTATCCATTCAAATGAGAACTCATAGGACTCATATGTACAATTAACTCAATTGGAATGGCATAGAAAACAAAATAGTGTCAACACAATAGGTTGTAAACCTCAACTCGTGTGCTAGTGATGATCGATAAGGTTTATTTGATTTGTTCTTAAAACCTTTCAAGACCATTAAGACTCCCACTGACTCCTTGACATATAAGATTCTCTTGTCACTAAACATTTCTTGACAATCAAATATTCAAGAGTTAGTGTAGTTTTTATCATAACACTTCATAAAATGGTCCTAGTTGGTTTTTGTCTTATCCAAGACATCACAACTTTCCACATTTGATGAATGTTAAAAACCTTCTTAATACTTGTCACTTATTGCAACAATCTTAACTTTAAGACTTGTTATTGGAACGAAGTATGATTGACTTTTTGATTTAACCATTACTTTAATTCTTGATTCCTCTTCTTAGACATACAATTGTACTAAGACTTACTTAGAGGATTAATTGAGATATGGCTCTGCTCTTAATCATTAAGACCTATCATAAAGCATAAAAGGTACTCTCCCTTTCTTCTTAGAATGGAGAAACTTCTATCTTTTTGCCTGCTTGATTCTTCTTATTCGTTCTGCTATTGATTTAAACCTTTTCAATCAACTAATAATTACACTTAATCTTATAAGTATAATCATATTTACTAATCCTTTAGTAAATCATGACGAATATCTTTGTTACCCTTGTGGTGGACTTGATCAACACACAACTTTGTGTACTCGATCTCCTAGTCCTTTACTTGACACTTTCTCAACGAATTAGTCTAATTTCCAAATATGAAATTTCTCATTCATCGTGCAACCACGTTGCATGATTCCAAGTTTCTGTCCAATTGAAACTTGGGTGATGAGAAACTCTCCCTATTTGATAATTCTTGACATTTCCACTATTAACATAATTAAGAATCTTATCCATTCGTTGTAGAAATATGTAAACATCAATTTTCATAACGATTTCATTGCAAGGAAATAAACAAATAAATAAGTCAAACAAAATTTATTTTATTTTATAAAAGCAGCGGAAAACATTTGTCCTAACAATGCAAAATCCATTGAAAACTATGTATTTCAAAAAGAAAATTTCTAACAACTCTATCATAACTATCTAAGCTTAAAATCTAATCTTCAAGTCCATGCGATCAAGATCCATTCCTTGTGATTAGATTCATCTCGCACTTTCACCAAGCTTCCTTTCTTTTCACCGATCCTGCAAAACATTCAAATGCAATCTTATCACATCATGTATTAAGAATCAATGAATAGGAACTTAACAGAGTTAGATAGTGGATTTTACCTGAAGCGCAGCCATACACTTTGACTCTCCCATCTTCTGGACTCTTCAGGCTCTTTTGGCAGACTTGTATCCAACGCCCTTTCCTTTGGCAGCAAACGCAAGTCGGTTCTCCTAGAACGTCCTCGGAAGTATGGTCGGTTGAATTTCCTAACAAATACGCTCCATTGCTTCGCCAAATCATTTCTGATTCAGCAACAATGAGCATGTAAGTTAGGTCAATGAGGTTGTCGTCATGATCCATCATATAATACTTTCTTTTGAACTCATTATATGATTCAGGAAGTGACTGCAAAACCCAGTTCACAGCCAACTCATTCGGGAATGACACACCCAACATTATCAACCTATCAATGTGTGATTTCATTCCTAGAATGTGGGCACACACGAGTTTACCATCTTCATGTTTCATTTCCAATAGGGCTTTAGTGATATTGAACCTTTCAATTCTTCGATCTTGTGGGTTAGGGAGAAAAATTGGAGGAGAAGGAGGAAGTGAAGCATGATTTCTTGTTCCTCGATTGAATCGTGGAATACCATCTTCATGTGGAATGCTTGTTCCACGGGATTTGGGAAGACCATAGTTGTCGAACTTTGACATCTACAAAACGGGAGAAAACAAATTCAAGTTAGTTGATAGAATGAGTCCTTAGTAAATCACCCAAACGAAATACTAAGGCTAGGACCTAACACAATATTCTACAACTTGGGAGAGGGATGTCGTAACCCTAATTGCAGAACATTTGAAGGTAAGTGAATGATGATTCACTAATTTCCACCACGAAAAATGAAAAATAAATTTATGTTTTAAATCTATGAAAACTCCTAGATTCTTTGAGATTCATTGAACTTTTCAATGGCATGTTTAAATCTCGATATGCCCCTCTAGTTTGTGACTGGGATGCCGAGGATCACAAAGCGGGTGTGAATAACCATGCAAACTTACATGGTGCCCTCACATGTTACAGTCACCTATTCGATGTGCCGGTAAACCACACACGCTCCACCGAACTATGACAAACATTGAGTCACCCTTTGCTACCTTTGCTTAGAACCATTTAGTGTGCCGGTTAACCACACGCACTCCACTAACGTCTTAGCAAGGGCACAAAGTGTAATTTCATGGAATTGCATCAATTCACTTTTGCCTAAGTAACTAAGATTGGGAATTTATATGAAAACATTTAGTTACTTTTATATTTCATTATACTTATAATGGAAGGTTTTGTCCTATCCTACCCGTTCGGCTAACGACCCTCCACTAGTCAAGAGTGCGGTGGGTAAGAGTGGATACCCATTCAATCGCCATTTTATAGGCAATTTCCTTAAACACCCATTATAGACTAGCTTCGTGAATGAGGCCTACTAACGGTAAGACTGACTTTTACTCATACATATATATAATGTTAGACTTTTAATGTTATATATATAGTATAGGGTGTATATTATACTTTGAACATACTAGGTGGTCTAATTTAACAATTATACCTTTTAATTCAATTAAATTATGGACCAAAGCTATTATGGATTTATTAAACCTCTTTTAATTATACTACTTAATTAATTAATAAAACCATAAGGGTGTGATTTGAACTTTTTCAAAGCAACACTAGGGTTTTAGAATTTAACATTCCTAATTAAACTTTTAATCAACTTTTAAATTCCAAAACTTGAGGGCAAGTTTTGAAACATTTCAAAACATTAGGGTTTAGAATTTAAATATACATCAAAAATTAAACTATTAATCAAAATTTAAATTCCAAAACTTAAGGGCAAGTTTTGAACCTTTTTCAAAACATTAGGGTTTCAACTATTTAAATTTCAAAACAACAAAACTTTTGGGTTCAAATTTAAACTATAAAACCTAAAGGGAAAAATATGAAACTTTTCATAACAACAAGGATCAAATAACAAATAATTTAAATTAACATTTAATCAGATAATTATCCATATTTGATTTATTTAATGATTTCTTGCAAAACAATTTACCAATTTAATCAAAATAATTAATTAATTATCATATAAGGAAATAAATATTTTATTAATTGATAAATATCTTTAATTAGATCAAGAATATAGTCATATATATCAAAAAATCGGATTTATATTGATCTAATATGATAAGGAAACTATCCTTAAGCAAAAACAACAAGAAATCCCAGATATAGCTCCATCTGATGCTCGAACTCGCCGAGTACCACACTGTACTCGCCCAGTTGAGGCCTACTCGCCGAGTACACTGTGGTACTCGCCGAGTTCAGGAGGCAGAACCACAAAAAACGAATTTTTCAAACATACAAGGCATCAATACACTAGAAACCAACCTGGCTCTGATACCATTGATGGGTTTTGGTCATAAAAACATCTTATGTGCTCATGCAAACCCTAAAGCTTGGATCTAGGTTTCTCTATTGTACATGCTTTGAATCCAAGACTATAAACCCTAATTCTAGCATATGGAAATCGATATTAACATATAATTAGGTTTAAGATATTACCTTGATTGTTATGTAGCAATAACAATCCCAATTCCTCCTTGAATTGTCTTTGGAAGGCTTAGAGTCACAAGTGTCACTCCTCTAATGGCTTACAAACACCAAGAGCAAATGGAGAAGATATGAGGAGAGAGGGGAGGTATCAAATTCATCCCTAGAAGCCTTAGGGAAGGTCTTACACGAATTCATGAGCCAAGGGGGTTTATATAGGTGTACAGATAGGGTTTCAGTCATTATCCTTATCTAGTTGCTTGCTTATCAAGCAACCCATAAGATAATCCTTGAATCCTTATCATAGTCGAATTCTAAGGCATTATCACCTTAAATTCGTCCATCCTATACTTAGGATAATCCTTACCTTATTTTGTAACTATCACATAATTACAATTCAGTCCCTCTAGTTTAATTAATTACATTTGTTCACAAAATTAATTCTTAATTAATTATTGACCAATATTAATAAACAAATATGATTTCTCCTTTAATATATTATTCTCATAACATATTAATAAATCATAATAACCTCTCTCTCTCTCTCTATTTATTTCTCCAATCAAGTTGCTTTGGTGAAGGCAACCCAAAAGGACCATGCACCATCGGGTCAAGTACATACCAAAATAGTTATGGACTTAGACACTAATCCAATAGCTACATCAAGCCAAGTATGTGAAGGATATTCTTGAAAAGTTCGCGTTTCATGATGCTAAATCTGCGTCAACACCGATGGCTGAACGACCTCTTCTGACTCCAAATCCTGAAGGCGAGTCCGTTGATCAAACTCTTTATCGATCAATGATTGGATAGCTGATGTATGTTACTGCAAGTCAACCTGACATTATGTTTGTAGTTTGTCAATGCGCACGCTATCCGGCTAATCCTAAACTTTCTCATCTTATTGTTGTCAAAAGAATTTTTCGGTATATCAAAGGAAGCCCTAAATTGGGTCTTTGGTATCCGAAGAATTCTGAATTTGATTTTTATGCTTTTACTGACAGTAATTATGGAGGCTGTGAGCTTGACAGGAAATCAACCTCAGGAGGATGTCAGTATCTAGGTGACAGGCTAGTTTCGTGGAAATGCAAGAAGCAACACACTGTCTCGACTTCCACAACAGAGGCGGAATACGTTGCTGCATCAGTGTGCTGCTCTCAAGTTATCTGGATCCAACATCAGCTGTTGGACTATGGTTTAAATTACTTTGAAACCCCTATCTATTGTGATAATGAAGCGGCAATTCAAATTGCTAAAAACCCAGTCCAACACTCTAAAACCAAGCACATCGACATTAAAATTCACTTTATCAGAGACTGTTATGAACGATCTTTAATCCGGCTAGAACAGGTCCACACTGATAATAATGTGGCAGATTTGTTTACAAAGCCATTTAACAAAGCTCGCTTCGATGTGCTTGTGGGATTTCTGAAAATGATATGTTTTGAGGATTAAGTTTTTTCTTTTTCTTTTCTTATTTTATTTTATTTTTTTAATTTTATTTTTGTTTCTTGTTTTAGGATAGTTTAAATTTGTGTATTTTTTTTTATTTCGTATTCTCACCCATGCACAAATTTAGGGGGAGAAATATAATAATCTACAAAAAAAAAATCCAAAATTCTGTCATTTCTGTTCAGAAAATTAAAAATTTATTGTTGACAGTGTCAAGTTGTAGGTATGGTGATGGGAAATGAAATTAACAAGTGATAATGGGCAACCTGAATCAGCGTAATGTAATTAAGTTGAATCATCTATGCTCTGTACTCGATGTGCTGGTAGGCACGAAAGATTTTAAATGGACTTGACTAGGAAAGTTGAACTTAATGAATTTAAGGACTGGACAAACTTTGACCTAGTTAGATTCGTTTAACCTGATGTCACCACGCCCGGATAGGTTGAGCAGGGAGATATACATGAGAATCTACCTGTCACATTAATTGAACCTGTACTTGGAACCGTGGCTTAACTTTTCCTCGATGTGCGGATTCTGTCCTTAATTCCGGTTGGATGGGGCGACTGGTAAATTCCGATAAATTAGGTCTGTAGAATATCATTTTCTTTCTTTCCGTCTGTTAGTCATATGTTGCACCCTTTGCGTGATTGGAAGAGATCCGACTTGGATTGAAACATATGCAACTCTATTTCTCTGCATGTTACATCTATGAAACTCCTCCTATCTGTTAGCCATATGCTGTCTCCTTTACATGACCTCGAATCCGACCTGGTACACAGCATGTGTAGCCTTCTACTTCTCAACCCCTATGAAACGATAAGTTATTAAATTCTAAATCTATCTTTTCTCTGAATGGTTGTCTGCTCACCCGGTGTAAGGAGTACTCTGGAAGTTCTTGATGGCTGGGGCATATCAGGAAGCGGGAAACACGTTCCAGTACACTTAAAAATTGAACTCATACAGATTGTCTGTAGATCTCGCTACTCAATTTAGGTGGACAACAATATCCCTGGTTGCAGTCAGTTAAATGGTCATAAGGAAAATTTATTTAAGATTTAGGATCTATTATAATAAAAGAAATTTACAATTAGATATATGCCTGAATCTGTCATTGGTAAAATGTCCAAAACTATCACAAATTTTTCATGTTTAAGTGGACCACAATACTGGCAATCGATCAGACGAATATGTGAAGATAAGGGTACTGACAAGTGGAAGAAGGTTGTCCAACAACTTTGATCCAAGCATCACAAAAGTTATAATGGTTAAGTTTTGTTTTGTCAAATGATTTTAATTTGAGTTTTATTTTATTTTTAAAATTTTTAATTTTAATTTTTTAATTTTTTATTTTTTTTCACTTTTAATTTTTATTTTAATTTTAATTTTTTATTTTTATTTTTATTTTTGTTTTTATTTTTGTTTTACTTTTACTTCTATTATTTTTACTGTTTTAGTTTTTATTTTTAATTTCGTTGTATTTTCTTAGCAATTAAAATTTTGTTTTGTTAGTTTTGATTTTATTTTTATTTTTTATTTTTATTTTTATTAATCCTCAAAGTTTTTTTTTAATTTTTAATTGTTGGAAGTTGAAAATACTGGGTAGTTATCAGGTAAGAGGATAAATGAGGGTGAAAAAGGGTAAAAAGGAGTTCACTGCCAGAATCTCCTCATTCACGAGATTCCGGCCGCAAAACCTCTTAAACCCTCTCAAAAGGCTCAAAAGTTTTTCTTTGATTTTTAGAAAACCGCTTACACCATCACGAAGGTAATCACTTCTAGACCACGAATATGTGTTTTGTTTTAATTTTCACCGAGCCATTTTGTCGAAAATCACGAAAAAAGAGTTCGACGGAGCTTACGGCCGTAAGCTCCGACCGTAAACTCCGTTTGGATGTTGTTTGGATTTGTTTTGAATTTATTTTGATGCTACTAATCCCTACATTTGCATATATCTATGTGTTATACATCAATTCATCGTTTAGATATCTTTGTCGTGGCTTTTTCGAATAAGTGTTCATCGGCCGTAAACTATGTGTTTATGGCCCAAAAAACGTATTAATTAATTGCTCTGAAAACTGATTAAACAATTAGGGTATTTTGTTATGATAAGATTGTGATAAGGCTCTTAGGCCGTAAACTTTGAGTTTACGGCCCAAGAACTTAGTTTGCTGCCGGAGTCTTTTTTAAAAATTTGAGATTTTTTTTTTTTATTATTTCGGCAACAAACTCATTTTTAAATTAAACTCATTTAATAAAATTTTGCTTTGACAATTTTTTTAAAATAATAATTTTTGGGTCAAATTAAATTTTATTGTAAATATTTTCTTACAGTTCGTGTTTGAGTGCAGAAAATGGCGAATTTGAAATTTGCAGACATGCACAACCTTGCAATCGTGCTTGCGGACCCTCCAGTAATTCAATCTGATATGTGCTCGATGATTCATTGGTTGCGGGAATCTTGTTTAGCATCCGCGATCACAGTCAATCCGGTGGTGTATCAAAATTTGATTCGGGAGTTTTGGGCGACCGCTCAGTCGAGCATGGATAATGATGGCAATTTTACTGTGAAAGCCAAAGTTCAAGGACGGAAGATTGTGATTGATGAAGGTTTCATTTGCGAGGCGCTGCTTATTGACGATCAACCCAATTTCCCAACTGAAATCGGAATCGAAGACGCTCAACGGATTCTACGCAGAATGAGCTACGAAGGAACTTTTCCGCCGACACTGAAGAAGTTGCTGCATCCATACTGGAGGTTCTTAGTGCATGTTTTTATTAGCTGCATTTCGGGCAGAAGGTCTGGAGCCGATGTGATTTCACAGCGCACAACTGGTGCATTGGTATCCCTTGCTGCTGGCATAAGATTTAACTTCTCGAAGTTCGTCTTGGATGAATTTGTTATTAACATCAGAGCCTCTACCCGAGATACTTTTTTGCTGTATCCTCGTTTTATCCAAGCATTAATCAACATTCGGTTTCCTGATGTAAGGAAGGAGGGTGAGACTCTTGATATGAAGTCCTTGGGTCCCCACACTGTGCAACTCATCAAACAAAATCGTAAAGGCAAAGTTATTTTTCAAGGAGTGTATCCCCTAGAGAAGTTTGGAAAGTTTACTGAGTTGGCTGAACTGACAGAGTCATACGATTCGTCTGAACAAACCTCGTCAGAGCAGACATCTGCAGAAAAATCAACTCCAAATAACATAGTTATTGATGTATCAGAGGATGAAGGAACTGAAAGGGATAATTCACCAAATCCTGACGCTCAAATCGTCTCAGAACTTGAAAAGGAGTTGAGCCATGATCAAGATGGTGCGGAAATGCATGCCGGTGAAGAAAGAAACGACTCATTCGGTGATCTTGATTTAACAGGTTTTGATCGTGATGACATTGCAGCTTCCTTAGCCAGCAGTTAAAATGTGGTGTCACATGAGAACCTTGACACGCTTTTCAACAAAGTCGATGACGTTGTTCTGCGGACAACCGAGACCAGGAAGTCAAGTGAAACGTTCGAAACTCAAACTCCAACATCAAAACAAATGGTGTCCGCTTCAATTCCTATGGAGGCAGTTATAGGCTGTTCCCCTTCTATATCCGCTTCTCCTACAACAGAACCATTTATGAGTGTATTTACCCCAGATTCTGACCAACCTCAGTCTAAGAGACAAAGACGAGACGTGAGGCAATCTGACCTAATTACGAGCTTGATTAGCGGTCTTCCTACCCCTCCTGTCACTACTGCTATCACTAGACTCACAACCACCAAGATGTGTCCAACAGGTACGAGTTCAACATTTACTGTTGGTGGTCCCTCTGCACCGCCTGGTTTCTCAGTTCCTAGATACAATCGGGATGCTGCTTCTGAGAGGTTGGCGTTACACATGGCTGAAGAACAACTTTTATCGCCAGACCCTCGAGGAAACGGTGTTGCCATTGAAGAAGGTGGTGTTAGGGATGACAATATTACTCTCTCTGGTTTACAAAAGGAGATTTCAGTGTTAAGCCATAAGAATATCGAGTTAGATATTCAGGTAGCGGAACTTCGTGATGAGAATGTAAATCTTAGGATTCAAGTCTCTAAGTTGCAATCAGATAAATCTAATCTTGGAGTACAAGTGGTCGAGCTCAAAAAGGATAAAAAGGTGAAGACTAAGCAGATTTCTGACTTGCAAGATCATTTCAATCTGCTAACTTCAAGCTATTTTGAACTGAAGAAGAAACTTGAAGTAGATCTTGGTGACAAATATGAAACGTCTGTTGAAGAACAGAGAATCAATCTTCACGTGCAAGCTTTCCTAGTTGACCTACCAGTCGGTCAGTCTTCTGGTACTGGTAATCGTAGAGTTGATGAACCTCCTTTGGCTCCACATATTACAGAAATCATTCGTCGTGATCAAGAAGAAGAAGTGAAGAAAGGACTGTTGCTATTTAAGAGGAACACTAATTTGAATGCGTCTCGGAGTGAACCGTTAATCACTGTTACTGATCTTGAATTGGTTTGGTTCCGAGATACGTTTGGAGACAGATCGGGAGTTGTTTCTTGGGGATTTCATGAACCCCTTAAGATGTGGATAGTCATTCGCAAGAGCGGTAATTCTGAGTTGTATAAGAATAGCCATGATTTTAGCTCGTTCACGAGGGTTGATTTGGCAGAGCTAGCTCAAGCTCCTTTCATCAATTTAATGAATAATCCACAAGTTACTCAATTCAAGCACTTCCTTGATGATCAAGTTAAAAAGGGATTTCCGTCTATGCCCACTACAGAATCTGTCATATTTGAACATCCCGATGTTTTGGAACCGTCCACTGACAAGCCGTTGCAAATAGTGATGTGGCCCGCAACGAAACTGGTCAAGCAGTTTCCGGTGCTTCAAGGCATTTCAGATGGGTCTCTTAGTTCTTTGGAATGCTGGGTTTTTAATGAAACTACTTTTGGTGCCGTCATTAAGCTTAAAGATGGGTGCATCAGGCTCTATGATCGCAGAGACTTGTTGCAGCTCAGGAAATGGGATATTCACTATCTTAGCAACTTTCAGATTAAGGTTGTTGAAAATATACATGAAGAAGGTTCTAAAGTGTACACGACAATGGTGGGTGAGATTTTGAGCTAGCGTATGTGGAATGGAGCCATGGGACAGATGGACGTTATGATTGTTAACAAGGGGATGGCCTCGAGCTAGTCCAAACGAAGGGGGAGATTGAAAGGCCCTGTAAAATGGTTTGGTCTAGGTATAGTAGTTAGTGATAGGGGTTGTGTATGAAAAACGATTTTGTAATAGTTTGCGGTTGTAATAGAGTTTATGGCCGTAAACTTCTTACGGCCGTAAACTGCTCACGGTCATGGGGTCTATAAATAGGGTGTTGTGTCAGATAGATAGGTTGTTGATGCCTTTCGTATTTTTCAGTTCCACCAAGTTGTATCCGACGTTTTAAGGCTATAAAGCGTATGCAAGCTTGGTTTGTTCTTTCTTTGCTTATTATTTCGTATTGTGTGGTTGCTATTTGTCTTTGATCATTGGTAGATCCGATTTTGGACTTTACAATTTTATTACCCTTGATAGCTGGGAAGCAGTCGGAGCAGCAGTCAGGGATTTCTCATTCAGGAGTTCAGCCGTCAGCATCACAAGGTGAGTTTCCTTCCAGTAGGAACGGGTCTAAGGCCACAATGTTGGCCCGTTTAACTAACAGTAGTTTCCGGACTTCGGTCCAATGCAGTAGTTAGGATGTTTTATGCCTTCGTGGCTCAGACAGGGTTTATGTGTTATGTGTTTCGGGATACGGCCCGATACAGTATGCAATTTGTGTGTTCATGCTAGTTGATATGTTTATGCTATGCTATGTTATGCTCAGTCAGTTTTCGGACTTCGGTCCGATGCAGTTAGTTCCAGACTTCAGTCCGATGCAGGGGACAAGGTCCCAGTCAGTTCCAGACTTTGGTCCGATGCATTTTCCGGACTTCGGTCCGATGTAGTTTCCGGACTTCTATCCGATGCAGTTTCCGGACTTCGGTCTGATGCAGTGGGCAGGCCCAGTATGTGTTATTGCATGGTATGTGGTAGTTTGCGGGAGCTCACTAAGCTTCATGCTTACAGTTTCAGTTTTGGTTTCAGGTACTTCCGCAAGTAAAGGGAAGAGCTCGGGATGATGACATCGCACACACCATAGCTTCAGTTTCTCCTGGGAGTTGATTTAGCTTTTCATTGATATGACTTGATTCAGTCTTGATACAGTTTTCTTGTGATACTTGTTATGGTTTTGAGATATTGATGTATGGGTTTTATTTTATGGTATTGATATAATGATTTTAGTAATGATTAAACAAAAAATTTTGGGTCGTTTCAAGTTGGTATCAGAGCCTTGGTTTGAGGGATTCAGATACGCTTTCGAGTGTATTTGAACTCAAACTAAGGACACGGTAAAAGATTTTCAAAAGAAAAGTGTTTTCAAAAGAATTTTTGAGGAATAAACTTAAAAAGAAAAGAGTTTTGAAAATGAGAAAAGGGTGTGGTGCATGCGATCAACCGAGCTCAATCAAGTACTCCCAAATTACCCATACAAGTTTATATTATGATTATCTGTTTCAGTTTCAGTAGAACAGCATGCTAGAATAGGACTAAGGATCTAGGAGGATGCCTTATGTGCCTGCTTTATGTGTTTCAGCTTTATGAGAATTGCATGCTAGTATTGAGTAGACAGTAGTAGGATAGCATGATTAGGTTATGCCTGGTAGTGTGAGCTTAGCATTATATGCTAGTGCAGTTTCTCATTATGAGGATATAATTGCTTGAGTAGTTTCTTGTGTCCAAATGCTACTTGCTTTGTGCTTTGTGGGACTCCGAGTAATGGGAGTTAACCATTAGGTGAATACATCACATCACATGTGATCAGGGTTGAATAATCTCAAAGTGCTGGATTTGGCCCTATTGCGCAGCTCTGGTTTGAGTCCAACCGTTGTAGGGACGAGTCTTTTACTTGAAGGATTATCCGAGCCTCGTCACATGTGATGGTATTCAGGTGATGACTAATTGGCATTACAAAAAGGCCTTCAGCGGCTGAGGACTGGTTTTGGTTGAGTCAGAGATTTCCCTAGGGCAAGCCTAGGATGAGAGTAGCAGAGATCAATAGCAGTGTTAGTGGCTTGGTGGAGTCGAGGGGGGTCCTTGAGGAAGGTACGGATAGATGTGGAAGGTAGTAGGGGCCCATACTACTGGAAGCAGAGGATCCGTACTTTAATCGAGGAAGGCTGGGATGAGACCGGATAGCCTGTAGTGGTAGTTATCCCTCGAGATATATCAGTGTTTCTGATAGTTATCGTTATGTGCTTTCAGAATGGTAGTTTTACACCCTAGACCAGCAGGCGGCAGTTCACGTGTCGGGGAGGGATCAGGATCAGGTTCAGGAGCCGACCACCTAGATGAGCAGACTAGAGAGTTTTTCACTTCAGAGGTGACCCGTATCATTCTTGAGCAGACTCCAGTGATCTTCGGTTCGATCAAGGAGGGTATAGTAGAGTTGACGGAGGAGAGACTAGGCACATTTCGTGCTGAGGTGGTGGCCATGATGGGGTCACACACACTTATATTCAGGGAGTTCCGGGCATGTGGAGCTCCAGATTATCATGGGACGCGGGACCCCATAGCGAGTACTAGATGGTTGGCGGATGTGGCCAATGCTTTCCGCATGAGCAGATGTCCCGAGGGGGACAAGATCAGATTGGTGTCCTGTCTTCTGAAGGACAGGGCACAGGATTTGTGGGAGGAGTTCAGAAATGTCATTGGAGATGATGCAGCTTTGGATGCTATGACCTGTGACAACCAGAAATTTACTCCGTCATTTTTAACCCCTTCTTCCGTTAATAAGCCTCGTTTTATTTAACTGTCTGTTAACTTTTGGACTGGTTAATTAATTTGGTACTTTTTGGATGACTTCATGAGGGTTGAAACAAATTAGAAGCGCCCACAAAATGCCCTTAAAAATTTTTAGTTTCAACCAAGTCAAAATTTTACTGTTTAATCGGGTGCGACCAAAAAGCCCCGTTTAACGGCAGTATCGGGTAGATTTCCACTGAGCCCCAAACTCCAACCCCTATATAAAGGGGAGTGGACTTCATTTCCACCCTTTTCACCCTCTCTCTACACTCTCTCTCTACAACTTATTTTCGAGCCAAAAATCGTCCGTTTCGAGCCTCAAACGAGTAAGCAATCTACCCTAACTTGTTGTATAGCTTAGCTAGCATGCAAATTGGTGTTTAAAGCATCAATTAGAGGCAATATTATGTGTTTATGGCCCAAGAACACTCTTGGACCATGAACACCATTTAATGGGGCTTTTAAGCCCCAAAACCCCTCCAAATTGTCCCTAAGGCTTAGATATGACTTGTAGGCTTATGGAATCGGAATTAGAACACCTTGAACTAGCATTTATGGGATTAAACATGAGTTTACTGCCCAAGAATATGCTTGGGCTATAAACTCCTCTTCATGGGGAGTAAACTCAAATTTGAGTGTTTAAAAGCCTCTTAAACACACCAATAGCTTTAGATTGAATTCTAGAATCAACCACCAACAAGTTAGGGGCCTTAAACATGATTAAAACAACTCCATAAGGAGTTCACGACCGTAAACCCCTCATGGAAGGATGCCTGTTCCGTAAACTCCTATAAAGGGGTTAAATGGTGCCCTAAACTCCCCATTTGTCTTGGAAAAATGCTTAGGAATTTACCCTTTATCATTTAAGCCCTTAAAGCACTCAAGGAATATGTCCATAGGAGCTTACAGCCGTAAACTCCCATTTGGTCCATTTAGGTGCCTTAAATGCATTCATACACTTTATATTTGGACCTACCAAAATTCCACAATTGATATAAGGCCTTTAAGCATCCTAGAACACCCTCACCCTGAGTTTATGGCCGTAAACTCATGGGGAGTTGTCCCAGGGCCGTGAACTCTATTTATAGAGTTTACTCTTGGAGAGTAAACCCCATTCCTAAGCCATTCAAGCCCTTAGAAGTTACCCGGGACACCCCAAACACTTAATCAAAGTGTTTTCCACACTTTAGGATTCGTATACTTGTTTAATTGGTATTATATATACTAATTGTATGTAAACATATGTTATCATATGTTAATAGGTCACTAAGTGTGTTCAAGTCTTTACTTGACACCGAGCACCCAACCGGCACCTTCGTCGAATCCACTTACACCAGGTGAGTTCATACCCCTGAATGAACCTTTTAAATGTTTTTACATGTTTTTATAGGGGGAATATAGGTTAAACATGCCAGTTATCATATCAATCATATGTGATTGATAACCCGCATGCACAAGGATTTACCACACTATTAACTGTTTTACTGAGAATGACATTGTAAATGGTTTTCTAAAAACATAGTTATTTGTTCAGCTTTTACTTACGATGTTTAATCAAAGTTGCATTTTAAACTTGTTTATGAAAGGTTTTCAAAGGATTTTTAAAGATTTTCAAACTTATTTTACAAAGGAATACCAAGTCATGATTTTCTTAATATATAAAGGTTTTCCAAAGTTTCGTCTATGTTTTTATACTTCTACTTGGTTAAGATACCACTGCTTCACTTCGGTTTAGTTAATACCTCTACTTTGTGATACACTTATACTTGATAACGCCTCCACTTCGTGATATGCTTATACCTCGTAAGATACTCTACTTCGTGATACACTTATACTTGAGAACGCCTCCACTCCGTAGTACACTTATACTTGAGAATGTCTCCACTTCGTGATACGCTTATACCTGATAACACTTCCACATAGTTAGATGTATGCCTGTGCTTTTATAGATGCATATAAATAATGTTTGAAGGACTTAGGACGACTTGTTCGCCCTATTTCCTTTTCTTTGTTGAGATGTGGTCTGGTGGGATCGGATGTCCGTCCGAAGGTCGTTTGATCATTAGTTATATATTATGTATACAAGCATAGACATATGGTTTTACATTAGTCAGTCCAGTTGTGAGTCTCTATCGTTAGTCCAGTATTTTACATTAAATCTCACTATACGAGATACATCCTCAGTACACGGCCTTCTCCGTTATCGAGTTGGTAACCAGAGTCTCTTGTAGGGAGAGCGGACATTATGTGTATAGATCTATACGTGATTGACACCGCCGCACCCTAACTGCTAGCTACAGTCCACGACCCACCAAGCCAAGCGGTGACAAATGTCATGTTTATACCGACGCTTGCAGGGCGTCAAGATTCTCTAGTGTCTATCAGTATGGTTACGAGTATCTCGGGGTTACCTTATAATTCATGGCTTTAAGGTAACGGGTTTTATACACAGTATTCACTGTATATACACTTTATTCACTGTATTGGACCTTACTAGCTATATCTTTCATTTGATACTGCTAGGGTCTGTCTCTACTGTATTGGACCTTACTAGTTGTGTCTTTCATTTGATACTGCTAGGGTATGTCTCTACTGTATTGGACCTTACTAGCTGTATCTTTCATTTGATACTGGCTGGGGTCTGTATTCACTGTTTTAGACCGTGCCAACTGTATCTTTCATTTGATACTGGCTGGGGTCTGTATTCACTGTTTTAGACTGTGCCAGCTGTACCTTTCATTTGATACTGGCTGGGGTCTTTGTTCATTGTTTTTAGACCCTGCTAGACATATCTTTCATTTGATACTGTCTGGGGTCTGTGTCTCTTTTTGTTAGACTGAGCCAGGCATACCGTTCATTCGATACTCTCCTGGAGTCTATGATTCTTTTGCCTTAGTCAGCAATCCTCACTGCTGAGGCAAATGTTATTTTCCCTGATATTCTCCGACTTTCTTAAAAAGCAAATCCCATATTTTGATAATGAAAGTGTTTAAGGGAAAAACTACTTTTTACCACATAACTTTGACCAGTCTTGGTAGAAGACTGCTTTTTAATTAGAAAATATAGGATTTTCTGGAAAGGACTTTATTCCACTGTATACTTGAAAACTACTACTCATATAAAGTTATTTATATAAAATGACACTAAATACTTATGAACTCACCATCATTTGTAAAAATGCTGATACTCGCTTTTCAAATAGCTTGTATTCTCAGGTCAGCGTTAGACAGGTACATTCCAGGAGCTTTTGGATGCAGACAGTTTAGTACTAAGCTACACTTATATTATTACTTGTATAACTTTGATGTTTCTATGTAATGTAAACTATGTAAAACTATTACTATTAATGCAATGGTTGTTGTACTCTGATTACTATACTACATATGTTGTGATACTTGACATGACGTTATCCACCCCAAAACGTTTCCGCCGTTCCGGTTTTGGGGTGTGACAGATTGGTATCAGAGCATTGTTTATAGTGAGCTAAGTATATCAATTCATAAAAGATATACAACCTATAAACGCATAGGGATAAAACACTCTGACCAAGAATTATACTTTAAAATATAACCATATTTTACTAAAGTATAAGAATATCCAGAATCTAAAACACTCAAACACAAGTATCACAAGAAGAACAAGAATAAAAGTCTTCGGATTTTGAGCATTACCATCAAACCTGGGTAGTTATGTAATCGTAAACTAGAATAAATGTAACCTGATCAACTACATTTATTCGAGATGCGATGAACGTGTGCTTGGGAGTGATAGTGGTGTTGCAACAAGTCTGAAACTTACCAATTAGGAATGCCAGAGCCAAACATAAAGATTAAAATACTATAGGAGTATTTTGGAACACTAAAAGACTCACACTAATTCCAGAATCATAATCAGAAGATAAGAATCAAACAAGAATTAAAATACCATAGGGGTATTTTAGGATCCATAACTAACCTTGTGTGAAGAACTAAAAAGATTCTTATTGATATACCTACAATTACAGAGAGTATACTCCCAAGGTTATATATAATAAGAATCCCATAGGCTAAGAATGTGTGGTTTCGACCTATTTCCTTTTCCTCGTTGGGATGTGGATCTAGAGTAGTATCACATATTCGAAGACCTATCGGATCTAAGCTATATATGATTTGTATGCCCTGTGTAATCGTAGCAGGACTCAATATGGATCACCCAGTGAAATGTTGATAATCTCTTAGGATTCTTTAGACATTTCCATTCTGACACGAACCCTGTAGAAAACCCTATCCACTTCAGTGCTTGACAGAAGAGTTGATTCCGACCCCGAAGAAGTTTATTGAGAAGATTTCCAGTTCGGAAATAAATGAACTGGGTCTAGACTATTGAAATCACCAAGTGCCTATATCTTGCAGGGACATCGGTGAAGAAATTCCCCTAAGCTTCCGAGATCCCCAGTCGCCTATCATGAAGTGGTGACACCCGGAGTCGGATTCGGAAGTAAGGCGGAGTAGAAATTCAATAAGTCCCCACGAGGAGAGAACCCTAGGTAACTACCTGAAGGAAACCAACGCCGGTCCCGGTCAGGGAAACGAGAAAGACAGAGGGAGCCAGTACATGGAACCCGAGAAGTGTCTATTCCTCGTGTTCGTCACGCTAATACACCCATAAAATCATACAATTTAGTGAGTTAGTGGTTATACTACTCACACTATGTGTTAGGTAAATCGCCTTTTTCCCGTTGCCAGTAACGCGTTTAGAGCGGATCCCGACACCTCTGTTGAGGTTGTTTAACCATAAGCCTTCATGAGCCTCTCTTCCTGCGGTCTTCGTTCCGAACGGTTCTCACATCTTTCCAGGTCGGAGAGTGAAACCTTTCCCAGTATAAAGGTAACTTAGTAGGAACGACTCGCATCTTATGGCTTTTTCTGACACTCACACTCCTACCTTGCATACCAGGACTACATCATAGGGATGTAGGTCGACACTCAGACAACCAATATCCGAAGCATGGGAAAAGTTTAGGCCTAACATCGTAAGGATGGATACGTCCAGGGTTAACCTTCGTCTCTCATCAGCTTGTGTTCCTCTATCCGTGTAGGAACAACAATGCCTCCGAGGAAGCGAAACCCATACGATGGCAAGAAACCTACTCTCCTATTCGATGAAGCTACGTTCCAAGCTGTGGTCTCGGCAGTCGTAGTAGCTGTCATGGCTCAACTGAGTGCTAACAACGCCAATGTTAGCAAGAGCCCTATCGGAAATTCCGATCCTAGTAATGGACAGCAGCAACCAACACCTGCATACTTAGCCACCCAAGAACCCTAACCAACTCCACCGAAGAGAAAGTTCAAGAACGAGGAAGGAAGTACCTCGACTCAAGGACCTTTCGTAAGGCAATGAGCTGAGACAGTCAATACCCCTGCCAACCCTTCCATCCCAGCACCTACAAGACCATACCTAGGAAAACTTCCCCACTGTAGCAAGTGCAGCTACCATCATCATGGTGTCTGTCGGGAACTCTATTGTGCTAGGTGCCACATGAATGGGCATACTGCTCGCGTCTGCAGAACCCTGGTTGAGTTTATTACATCAACCACCAACGTGGCGACTAATACAATTTGTCACCTATGTTGTGAGATTGGACACTTCAAGAAGGATTGTCCAACCGAAGGAAACAACAAGGACACAGGAGGAGTCTAACTCTAATGCTTAGGGAGAAGCATCACGGAACCCGGTAGATTTTGGTACGTCTCTCAATCTCAGATAACTAACCGAAAACATTAGAAGACTAATTCTAAATGTAACTACTTCCCCGTTAAGGCGAAAGTCGCAGCACTGTTATAAAATTTAAAATTTCATCAGGTAAAACTATAATGGCCAAATGTATACGTTACGGCCATGTATAATTGGGATGGATAGACCTAGAGTGAGTGAAGGCCGCCTCATTTCCTGTTCCTTGTTTGGTTGTGGATTTAGGGCGGAGTTGCTCAGTCAACAGTCATCCCCACCTTAATTATACGTGACTAGTATATGTTTGGCGATTTTAGAAATGCCTCGTGAAAATCCATTCATAAAAAGGTACTTTACTCAGGAACACTCAAGACCCTTTATAGTTCCGCGTCGACTCTATCGGTCCAAGTATCCGTGGCAGTGATACACGGGACGAAACCCGAGATGCCTAGAACTTGTGTGCCTATTCGGCACATGACACTATTGACCCTCATTTTATATCATGTCGAAGTGTGCCAACTTCGACGCCTCTATCGATCATGGTTTGACTTCGTACAACCATGTGTAAATCCTTAGTGCTGTGTAAAAAGAACTTTCTCCATAGCCCTATCGGCAAATAAAGGTTCTCCCGAACCTAAACAAAATAAAATAATAAAAGCTAACAAAATCTGTCAGTCGTCACTTTTATTCCAAACCTTCCGAAGTACCCAGGAGAGGGGTACCAAGCGCTGTTAACCAACTCTCCTTAGACAGATAGAAACCGAAGAAAAGGACACCGCAGGCATTCCAGAAGACGGTAACCACCCGAAGCATACCTCGTAGATTCCCTAGAAAGACCCTTCATCCTATCCCATGGAATGGGAGCTAGAGTCAAGAGAACCCCTACAGATTGAGCTACTATAATGACCACAAATCCGAAGTTGTTGTCATTCCGCTTAAGCCAACATAGTAGCTGAACACCCTCGGTTGGTAAAGAAAATTGAGTCGTAAGAGTCAAGGACATTGACTACGACCATCCATTCACGCTTAATTCCCCAAATTAAGCATCGCAGCGGATATCCCGGAAATCCGAGAGCTGCGATAAAGTAAACTCTGAGAAGAGTGGATGAGGAGATTAAAGTTCCGAGTGATGGAACCCTATGCTCACTAGATCTGACCTAAACCGAGAAAACTCAGAACCTTCGTAAGAGTAGTTGCTGAAGATGTTCGCACTGCTCAGGCACTTCATCCACCCCATTGCAGACAGGTAGTGCCTAGGATCCTCCGCCCTCTCGCATGGAGGAGACCATCGTCGCCTTGTAGACGATAGACTGCATTCTCCGAAGTGAACACTAGAATACCGAGAACCACAGGATAACCTCCGCAGTCAAGTATACTTGATCAAAGTGCGAAAGTAGTGGCGTTAAGTCTTATAACCCAGATCCCGAAGGGATTATAGACTTGACACCAGTCTAGGTGTCAGTCGATGAGTTATACAAGAGCAGCCGCTTTCCGCACTGAAATAAACCAACGCCTTAGAGATTCATTGGACTACTAGGTGTTCCACGAATACTATCTCGCCTAGAAATAGTAGAACCACCTCCCGAGATAATCCAACACTCGTCTGGTTAAACCCCATCTCCCCGACCCTAAGGGTTTCCGTTAGAAATATCTCAAGAATCAGAAGTGCAGGTTCATTTTGCACGAGATTGAGATAGAATCTCTGCAGCAAACAGATACCGTAGACATGCAACCCATCCGATGATCTAGAAAGTCTCTAAAAGCCAGTTGACAGGAAACGTGAAACCAAGAACAACTCGAGCTTCCTAAGAACCAACCTGAAGGACTATACTACCAGTATGAGAGAGAACGTTAGGAACTTCGGAATGGCGATCACGCAAGTGATGATCTTGCCATAGAAGTACACTATGTTCTAAATCCTGAAAAGCTCTGCCCTTCCGAGAGCTTAGGACCATCCGAGATTCTTTACGGAGATTGGTCCAACCCTCGTCAGACCACTACTACTTTTGGATATTCCACAAGTTTCACACCCGATCGATCCACTTCTTAGACTTGATAAGTGCTTGCCCGACGTCACTCTTTGTATCCCACTCATCTTGATAGAAACCATTGAGAAACCTAACTTCGTAAGACACACCTATGGGAAATTGCTAACTACACGAGACGGAATCCGCATCCCATAGGTGAAGGTTTGTTGGAATGACAGACACAGGCCAGAGATCACTTAGGAGTGCAAGGCAAACCGAATAGGAACTACCCTCCTACCTTTACTCGGTCATTCATACCTACTTCCTTGCCTAAACCTGAATTTCGGGACGAAATTCCCTCTAACGGGGGGATGATGTGACAACCCGAAATTTACTCTGTCATTTTTAACCCCTTCTTCCGTTAATAAGCCTCGTTTTATTTAACTGTCCGTTAAATTTTGGACTGGTTAATTAATTTGGGACTTTTTGAATGACTTCATGAGGGTTGAAACAAACTAGAAATGCCCACAAAATGCCCTTAAAAATGTTTAGTTTCAACCAAGTCAAAATTTGACCGTTTAATCGGGTGCGACCGAAAAGCCCCGTTTAACAGTAGTATCGGGTAGATTTCCACTGAGCCCAGAAATCCAACCCCTATATACAGGGGAGTGGAGTTCATTTCTACCCTTTTCACCCTCTTTCTACACTCTCTCTTAACAACTAATTTTCGAGCCAAAAATCATCCGTTTCGAGCCTCAAACGAGTAAGCAATCTACCCTAACTTGTTGTATAGCTTAGCTAGCATGTAAATTGGTGTTTAAAGCATCAATTAGAGGCAATATTATGTGTTTACGTCCCAAGAACACTCTTGGACCATGAACACCATTTAATGGGGTTTTTAAGCCCCAAACCCCCTCCAAATTGTCCCTAAGGCTTAGATATGACTTGTAGGCTTATGGAATCGGAATTAGAACACCTTGAACTAGCATTTATGGGAGTAAACATGAGTTTACTGCCCAAGAATATGCTTGGGCTATAAACTCCTCTTCATGGGGAGTAAACTCAAATTTGAGTGTTTAAAAGCCACTTAAACACACCAATAGCTTTAGATTGAATTCTAGAATCAACCACCAACAAGTTAGGGGCCTTAAACATGATTAAAACAACTCCATAAGGAGTTCACGGCCATAAACCCCTCATGGAAGGATGCCTGGTCCGTAAACTCCTATAAAGGGGTTAAATGGTGCCCTAAACTCCCCCATTTGTCTTGGAAAAATGCTTAGGAATTTACCCTCTATCATTTAAGCCCTTAAAGCACTCAAGGAATATGTCCATAGGAGCTTACGGCTGTAAACTCCCTTGTTTAGGGTCATAAACTCCCATTTGATCCATTTAGGTGCCTTAAATCCATTCATACACTTTATATTTGCACCTAGCAAAATTCTACAGTTGATATAAGGCCTTTAAGCATCCTAGAACACCCTCACCATGAGTTTACGGCCGTAGACTCATGGGGAGTTGTCCCAGGGCCGTGAACTCTATTTATAGAGTTTTCTCTTGGAGAGTAAACCCCATTCCTAAGCCATTCAAGCCCTTAGAAGTTACCCGGGACACCCCAAACACTTAATAAAAGTGTTTTCTGCACTTTAGGATGCATATACTTGTTTAATTGATATCATATATACTAATTGTATGTAAACATATGTTATCATATGTTAATAGGTCACTAAGTGTGTTCAAGTCTTTACTTGACACCGAGCACCCAACCGACACCTTCGTCGGATCCACTTACACCAGGTGAGTTCATACCCCTGAATGAACCTTTTAAATGTTTTTACATGTTGTTTTTAGGGGGGGGGGGGGAATACAGGTTAAACATGCCAGTTATCATATCAATCATATGTGATTGATAACCCGCATGCACAAGGATTTACCACACTATTAACTGTTTTACCGAGAATGACACTGTAAATGGTTTTCTAAAAACGTAGTTATTTGTTCAGCTTTTACTTACGATGTTTAATCAAAGTTGCATTTTAAACTTGTTTATGAAAGGTTTTCAAAGATTTTCAAACATATTTTACAAAGGAATACGAAGTCGTGATTTTCTTAATATATAAAGGTTTTCCAAAGTTTCGTCTATGTTTTTATACTTCTACTTGGTTAAGATACCACTGCTTCACTTCGGTTTAGTTAATACCTCTACTTTGTGATACGCTTATACTTGATAATGCCTCCACTTCGTGATACGCTTATACCTCGTAAGACACTCTACTTCGTGATACACTTATACTTGAGAACGCCTCCACGCCGTAGTACACTTATACTTGAGAATGTCTCCACTTCGTGATACACTTATACCTGATAACACTTCCACATAGTTAGATGCACTACTAGAAAAAAGGCCTTTTACAACGCGCAAAATACGACGCTCATTGATCTATGTTATGCAAAGGAGAGTGACATTAGAAAAATGTCATCTCTTCAAAAAATTTAAGGATAGAAGACACGCATTATTGCGCGCCCTTAAATTAGTGTCTAAAAAAAACACAGAGGGCATCGATAATAAAATGCGCGTCGTCTAAGGATGTCGCTT
This sequence comes from Lactuca serriola, assembly GCF_051521515.1. NCBI lineage: Eukaryota > Viridiplantae > Streptophyta > Magnoliopsida > Asterales > Asteraceae > Lactuca > Lactuca serriola. Next base: position 23,595,227 of record NC_136409.1, on the reverse strand, counting down.
TATATTTTTTAATGGAACGCGCGTTCCATCCTTTAATAGTGGGGGAAAGGGGGAAATGAAATTCTGAAAAAATTAAAAACCCCGCCTTCCTTTTTTTCTCCTTTCCCTCTTGCCCAAATTATGAACGCTCCTTCCTTACTGCCGCCTACTTCTTCCCCCACTTACTTCTACCCACTAGAACCACCATATCTCCCACTCGATGTTGAAATTGTTAGAAAAAACCCTAATTATACTCTCAAGTCTCAATATTAGGAATGTGAATCTTGATTCTCGTTTGTTTCAGATTCCCCACAGATAAATCGAAAAACACACAGATGAAGAACCGTAACTTTGCTCCATTAGCTTCCCGATTGCATCTCGTCATCACCTTTGAAACTTCTGCGTTAGAGACCCAGGTAATCAATTTAATTTTCATTCCTTCACATATCTTTTTCTAGTTTTGAATGATTTGCCGGTTCTTATGTAAAAATTTGGACCGTATCCTGCAAAAAAATTAGGCATATTTGAATAGAAAGCGGATCTGAATCTAGCACTCTCGATATGATTATCAGGCTCAAAGGAGTGGGCGTCGTTAGGAAGGTCGTCATGGGTCGATAAGGGCGCTAAACACCGCCCGATATCTTCTGCCAAAGGGGTCGCCAGCCAAGTCTCGCCAGCAACTTAACGAGAAGAGAGAGAGAGAGAGAGAGAGAGAGAGAGAGGAATAAAGATGTTCAGGCCTTCATAGTGGTAACTTCCATCCCTAAATCGACTTATGTTCTTCTGTTTTTTTACTTCTCAATTTATTATGTTAATCCATTGTGCATCTCTATTGTTTTAGTTTTTGTTCATATTTCAATGAATTATCACCTCCTATACTCCATTTTTGTGATTTATGTGTTTGATTTTTGCAATTTACCTTTGTCTTTCCATGGTGTTTAGACGAACACCAAGTGTTCGATGAAATTCCCCAGATATCATTAAGTCTTTAGCACCTATTACATATGTTTTATGAAGTGAGAAATGCTTCATTTGATAATATTCACATGTATTTTTATGTTTTTAATAATTTGTGCTCTGTGCCACTATATGACTACATGTGTGATTCAACTATATGCATTCAATTGTGGGTGTTGCTGCACTCAATGGTAAGATATTCTTGAAATTTTAATCCATTGTTACATTTTTTTCATGTTAATTTAATGGTTTATGGCCAAAGATGTTTTTATTTTGTCAAATTTAGGGCACATCTGGTTTGTGTTTAATCAATGGATGGAATTTAGTTCCATTGCAATCATTTAAAAGACCAAAATACCCCTTTATATGTATAACGATTAACCAAAGATCTTAAATTAACTATTTTTTGTGCAAATGATTTTTCAGTCAAAGGCAAATTCGCAAAGAAAAGTTGCAGCTAAGGCACACCACTAAAAGGAGTTGTAGTGATTTTGTGTTTTGAATAATTCTTGATGATGAATTAGTGTGGCCATTGGCCATGTTATATTTTATCTTTTGCTTGTAACTCTTCGATTTTCAACCATGAGAAATGGTAATACGTTTTCTTAGTTTTTTTTTCAACCATGAGAATGTATGTTTATTCAAGTATGTTAATTTAACTTGTTCTAAATGGATCCATGACATTGTGAATTTTAGAAATTTTTTATTTTTTTACACGGTAATTTGATATATAAATTGTTTATACATTGATCCCTAAAAATTTGTTCAATACTAGTTCTCGAGAAGTATTTTATTATTGAATCCCCAATATTTTTTTATTGAATTTAATTAATAGTTTATTATAATTAATTTTAGATATGAAGAAGCGGAAACATTTAGAAGGAAGGGCTAATGTACAAAAGGCTGCTTTCAGTATCATCTAGAATTCAATGAGCTACAGGTTTGTTATTCTTCAAACTTTGCTTGGTTGAAAATGGTGATCTGTTCTATTATATATATATATATATATATATATATATATATATATATATATATATATATATATATATATTGCTTATTTGTTAGAAATTTTCTAACAGGGGCAACTGTGTCATTTAACAGAGTTGATGTATTGAGAGAAAACATAGAAGCAGTGTTTGCAGCTTGTGATGCAGCTCATGGAAGATGGGCAAAACTTCTTGGTGTTCGTGCTCTTTTGCATCCAAGACTAAGGCTTCAAGACTTTTTACAAATATATAACGTGTCACAATAATTTTTAACTGCAACAGAGAAGGTAAACAACAATTTGTTTGATTAATAATATTATTATTGTTGTTATAGATGACAAAACTGAAAGCAATGCTTGATCAAGAAACATGGGTTGAAGTAGATGTGCCTAATGAATTCCAGGGAATTATGGATTCCCTTTCTAGAACAATTGTTCACTATTTCTAAATTCCAATTACTTTGTATGTTTCAGTGGTCTCCTGACAAATCATCCATCTTTGGAAGCTCAGCAGAAGATGGTGTCTTGAACATCTGGGATCACAATAAGGTGTGTCAACTCAACCAAAAACCACTTTTACTTTTATTCCATTTTCCCCTATTCTTTTCTTGCAACAAATTGTTTTTTTTAATAAAAGGTTTGTTTGTTTGTCTACAGGTTGGTGAACGTTCTGGTCCAGCCTCAAAGTTTGCACCTGGCTTGTTGTTCAGACACTCTGGACATAGGTATATATATTTAATTTTAATTAATGGTTTTCCTTTTTACAGAAATAAAAAAATAGATAAAAATTGAAACAAGATTATATTGTGCTATGATTGAAGGGATAAGGTGGTTGATTTCCACTGGAACTCGCATGATCCATGGACAATTGTCAGTGTGTCGGATGATGGTGAAAGCACAGGTGGCGGTGGAACTCTACAGGTATGTATATATATCACTTATTTATTATTATTTTAGTTTTTATTAAAATGTTATTTATATTGATTAGTTGAAATGTTTGTTTTGTTTGAATGATGATGTGTGTAGATATGGAGGATGATTGATTTGATTCATAGACCACAGGAAGAGGTGATTAACGAGCTGGAGCAGTTAATCACCTCACCCCTGTTTTGATGTTGAACTTATTTCCGAATTTGGGATTTGGAAATTTGATTCGAGTCTATTCAACTTGTGAAGTTTTCATTAATTTATTTTCTTTTTAAAATTAGTTGCAATGGAGTTTAGATTTCGAATCAATGTTTCATCTGTTTGATAAAAAAATGTTTCTCTAGCTTTCAAGGAATAGATCTGGTACAAGCACTTAAATAATTAGAGAAAAATATGACTACATCCACTAATCCATAGTTTTTTTCAATTTTTCTATGAACGCAATTGGTATGAGACATTTCTTGTGGTTAAGTTTTTTTTCATTGCTAACCAATCATTGTGACGTTGAAACCTTATGCTAGTTTCATTTCAAGTGATATAGATTCTGTGAGAAGAAGTTCTTGAGCTAATGGGAGACCAAAGAGTCAACATCCAGAAAGCATATTTATATCTTGCTCTGACCGATTAAATTATTGCTAACACATATTAATTAACTACTGTACGCATATCAAATAATTCTTGAATTGTTGGTTTTTTATTATATGCAGTCAGGTTCTTTTATCTTTTATCCCCCGCTTTAGTAGCCATCTTTGGAAAGCCCTTGTTCTCAAAACAAAACAGGTGATTCTTACAATTGTCAAACTAAATTTTATCTATGGTTCTGGTTGCATAATTATTGTATTCATCATTTTAACTGAGATCTTATTTTACTTTGTCAGGATATGGACATCCAAGATAGAGAACTAGTAAATGACTGGCTCATGATCATAGTTTACAAAGAACGTGGTTTTGGCTGAAAAACATATTACCATGTGGTATGAATCTTCCTTGAAACTTCATGATCTTAGGCCTCTGTGTTTGTTTATTTAAGGTGTTAGCATAAATGGGAAAGCATACTTTTGAATGTCACATTGTTGCCTTCACTTATAATTTGCATAATGTCGATTGTGCTTTAGAATATTATTATTTTATTTTTATTTCTCCTTAGTAACTGTGGGCATAGCACCACCTGTTTTTGTGTTTCTTTTATTGTGAGGGCAATCCTTAACTGTACCAGTGGTTCCGATTATTTTGGTCTCTTAATGGGGTATTTAACCCTTGGCTGGGAATTAAATATTTAAGTAGATTTTTGTGATGCTTATCTGAACTTGAAGTGTTTTTTCACCTATTAAACGTGAGAATAGAGTTTCTACCTGATCCTTTATAGGGGATACTTTTGACTGGGGCAGGGAAACTCTAATGTTACTATGGATTGTCTTAATTGCCTTAGTTTCGACTGATGCAGAGTGTTTGACCAACACTGATGCTAATGCCTAATGCCTCATGCTATACTGCTTTGTCTTTCTTTGTTGGTAAGACATTTGTATGCTAAACCAGATGCTAATGCCTAATGCCTAATGCTATCACTTGTGGTTTAATTCAGATTCTGGGACAAAAAGAGTCATAGCTGGGCTGTTAATGTTCCTGTTTGTTTTCATTTATGCAGGTAACAATCTTGTAGAAAGGACTTATGAATCAGATGTTAATGGTAACAAGTTTAACACTCGAGTCCATACGATTAGATGTTAATGGTAACAAGTTTAAAACATGTGTCTTTGTTATACATACAGATTAAATGCAATGGATTGTATTTTTTGTATATGGTATTTTATTTAATATTATGCAATGGATTGTATTTTTTGTATATGGTATTTTATTTCTATTATGAGAGATTAAATGCAAATTTAATTTATAAATTAATAAATATATAAATATATATTTTTTTTAAAAAAAATTAAAATTACGATACGCAAAAATGTGTGTCGTCTTCATTTATGATATGGCCTTTCTTGACGGAGGCTTCCTTGATACGCATTGCGTGTCATAAACACGTGCGTCGTAAAGTTACGACACGCAAATGCGTGTCGTCTTCCTTTATGACAGGGCCCTCCTTCATACGTATTGCGTGTCATAACCGCGCGTCGTAAATGTGCGTCATAAATGCGCGTCGTAAATGCGCGTCGTCTCTCTTTATGACAGGGCCTTCCTTGACGCGCATTTGCGCGTCGTCTGAGCGTTTTACGACGCGCAATGAGCGTCCTAAAAGGCCTTTTTTCTAGTAGTGATGTATTCCTCTACTTGTATAGATGCATATAAATAATGTTTGAAGGACTTAGGAAGTCTTGTTCGCCCTATTTCCTTTTCTTCATAGAGATGTGGCCTGGTGGGATCGGATGTCCGTCCGAAGGTCGTTTGATCATTAGTTATATATTATGTATACAAGCATAGACATATGGTTTTACATTAGTCAGTCCAGTTGTGAGTCTCTATCGTTAGTCCAGTATTTTACATTAAATCTCACTATACGAGATACATCCTCTGTACACTGCCTTCTCCGTTGTCGAGTTGGTAACCAGAGTCTCTTGTAGGGAGAGCAGACATTGTGTGTATAGATCTATACGGGATTGACACCCCCACACCCTGACTGCTAGCTACAGTCCATGGCCCACCAAGCCAAGGGGTGACAAATGTCATGTTTATATCGACGCTTGCAGGGCGTCAAGATTCTTAGTGTCTATCAGTATGGTTACGAGTATCTCGGTGTTACCTATAAATTCATGGCTTTAAGGTAACGGGTTTTATACACAGTATTCACTGTATACACTGTGTTCACTGTATTGGACCTTACTAGCTATATCTTTCATTTGATACTGCTAGGGTCTGTCTCTACTGTATTGGACCTTACTAGCTGTATTGTTCATTTGATACTGCTAAGGTCTGTCTCTACTATATTGGACCTTACTAGTTGTATCTTTCATTTGATACTGGCTGGGGTCTGTATTCACTGTTTTAGACCGTGCCAGTTGTATCTTTCATTTGATACTGGCTGGGGTCTGTATTCACTGTTTTAGACTGTGCCAGCTGTACCTTTCATTTGATACTGGCTGGGGTCTGTGTTCACTGTTTTTAGACCCTACTAGACGTATCTTTCATTTGATACTGTCTGGGGTCTGTGTCTCCTTTGTTAGACTGTGCCAGGCATATCGTTCATTTGATACTCTCCTGGAGTCTATGATTCTTTTGCCTTAGTCAGTAGTCCTCACTGCTGAGGCAAATGTTATTTTCCCTAATATTCTCCGACTTTCTTAAAAAGCAAATCCCGTATTTTCATAATGAAAGTGTTTAAGGGAAAAACTACTTTTTACCACATAACTCTGACCAGTCTTGGTAGAAGACTGCTTTTTAATTAGATAATATAGGATTTTCTGCAAAGGACTCTATTCCACTGTATACTTGAAAAGTACTACTCATATAAAGTTATTTGTATAAAATGACACTAAGTACTTATGAACTCACCAGCATTTGTAAAAATGTTGATACTCGCTTTTCAAATAACTTGTATTCTCAGGTCAACGTTAGACAGGTACATTCCAAGAAAATTTTGGATGAAGAGAGTTTAGTACCAAGCTGCACTTATATTATTACTTGTATAACTTTGATGTTTCTATGTAATGTAAACTATGTAAAACTATTACTATTAATGCAATGGTTGTTGTACTCTGATTACTGTACTACATATGTTGTGATACTTGACATGACGTCATCCACCCCAGAACGTTTCCGCCGTTCCGGTTTTGAGGTGTGACATGACCTGGGCTGACTTTACTGCTAGGTTCAAAGTTGAGTTCGCACCGGTTATTGAGGTGAAACAGTTAGCCAGGGAGTTTCAGGACCTCACCCAGACTACAGAGACAGTGGCAGAGATTACCGCCAAGTTCAGGGAGAGGGCGCTTCTCGTTCCTTATTACGCAGCTGATGAGGAAATGAAGAAGGCCTGTTATCATGAGATGCTGTGGAGTGACATCTGCCAGTTTGTGAGCTGGTCCAGCTGTAAACCGTTGGATGACATGATTGCTAGGGTTCGGGAGAGAGATATTGACCTTGAGATGGAGAGGAAGAGGAAGCCGGAGGCGGCTTCGGGTACAGGGGGTTCGGGCAAAAAGCCCAATGTTTCAGAGCACAGATCCAGGAGTCACGGTCGATGTGGCAAGTGTGGGAGATTGCACGATGGGGCATGCAAGGCAGGGAGTGTCGGCTGCTATAAGTGCGGTCGGACTAGGCATATGAGCAGAGATTGTACAGCTACTATTACCGCCACCGTGGCGACTGATCTGATTTTCTTCCATTGCAATCAGAGGGGACATAAGAAGTCTTAGTGTCCAAGTTTAGCTGCAGCAGGGAAGGTGTGAGCACCCGCCCTTGCTACCTTGAGGAGGGTATGTATTTTTCCTTATCTCTACATTTATTATTGATTGTTTCTTATGGTTATATGTTTTGTATAGGGTCGTTCTCAGTGAACGATATATCAGCAACATTATTGTTTGATTCGGGGGCTACCGATCATTCGTCTCTCTTGCACTTAACAAGAGGTTTAGCAGAGCTCCAAGGGAGCTAGATTGTCCACTTGAGGTTGAGATAGCAGCTGACAGGACCGTTAGGCTTGTGAGAGTACATAGAGGATGTTCCCTTTAGTTGTTCGATGAGCAGTTTCCGATAGACCTAGTCCCTATTCTCCTGCTAGGGAATAAGGTCATAGTAGGCGTGGATTGGCTGAGCCCCAATGGGGCGGTGATAGATTGTGAGCTATAGTTAGTGAGGGTTCGCACACCCAGTGGGGGGAGAGTTATTGATTCAGGGCGAGAAGCCACAACGCAGACCAGTTCTGTGTTCAGCAGCGAGAGCGAGGCGCTAGTTTCAGTAGGGTTGCACCGGTTATATTGCCTATGTTTTAGATGACCAGGAGAAGGGAAAGACGACGGTTGATGATGTTCCGATAATGTGAGACCACCCGGATGTATTTCCAGAGGATTTTCCTGGAATACCTCCTAAGAGACGGGTCGAGTTCGAGATTGACCTGACCCCTCGTGCGGCTCTGATAGCCAAGGCACCGTATTGGTTGGCTCCCCTAGAGATGAAGGAGTTGTCTATGCAACTGCAAGAGCTGCTGGACATGGGTTTTATCAGGCCGAGCAGTTTGCCCTGGGGAGCACCGATTTTGTTCGTAAAGAAGAAGGATGGGTCGCACCGCATGTGTATAGACTACCGGGAGTTGAATAAGGTGACGGTGAAGAACCGTTACCTACTCCCGAGGATAGATGACTTGTTTGATCAGCTTCAGGGAGCATCTTGGTTCTCCAAGATTGATTTGCGCTCCGGGTATCACCAGATACGGTTTAGGGTTGAGGATGTGCAGAAGACTGCTTTCAGGAACCGCTATGGCCATTATGAGTTTGTGTTGATGCCGTTTGGGCTCACCAACACTCTAACAACATTCATGGACCTCATGAACCGCGTATGCAGGCCGATGTTGGATCAGTCTGTGATAGTATTCATAAATGACATCTTGGTTTATTCCAAGACACAGGAGCAACATGAGGAGTACCTGAGGGAGGTGCTAGAGACCTTGAGGAGGGAGATGCTTTTCGCGAAGTTCTCCAAGTGCAAGTTCTGGTTGCACGAGGTGCAGTTCCTTGGGCATCTCGTCAACCAGAAGGGTATACTGGTAGATCCGGCTAAGATAGAGGTTGTGATGCAGTGGGAGGTCCCGAAGTCTCCATCTCAGATTTGGAGCTTCCTAGGTTTGGCAGGGTACTACAGGAGATTCATCCAGGATTTCTCCAAGATAGCTGTACCGCTCACCCGACTGACTAAGAAGTCGGTGGTGTTTCGTTGGGGGCCTGAGTAGCAGGCAGCATTCGAGACCCTCAGATAGAGATTATGCGAGGCACCGATCCTTACCTTGCAAGAGGGAGTTGAGGATTTCTTAGTCTACTGTGATGCTTCGATCACAGGTATGGGGGCAGTGTTGATGCAGCGAGGCCGTGTGATAGCTTACGCCTCTAGACAGTTGAAGCCTCAAGAGGTTAACTACCTTTCACATGATTTAGAGCTGGGGGCAGTGGTGTTTGCCCTCAAGATTTGGAGACATTACCTTTATGGGGTCCATTGTACCATCTACATGGATCACAAGAGCTTGAGATATCTCATGGATCAGCCGAATCATAACAGGAAGCAACGTTGGTGGTTAGATGTGGTGAAAGATTACGATTGTGAGATCCTTTATCATCCAGGAAAGGCCAATGTGGTGGCCCACGCCTTGAGCCGCAAGGCGGCAGCAGCCCCGATCAGGGATATATGTCTGAGGATGACAATGGTTACTCCATTGTTGGAGCAGATCAGAGAGGCACAGGTCGAGGGCCTCAAAGAGGAGAGGCAGAAGTGTGAGAGGATCGTGGGCCTAGTAGCTTCCTTTGATTATGACAGTCGAGGACTGTTGACCCTTCATGGGAGAGTTTGGGTACCGTACTGGGGCGGTGTGCGGCAGGTATTGATGGACGAGGCCCATAAGTCTCGATTTTCCATCCATCCAGGGGCGACGAAGATGTATAGAGATCTTCGACCCTATTATTGGTGGCCATGCATGAAGCGGGATATCGCCTAGTATGTGGAGAGGTGCCTGACCTGCAGGAAGGTCAAGGCAGAGCTCCAGAGGCCTTACGGCAAGATGCAACCGTTAGACATTCCAGTGTGGAAATGGGAAGACATCACCATGGATTTCATCACTAAGCTTCCCAGGACCGCACGTGGAGTGGATTCGATTTGGGTTATTGTGGATCGGTTGACGAAGAGTGCTCAATTTATACCAATTCAGGAGAGCATATCAGCGGAGAAGCTAGCCAATATTTATATGCGAGAGGTTGTGGCACGGCATGGAGTGCCTGTTTCGGTGGTGTCAGACCGAGACGTCCATTTTACTTCCAGATTGTGGAAGCAGTTTCATGACGAGATGGGTACTCGTCTCCATTTCAGTGCCGCTTTCCACCCTCAGACGGATGGGCAGAGCGAGAGGACAATTCAGACTCTCGAGGACATGCTCTGGGCATGTGTTCTAGATTTCAGTGGCAGTTGGGATACGTACCTTCCGTTAGCGGAATTTTCGTATAACAACAGTTACCATGCGCGTATTGACCGCCCTCCTTTTGAGATGCTCTACGGGAGGAAGTGCAGGACCCCGATTTGTTGGGGCGAGGTCGGTCAGCGTGTCATTAGGAGCACCAAAGTGATGCTTAAGATGACAGAGTTGATCCAACAGGTTCATAGTAGACTGCAGACTGCGTAGAGTCGGTAGAAGAGTTACGCCGATAGGAGGCGTTCTGACTTGGAGTTTCAGGTGGGTGACATGGTCCTCCAGAAGGTATCACCCTGGAAGGGTGTCATCAGATTCCGAAAGAGGGGCAAGCTGGGCCCCAGGTTCATCGGTCCTTTTAGGGTTTTGGCCCGGGTGGGTCGTATTGCTTATCGGTTGGATCTTCCAGCAGAGCTCAGCCAGATCCACAACACCTTCCATGTTTCCCAGTTACGGAAGTGTTTAGTGGACGAGTCGGCAGTTGTACCTTTGGAAGACATTCAGGTTGATAGCAGCCTGAATTACATTGAGAGACCGGTCGTAATTTTGGAACAGAAGACAAAGACCTTGAGGAACAAGGTAGTTCAGCTAGTGAAGGTGCAGTGGCAACACCGGAAGGGTTCAGAGTGGACGTGGGAATCCGAGGAGGAGACGTTTGAGCATTACCCAGAATTGTTTTTAGATTCAGTGGCAGCGTACTTCGAGGACGAAGTCTAATTCAAGTGGGAGAGATTTGTAATGATCGTCTTCCGAGGTATAAATTTATTTAGACTCTCAAGCCTTATGTTGGGTTATAATAGAATTGTATATGGAATTGGGCCTCTTTGTTTTGGGCCGAGCCATAGTCTGCCCATAAGCCGTACGCGGGGTGTAAACCCGTTGTACGTTGGGCGTAGCGATTTAATGAAATGCGGGGAGGAGAAGCGTACGCATAGCGTACCATATGGTACGCCCAACGTACACGGCCAGAGGAAAAACCCTAATTTTAGGGGTTTTAAGGCTATATAAACCCCATTATAGCCTCCTTCCCTATTTTCCCATCAGCCTCCTCACTCTCAAGAAAACCCTAATTCGTTCGTATCCTCTCTTTATGTGTGAAGAAGCTTTTGTGAGTGTTTCAAGGAAAGAAAGCAGTGAAGAAGGAAGGGAAGAAGTTAGAGAAGAAGCTTGAGCTCAGGGATCTGGACTTAGCACCCTCTTGGTCAGCAAAGGAAGGAATAAAGTTCTGAACTTTCTTCCTCTTTCCATCTAGATCTAGGTTATGGAAGTTTGGACCTTTTTAAGTCCAAAGGTTGAGTCTTGATCATATAAGTCGGTTTTGGAGCTTGGGTTGCCATCCTTAAGGCTCAAAAACATCTTCCTAGCAATAAAGTTGCAATCTTTGTGGCTTATATGGAACCATGCATGAGATCTAGTTCCATGGAAGTAGAATGTTATTTATGGAAGTTTGAGCCTTTATGAGACTTTTAAGCCATCAAGTAGGCAACTTTATGGCTTACGATATGGAACAAGCTTAGGATCTGGATTTGTAGCTTCTAGATCGGATTATTAAGCACTTAATGATATTTTGGCTTTACAGGGCTGTACGTTGGCCGTATAAGGAGGTACGCCCCGCGTACAAGCCAGCAGCCAGTACGCTCAGCGTACCTTGCTGTACGCCCTGCGTACGCTGCCAGTTTGGGCTTCGAGTGTTTTGGGCCTTGATGTGGGCTGAGTTTCAGACTTAGGGTCCTTGGGCCTTAATGGTCCATCAGAATTCAGTTACTAAGGACCAAGGATTTAGTATTGGACTTGAGTCAGGCCCAATAAAGGGCTTTGGGCCCAATATAGCAAGTTGGGCCATTAATGGGCCAATAGTAAGCTTGGAAAGCCTATCTTGTTGTTGGATCTCCAGAAGTTAGATTATGGGCCAAGATTATTGTGGGCTGGTAGGTCCCATACGAGGACATAGGCCCACTTTAGAAAATTGGGCTGTTAGTGGGCCTATAGTGGGGCCATGGATGGACTTGGAAGGAATTGAGGGTTTGGGCCATGTTGTGACCCATGCCATAGCATGGGTAAAATGGTCATTTTACCCATAGGACAATCCCTATTCTAATTTAGTATTTTATTACCCTTGATAGTTAGGAAGTAGTCGGAGCAGTAGTCAGGAATTTCTCATTCAGGAGTTCAGCCGTCAGCATCACAAGGTGAGTTTCCTTCCAGTAGGAACGGGTCTAAGGCCACAATGCCGGCCTGTTTAACTAGCAGTAGTTTCCGGACTTCGGTCCAATGCAGTAGTTCGGATGTTTGTTGCCTTCGTGGCTCAGACAGGGTTTATGTGTTATGTGTTTCGGGCTACGGCCCGATGTAGTATGCAGTTTATGTGTTCATGCTAGTTGATATGTTTATGCTATGCTATGTTATGCTCAGTCAGTTACCGGACTTCGGTCCGATGCAGTTAGTTCCGTACTTCGGTCTGATGCAGGGGACAAGGTCCCAGTCAGTTCCGGACTTCGGTCCGATGCAGTTTCTGGACTTCTGTCCGATGCAGAGGGCAAGGCCCTGGTTAGTTCCGGACTTCGGTCCGATGCAATTTCCGGACATCGGTCCGATGCAGAGGGCAAGGCCCTGGTTAGTTCCTGACTTCGGTCCGATGCAGTTTCTGGACTTCGGTCTAATGTAGTGGGCAAGGCCCAGTATGTGTTATTGTATGGTATGTGGTAGCTTGCAGGAGCTCACTAAGCTTCGTGCTTACAGTTTCATTTTTGGTTTTAGGTACTTCCGCAAGTAATGGGAAGAGCCCGGGATGATGGCATCGCACACACCACAACTTCAGTTTGTCCTGGGAGTTGATTTAGCTTTTCATTGATATGACTTGATTCAGTCTTGATACAATTTTCTTATGATACTTGTTATGGTTTTGAGATATTGACATATGGGTTTTATTTTATGGTATTGATATAATGATTTTAGTAATGATTAAACAAAAATTTTTGGGTCATATTTTGGGTCGTTTCAAAAAAAGCTATAACTTTCGACTTTTCTAGTACCATACGTCGTTTTTTCTGTTTTGTTTTTCTCACATATATTATACATTTATTATTATATATTTCCCAAATTATAGCTTATATACACATACGTACACCCATGTATACCTTCAGAACAAACGTTTTGATTCTAATTTTTAAGTTTTCGAGCAAAAAACGTTGTTTATTTCGCTTATATATTTCTCACACTTGTATTATAAATCATTTTCTTTACATTTACCAAATTATATCTAATATACACATATAAACATTTGTGGTTACCATTGAAACTTCTTTACTAACACTACAAATAAAATTTTCATTTAGTGGCACAAAGTTTTAGTGGCATTTTATGTTTGGACCACTATAGCATACTTTTAGTGGCACTTTTGATTATGCCACCATAACTTTTAACAGATACAGTGGCACTTTTTTTTATGACACTGATTTCCATATCTATTAGTGGCATTCTAAATTAAAATGCCTCTAAATTAAAAACTTTTCATTACCACTCCTTTTTACATTGCGGGAAAACGAAATTATTTTCACTAAAAATTGCTCATTTATTCCTTAGCCTGTGCTTCGCCTGCTCGCTCGTGTCTTTCTTCTTCATGGGAACTGGAATGCTCCACTCCACCATGGGCTTTCACCCATCAACCTAGATTCGTCCACCGTGACTACGATACCTCTTCTCTGGTCGTCCTCCTCCGTTCACAGATCCTCCTCACTGCTTTGTCCCCTTCTGCCCTAGGTATTGGTCTACCCTAACTGCGATACCCTCTTTCCTTGTCCTCATCCGTTCAAAGATCCTAGTCGATGCTCCGTCCCCTTCTGCCCTAAGTCATCTTCCAGTTTAATTAGTGTAAGTTACTTTCATCTCTTTCATTTTCCTTTTAATTTTTCTTATGTATCGCTAAAATCATTATAACAAAATCAAACTTAAACTCTATTAGAAGTACCCATTTAGACAACATGAACAAAGGCTTATCTACTTCACCAATTTTTATCTAATTCAACTTATCTGGTTTTTATCTAATTCACGTAATCTAAAAAAAATCATGTTATCCTCATTTGGTCCTACTTAGAGTTGATTGCAGAGACCTTGGAAACACAGGCGTATCTGCTTCACTAATTAAAGGCTTGTTGAAACTAGAAAACAAAAGTACTTGTAAGTTTATATTTTCCTGTATGAAATTCTTCTGCTAAAATAATACTTGGAAAACACAGACTTTTCTAATCATCATATGAAGAAAATTGTATCAAAATTTTATAATAAAATAATAATTTAATTCTTCTTGTAAATTGTTTTGGTGTATTTGAGCTTTAAATATCATACCATAACACAAATCATGATATCTTATGTGGTATTTTATGATAGTAGGCAAATGAATAAATGGTTAGTGATATATTATGTGGTATTTCTTGTGTGTTTTGCTCAATTGTTAGTATTCTTTTTTTACTTATATAATGCTTTATATGAAAGTAAGTAAACTAAACCATGCATTTGCTATTATCCTTTAGGATTAATTATGCATAAATCTTGGATGTATCTTTCACCTAGATCTAGTGACTCTTTCATAAATGGGGTACAATTTTTTTGAATTTTGCATTTGAGAAATCTAGTGTTGATGAGAAGATATTATGTCTATGTTCACATTGTTTGAATATGTGTTATTCAACAAGAAGAGATATTGTTGATCATCTTATATGTTGGGGCTTTCATCCAGAATATACTAAATGAGTATATCATGGGGAAGGCTCAACTACTACATCTTCAAACACGATGGCGATGGAGGAGGAAGTGATTTTTCTACATGACATGCATGGATTGTTGAATGATCTTGTTGGCTGAAACCATGTAGGACCAAGTGAGGATAACATGAATAATGGTCAAGAGACGTAGAACATAAGAATTACTTTTGATGATATATTAGAGGAAGCTGAAGAAAAGGTGTATCCAAATTCAAAATACAACAAACTATCATGTGTTGTGCATTTATACCATCTGAAGTCCCTTAACCGGTGGAGTAACAAATCTTTTTCTATGTTGCTAGAGTTTTTAACAGATTTGTTACTTGAAGGAAACGTGTTGCCAAAAACAACTCAACAAGTGAAAAAAATGTTGACAAAATTGGGGCTTGGATATCAAAAAATCCATTCATGTGCTAATGATTGGATGTTGTTCTGAGTGGAAAAAAAGAAAGATGAAAGTTGTTCTATTTGTGGATCTTCTAGATGGCAAGTTCCTAAAGACCATTCAAATTATGAAATAGGTCCAAAAAAGAAAAAGGAAACAAAAATATTACATTGGTTTCTTTTAAAGCCTAGACTTCAGAGATTGTTCATGTCATCAAAGATAGCTAGCATTATGCAGTGGCATCATCTGGAACATGTTGATGATGGAAAAATATGACATCCTGCAGATGGTTTAGCTTGGAAAGATTTAGGAGAACGAACACAACACACAGTATACGACATGTTATCCTTATTCCTTATAACTTGCAGCCATGGTTAGTTATGAAACAACCTAATTTCATTCTTTCTTTATTTATACCTGGTCCTCGAAGTCCCGGAAAAAAAATAGATGTCTACATGCAACCATTAATACAAGAATTGAAGGAGTTGTGGGAGGTTGGAGTTGAGACATTTGATGAATCAACGAAAGAAAATTTTCAGTTGAAGGCATCATTTTTTTGTACAATATTTGACTTTCCTGGTTATGCCAAATTGTCTGGGCCGAGTACCAAGGGAACACTTGTTTGTCCAGTGTGTGGTTTTGATACCGATTCCAAATGGCTAACCAATGGGAAAAAACATTGTTATATGTTTCATAGGAGATGGCTTCCAGCTGACCATCATTGGCATATAGACACTTGATCTTTTGTTGGAAGAGAGGAGTTCAGAGAAGCTCCCAATCCTATTTCGGGTGAGGATGTTCTCCAACAATTAGACGATATGGGGTTTCTTGTCGATTATGTTGGTCCTTGGAAAAAAAGAATTTTCTTTAAGTTGCCATATTGGAAGCATTTGTTGTTGCGTCACAATCTTGATCCCAAGTACATAGAAACTAATGTTCATGAAAATATTGTGGGCACTGTATTGGGACAACAGTGGAAAACGAAAGACAACTTAAAAGCACAAATCGATCTACAGCTACTAGGTATAAGAAAAAAATTACATCCAAAGAAGCGACCAAGAAGCAATACTACTTACTTGCCAAAAGCATGTTATCAATCGACGGGGACCGAGAAATCTGCATTCTTGCAAACACTTATGTCAATTAAGCCCCCCTCCCCTCCCCCCCCCCCCCCCCGATGAATTTACATCCAACATATCTCGCTATGTGCAACTTAAAGACAAGAAACTAATTCGCCTAAAAAGTTATGGCTGCCATATGTTGATGCAAGAGTACCTACCGATTGCATTACGTGGAAGTTTGCTTGATCATGTAGTCTCAGTTTTAGTTGAGTTGTGTGAGTTTTTAGGATTATTTGCTATAAAGACCTATCTGAAGTTGATCTCAAATTTTTGAATGACAAAGTTGGTGTCACTTTATGTAAATTAGAGAAGATATTTCCTCCTTCCTTTTTTACGGTGATGGTACATGTAGTAATTTACTTAGTAAGAGAGGTTAAGCTTGGAGGTCATGTTGCCTTTCGATGGATGTATCCTGTTGAAAGGTAAAAATTTTATTTAGTATTTCTTTTCATGTCTCATTTTGTTACTATTTTAAAATAATCAATTATTTATAGCCATATAGGCATCTTTCAACACTAAAATCCTATGTGTACAATAAGGCTCATCCCCGAAGGCTCAATTCCTGAAGGTTTCTTAGCTCAAGAAAGTCTAACATTTTGCTCTAGATATCTCATGGGAGTAGAAATAATTTTCACTAGAGCACTTAGGAATGATGATGAAGGCCACCAAAATAAGATAGAAGAATCTAACGATCTTTGTCCCGGTCGTCCATTGGGCCATAAAATCCTATATACCTGGATACCGACCTAAACCAGGTCACTAGACATAATACCATCCTAACTACCAGGATGCAGATCTAGTAGATCAATAAACATATCAAGAAAATACCCGGATACAAATCTGATAAAGGGCCGGCCTTGGTCCCTTAGACCCTGTCGATATAGTGAGGATAACTCACCTCACAATTGTTTGGTTATGAGCATAACATCATTCCTATGGTGTTCATGCAACCCTAATTGCTTTGACTAGGTTTTTCTAATACAACATTGAATATAAAATCAATAAACCCTAATTAACTAGCATACAAATCTGAAAATCAGATATAATTAGGTTTAGGAATATTACCTTGATTGTTATGTAGTAATAACAATCATAAACCTCCTTGATCTTGACTTCTGAAATCCTAGTGCCTCAAATGTTGCACCTCTAATGGAGTCACAAACACCACTAGCAACAAGATGACTTAGCAGAGGGGAGGAAATCGGCTACGGAAACACCAAGAAGAATAGGGCCGAAATCCATATGTTAGGGGGCCTATTTATACTTGTGGCTGCTAGGGGTTTTAGCTGGAAACCCTAATATGACTGCTTAAGCCTTAAGCAACCCATGGACTCCTTCTAGAATATTTCTTGGACGAATTCCTTATGGGCTTCCTATTAAATTCGTCCAACCTATATTCCAAGGTGATCCATTAGCCCAATTGCAATTATCTTATAATTACAATATCAGTCCCCTTGATTTAATTAATCTCTTTTGACCACAAAATTAATTCTAAATTAATTCTTAATCAATATTAATTAAAAAATATGATTTCTCTTTTGTCGCACCCCAAAACCAAGAACGGCGGAAACGTTCTTTTTTTTTACTTCTTTCAAAGGGGGAATGAAGAAAAGAAAATAAGCAAGGCATAAGTGAGTCTCGTGCGCTAAGCAGGAGTAGGTCTTTGGTCAGTGCGCCCACAAAGTAAGGGAGGTTCGGACTTTTCTTACATAGACGGAAGTTTCACTGAAAGCTAATGCGAAATTAAGAGAGACTCTGGGGCGGAGGACGTCATGTACAGTATCACAACATTGTAAAGTAGCTAACAAGCAACAACATCATCCATTGCATTAATAGTATAATTTTAATACAAGTGTGTTCTTTCATAGAAAAGACATGAAAATAAGTAATCAAAATAAAAGATGAGTCTTGACTGCTCCGTCTTCTCAAAACCTGGTCATCGTACCTGTCTACTGGTGACCTGAGAATACAAGTTATTTTGAAAGCGTAGATCAACATTTAAGCTGGTGAATTCATAAGTATTTTAGTCTCATTGATTTGTAAAACTGTAAAGAAAAGACTTGTAAATGTTTGAAGAATAAGTTTGTATAAGTATGAAAACCCTAGAAAATCCCATATTTCCTACTAGTATAAAATGTAGTCTTCTACCAAGACTCGACTGTTTTGAAGGTTTGAACCTCTGCAAAAATGAAGGTTTTTCCCTTGTACAACTATTATTATTAAAATCTAATCTACCTCATCGATTATGTGAATGTGTCACAAAATAAAGGTTATAAGGAAAATAATATAATTATTGAAATCGTATCCTTTTGTACTAGGATAAACACGGCGTAGCAACTTGCCGAACCGAACAACCGTATCCATCCGTCAATGTATGTTTTCCCACTGTAGCTAACAGCCGGGTGTAGAATGGTAAGTCTTGTATCGTATATAGAAGTATCTCTTCATATAGTATGTAATAGTATCTCTTCATATAGTATGTAATAGTATCTTTGTATAGACTCATGAATGAGCTGACTCTTGTGTGATTCCTTATACTAGGAATAGTAAGTAGTATCTCTTAACTATACCTATTATAGTTACTAGTAATGTATGTGTATAACCGAAGTATGCCTTTGCTACCCAAAGGTACTGAATTGACAAATAGAACTTTTATGTCTATGTATGTATACATAATATATAACTAATATTTAGACGACATTCGGACAAATAACCGATACCCTAAGGCCACATCCAAACAAGGAAAAGGAATTAAAGCGAGCTAGCAGTCCTAAGTCCTTAAAACATTACTTATATAACTATACATATATATAGGCATGCAATTGACAATATAAAAGTATAAAAGAAGTTTTGTAAAACCTTTGAAAAGCTAATAAATAAGAATTTATGACTTGATGCCAGTTTATAAAACGATTTAAAAGCAGTTTGTTTGATAGGAACAATTTAGAGTTTAAGAAATCCTTTGTTTGAAACACAATTGTAACCGAGTTTGAAAGCAAAGATACAACATGTAAGACAGTTTGATAAAGAGTTTAACATTTAAAAACGTTTTGAGAAGTCATTTTGAAGTAGTATACTGAGTAAAACAGCTAAAAGTGTAGTAAATGCATTTGTATGCTAGTTATTAATCACATGTGATTGATATAATAAATAGTATGATTCAACTTGTATCCCCCCCATAAAAGCATTTAAAAACATTTAAAAGGTTAATTAAGGGGTATGAACTCACCTGTAGTGAGTGGATTGTACGGAAGTGTTGGACAAGGTGCTAGGTGTCAAGTGAGGACTTGAACACACACAATGATCCTAAATACATATAATAACACATATATGTATCCAATTAGTCATTTAACAACTAATTAAATAATTTAAGACATCATAGGACATGAAAACACTTTGATTCTGGTACTAAAGGTACCAAAGGGTTACATCTAAAGGTTGCGTGACATGGCATTGGAGTTTATGGCCCAAGGACCACTCCTTATGGAGTTTACGGCCTAAGGCCATTTCCCCCATGAGTTACAGCTGTAAACTCATGGTACTAAGTGTCATTTGGTTATTTAAGGTATTATAAGTCATGAGTAAGCATTCTATGTTCAAGTCCAATCATTAGGAAGCATTAGGGGCACAATATCACCACCTTATAGAGTTTACGACCTAAGGACCATTTCCTTATGAGTTTATGGCCGTAAACTCTATGTGGACTTGGTTTCTTTGATGTTTAAGGTCCTAAACACTTCAAGGAAGTGATCTAGACTAGTGTCTAAGGCTTAGGAAGTGATCTAGACTAGTGTCTAAGGCTTAGGAATTGATCTAGACTAGTGTCTAAGACTAATGTCTAGACTAGTGTCACATCTTTTAATATATTATTCATATAATATATTAATATATCACAATTAATCCTCTTTCTCCTTAATTCATCCTATCAGTTGCTATGGTGAAGGCAACCTAAAAGGACCATGCTCATAATCGGGTCAAGTACATACCAAAATAGTTATGGGCTTAGATACCTAATCCAATAGCAATGTCGATCTCAACTGATGAACCAAACTCCCAAATCGCTATCTCACCACAAATCCCGAACTATCCAAAAATAATGAGTACTAAGTCAACAATCGGAATATCAATCTTGACCAAAGGTCCCACATAGCATGCTAGTCCATTTTGCCTTTTTTATAATTTGGGCTAAGGCCCAATACCAAATCCATGATCCAAAAGGACCATATCTATAAGCCCCATTATTAGCCAAAATTTCCAAATTGGGCCCAAATCCTTATCGGGCCTTTTTCCAAAGATCCAATCCTCCAATTGTGTGACAACCCGGAATTTTCATACGGTCAAACCCTAAAAGTCAATCACTTCTTATTATAAGTTAATGTCATTATTTCTTATTTTAGCAAATTTAAAGTTCGTTTTATTATTTTAATATTATTCTTTAAACGAACGGGTGAAAGAAAGCGTCGTCTCGGGTTTTGAAATTTAAAAACTGCAAACACATCGTGCCTTAGAAGTTCACGGCCAAACTTTTATGTTTCGGTCGGAAAAACATCCAAAAATCGTGAACTCATGCATAAGCATGAGTTTACTCCTCAAGTTAATCACTTTTCACTTTTCACCCTAAAAGAGTAAACTCCAAAAGAGTAAACTCAAGAAACCCTCTCAAGTATCATCTTAGAATCAATTCAAGATCTTCAAACTGGTAAGTGTTCTAGCCATTCCAAGTTGATATAACACTTAATCTAGTTTTTGTGCATCTATTCATCCATTCATTTTTGTGTTTTGATTAGATTTCCAAAAACACCAAGAACACACACTAAGTGTTCTTGGACTTTTAGCATATTTCAAGCTTCCTTATAGTAAGTACTTCAGTGCTTGAGTCTTATTGGGTTAGTTTTACATGTTAGCATCTAGAAAATATGCCAAGAACACAAGGAACAAGGTGTTCACAGTCTAAGAATGTTCTTGGGCCGTAAACACCAAATAAAGCACCAAAGTGTGCCTAAGTCCTTAATCTAAGCCCTAGTTGGATGTGTAAACCTTCCTTGATATGTTTGAACCTTCCCTTGATGTGTTTAAGCCTTGAAAAACACCAAAGTCCAAAATTTTCATGTGTTTACGGTTTGGGGAGCTCCCAAAACCGTAAACACCCTTAAGTGTGTTTATTTGGGTCATATTCCTTCCTTAGGCCCAAAAACTAACCTAGACAATTACCTTGATGAGTTAGGGACTTGAAAATATAACAATACCAATTTCCATATGGGTTTAAGGTAGTTAACCCAAAGGAAAATGACAATATCAATTAGTAGTTTAAAGATAATTGGGTACATATATGTGTGATTATATGTTAACTAGGATTATAGAGTGTGTTCAGGACTTCACTTGACACCTAGCAATCCTACATCTTCCGTACATCCGAACCACTCACTACAGGTGAGTTCATACCCCTTAATCAATGTTTAAATGATTTTAAATGCTTTAATGGGGGGGGGGGGGGAATACAAGTAGAAAACAACATGTTATTAAATCACTCATATGTATTTATAACTGTGTTTTCATCTAGTAGATTTCACATACTTCAAAATGTGATGCATGAAATGGTTTGCTATCTTAAAAATACTTTGTTATCAAATGTATTACTTTTGAAATCTTTATTAAAATGACATCAAGTCATTGTTAATTATTGTTCAAAACTCATAGATGTCTTACAAAACCATTTTTACCTTCTTGAACAAAACTATTTCTATACACTGATGTTCTTATATATGTATTGATGTTATAGTTTTCATCCTTCATTCAGTTTCCCACACTCTTATGTAGCAAGGGTGCATAAACCTGTTTGGACAATCAATTACCTTCCAGTTAACTATTATAGGGATAGTTAGGAGATACAAAACATCATTCCTATTACAAGGAATCACACCAGAGTCAGTTCATTCATGAGTCTATACTATACATTACATGTTACATGAATACGTCTACATAGATACTCTTACATGAATACATTTACATATATACATTTATTTGTATGTACTTACATGGATACTTGTACCTCGATTCACTAGGATGATTTACTAGTACATTATGTGTAAATTTTCCTGCCCATCCCAGTTCAATGAGATGTCTAGACGGGACTAACCATTCCGAAACCCACATGTTAGCAACAGTGGTAGATGAACATCTATGGATGCCTACGGTTATTACTTATACTAGGGGTACCTTTACGGGACTAACCATTCCTTTAGCCTACTGTTCTCTATAGAGGTAAATGACCATCTACGGATGCCTACAGTTAATAGTTATACTAGGAGTACCTTTACGAGATTAACCATTCCTTAACCCTGCTGTAGCTACAGAGGAACAATTGAACCATCTACGGATGTTCAAAGGTTATACATTTCGCTATTTGCGATGTCGTGTTAATCCTAGTACAAAAGGATAACACTTACATGATTCTATTTTTCCTATTACTTTATTTTGTGATACATTCACATAAACGATGAGTTAGACTAAGTACTGTTAGTAATAGTCAAAAAGGAAGAAAAACCATCTTTGTTACAGAAAAACATACAGGTCTTGGTAGAAGACTACCTTCATACATACATGTCTTGGTAGAAGACTACTTTCAAAACATTCGGGTGTTTGTAGAAGACTACATTTTATACTAGTAGGAAATATGGGATTTTCTAGGGTTTTTCATACTTATATCAACTGATTCATTCAAAGATTTTCATGGCATTCATAATAGATTTCCAAAGCAAGACAATGACACTTAAATACTTATGAATTCACTAGCTTTAAGCTAATACTCGCTTTCAAAATAACTTGTATTCTCAGGTCACCAGTAGACAGGTACAATGGCCAGGTTTTGAGAAGACGGAGCACAGACAAGACTCGTCTTTTATTTTGAT
Source organism: Lactuca serriola (assembly GCF_051521515.1). Classification (NCBI taxonomy): domain Eukaryota; kingdom Viridiplantae; phylum Streptophyta; class Magnoliopsida; order Asterales; family Asteraceae; genus Lactuca; species Lactuca serriola. Next base: position 23,572,100 of record NC_136409.1, on the reverse strand, counting down.
TACATATTTTGGTGTCTTATTACAATGAAAGAACACACATGTATTAAAACTTTACTTTTAATGCAATGGATGATGTTGTTGCTTGTTTACTACTTTACACTATTGTGATACTGTACATGACGTCCTCCACCCCGGAACGTTTCCGCCGTTCTTGGTTTTGGGGTGTGACAAATTGACCCAAGACTCACCAATCCAGAGGGTGCATTAGGGCCCAAACAGATAGCCCAAACTCGAAGCCCAAAGCAAAGAAACCCAAAATAGTTGCATACGCGAGGCGTACTCCTGAGGTATGCTCAGTGTACACGAGGCCTCGCATTGACCAAGATACGGGGACACCGACTGAGTACGCGGGGTGTACGCCTCCCTACACGGGGCGTAACCTTGCAGGTCTTAAAACTTCCAAAAGTTCTTAAGGGATTAAGCACTTGAGCTTAAACTTCAGATCCACTGCTCAAATGTGATTTAGAACCACAAAGTCTCAAACTTTAAGACTTTGGTTGACTAAAAAGGGCTCAATACATGGTCTTAATCCATTAAGACCTCCTACAAAGAACTAGGGACCAAACTAGCTCAAGGGGCCTCATTTTTATGCCTTAGGACCCATTGTAGGCTCTGAAAGGACATTTCAAATCGTCCAAAACGAACCATGCATTATAATGGGACTTTATGGGACCAAAGAGTGCAAATAAGCTACCAAGGATAGATCTAGAAGAAATAGGCACAAAGGTAACAACTTTATACCTTTTGGAGCTCCCAATACAGATGATGAACCAAGATCTAGAAGCCAGTCTTCCATCCTTGAATCCTTGACGCTCAAGCTTCTTCTTAAAGACACAAAAAACACTTCCAAGCTCAAGAATGATCACTGGGACGCTAGGGTTCTCTCAAGTCGGCTAAGGGAGGTGTGGAAGCTGAAAGAGATGAGAGGAAATGGTCCATAAGGTGCTTAAATACTCCACAAACCCTAAAACTTAGGGTTCCAACTTGGCACTCGTATGCCCAGCGTACACATGCGTACGCCCAACGTGCTAGGGCGCGCCCTAGTACGCTTAGCGTACCACATGTACGTCCAGCGTACTATTTCAATTTCCCAAAATTACCACTTTGATACTAGGGCCTCCTTTTGCCACTTCCTTCCAAACCAAGGGCCAAAAATGACATAATTAATAATCCGAGGGATGAAATTGAAGCTACCTGAAAATAGGATGTTACAAACTCACCTCTATCGAATTTCCTCCAATCCTTCATCCAATTCCATGCTTTCAATTCTGAAATTGCTTCTACTCACACGAATACGGTGAAGATAAATGACGAACCAGATTTATTGTCGATTTCCAAATCCCAATCGATCAAACTATCATCATCGATCATCAATCTATATGAAATCTGAAATTCCCCAACGATGGAAGTTTCATTGTTGCTAAACTCCTTGATCTCACGTTCTTCATAGAAAAAAATCCACTGAAGATTCTTTGATTTTGAATCGTTTTATCCTCCATCAATTCGTTCCCCGGAGTACACCGTAATTGCCGACTTCATCTCAGCTTCCACTATGGATTGAAGGCTAGAACGGAGAAGATGATCCCTTGTCAATCAAAAGTTAGGTATCATATGTTTCTATTGTTGATTCCTAACCATTGTTTGACCTTTATGAATTGTTTTTGCCTAATCGTTAAGTTGAACTTGTTTAGTCAATATGCTTTTAAAAAGATTTAAATCCTTGTGTTGATTGTAGGTATGAAAATCGACACCTGTGTTATTGAAAAATATAGATTTTTTTTGCACTCAACATGTTTGATGAAATGCCTCAATAAGAAATATCATAGGTTAACTTTACGTTGACTTCATGAATGATGAACCAATTCCAATAAGGATTCTGAGCAATTTCTTTTGGCTATATTTTGAGAAATGGATGAGGAGAGAGCCACATCTGCGCACCACAATATGATATAACTCAAAAGCTCAAAAGCTCATCAATCGTCATATAATATAACAGCTTCATAGTTAATGTAGGAGTTGCTAAATTGTGATTTAAAGATGTTTATATATGTATATGTTAAATAAATAAATATATATATATATATATATATATATATATATATATATATATATATATTATTTATACATTTGGAATTTACATTTTTGAGTGGAAAATAATTCAAGGAAAAAGTTCATTTTTTAGGCATATTATATTCATATTAAAGTTTCCAGTATTAGTATTACATAATTGCTAGCCTTATAGCCTATTTATTCCATATTGTGTAATTTTTTATGTTTAGTAATATTCTATAATAAAGTTTCTGAACTTTTGGGAAGTCGCAAAGTCTTCATTAAAAAAATTCATTGTTTTTCAAATTTTTTGATGCATATCGTACTATAAAACAGAGGTATCCATCTATGGAGATGAATTTTTACATATATTTGTATTCTATTTGTAGCCATATGAAGCTTTGATTTTGTGTTTTAATGAGAAAATAAATGTTGTTTTTATTTTATTTGGTCTTATATATCTTTCCTTTCCCCCTCAATTATTTGGATTGTATTAGGGAAAACGAGGCATTGCTTTCTGTTTTGTCCGACCTTCTCTTGGAGCTTGATAGTTTGAATGAGGGAAAATCCCAACAAATCTTTTACACCAAATATTTTCTAAGTAGTTTTTTTTCCTACTAAAATTTTTAAGTATACCCTAAAATTTCAATTGTTAAAAATAAGTAAAATCTTTAATTTCATTTCAGGAAACAAGACTGCTAACGTTAATTAAAGGTGTTCTTTTTGTAAACATATTTGATTGATGATCTTAATAACATTTTTTGCAGGTCGGCTCTAACTTGTTCATCCACGTGCTATCAAGACAATAAAAAATCTTTATGTTGAGAATGAAAGGGTAATTCTAAACTTCCTTCTCTATGTAAGAAATCTTCATGTTGACAAAATCATAAACCAAGGGTACTTACACCCAAGTACTAAAACAACATTTAGAAAAAAAATTCTAAAGTATAGAGCTTGGTGCTTTTATCTTATTGTACCCTACACACTTTTGTTCATAATACTATGAACAAGGGAAATAGAGATAAATAAACCCAAGAAACAATAACTACTACTAGTGTCATATTACATGATGTTTCACTTTCTTTTGTTTGAAACAATATTTGGTCTTTAGAGGATTGATATTTTCCATGTTGGCAGGTTGTCCTAGAGGGTAGATGGCAAAAAGGTTATATGGCAATGGCTACAGTAATGCATGTATTTTCCTTGGTTAATTACTAATTTCAATTGTTGATCTCCTCATCACTAGTTATGTTCATGCTCGCAATCTCTCAGTGAATCAGTTGGTATTTGTTTTTTTCTTTTAAATATTTTTAAGTTTTTTTTGTCATTTTGTGGCTTCATATATTTGATTGAGTGGCTAACCTAATTTTCATCAGGTTCACGTATCGTGTGCTGGTGAGTTTCAGTTGGGCAAGATTGAACTTCTGAAGGATGCATGTCATTGAATTTGAAAAAAGAAGGTGATTTTATGGATGCGGATGAGATAAATGACTCACATGTGTATATTATTTTTTATGAATAATGTTAAATGAATATTCGACTAGTTTTTATACTTTGAAACTTTATATGATGTGTGTATAATATACAACTGATTTTCTGTTTTAATATGTTTTTTGAATTCAATAAAACAACTATTTGAACAAGTAGGATCTTCTTTAGGGTTCTATTATGGAATTTGCGATTTGGATTTGAAGTGTTTTTGTTTTATAACATGTTTTTAGTATATTCATCTGATAAATTTCTATAGAGAAGTTCATGATCTAATTGACATGGATCAGAAACTATCTTTCTGAATTCTAATTCACTTCTGACTATATTTCAGGTCAAGTTTGTGAATCCATTAGTGCAATCGCCCATGGTTAATGATGTGGCTTATGAAAAAATGGTGAAGCTAGCAAAATGTCTTACTCCAGTCACTAAGTCTATTTGAGAGAGTAATGCATGTATTATTTGTGTCATGCAAATATGGCCCCTCTTCCAGTTGGTTCTTTTAGTTTTGTTTTACCGGTAAGAATTACTAATTATTCATATCACATGACCTTAATCAATATAAGATTTTGAGAAAACACTAATGTTTCTTGTGCTTTTTTTCAATAGATAATGGAGAGAATACTTTCATTTCCTAAGAAGACATGGCTTCATGGTGATGTACTTCGAATACTTTTCCTACATATGGATCCAATATTACCCCTTACCTGACTTAAAATGCTTTAAGTTAAGTTTTTAAATATCTACACATTATTATTTCAAATTTCATGTTGATATTTCTAATTATCAAAACTATGAATTATATGTAATTTGCATATGAATTACATGTGATTCACATGTAAATTACATGTAATTCAAATACGAATCAAATGTAATTCACATATGAATCACAACTAATTCACATATGAACTACATGTGATTCACATATAAATTATATGTGATTCACATATAAATTATATGTGATTCACAATTAAATCACATCTGATTCACAATTAAATCATAAGTGAATCACATATGAATTACATGTGATTCACATATAGGTTATAGATTCACAAGTAAATCACATGTGATTCACTTGTAAGTCACAAGTGAATCACATATGAATTACATGTGATTGATATGCAACTCACATATAAATCACATGTAATTACCAAGTAAATCACAAGTGAAACATATGTGAATTACATGTGATTCATATGTAAATCACAAGTGAATCACATATGAATTACATGTGATTCACATGTAATTTACATATAAATCACATGTATATCACAAGTGAATCACACATGAATTACATGTGATTCACATCTAAATCACAAGTGAATCACATATGAATTACATGTGATTCACATGTAATTCACATATGAATCACATGAATCACATGTAATTCACATGTGAATCATATATGAATTACGTATGATTTATATGTGATTCACGTGTAAATCATATGTAATTCATATATAAATCATATGTAATTGACATATAAATCACATGTAATTTACATTTGAATCTTACATGGTGTGTGTGTGTGTATATATATATATATATATATATATATATATATATATATATATATATTTTTGTGAGTGTTCTAGCATTAATCATTTTTAATTTTTTTTTTTTGTAGATTTGGAAGAATTGGAATATATTGAAGAGGAGAAAGTGATAAATTGAAAAAAAAAATATGAAAATCTTGACACTAAGAAATGATGTTACTTTAAATCATTGTAGCATTTTTTATTATTTTTTTATTTTATTTTGTATCGAATAAACTATTTATACTATTGTGTTTATATATTAGTTAATAAATATTTCTTTTTTTTTTTTATGAAAAATACGCATATATCATCTTAAAACGTTATATAATTTGGTTAAAATAATTACAATTTTTTTTAATTTTCCAGTTTTTTTTTTTAAATTTAGTGGTCTTTAAAAATTTAATGGTTTAAAAAAATTGCAGCTTGTAAAAATAATATATTTTTTCTAGATTTTTTTTTAAAAAAATTCATATTTTCTAAAAAAAAATAAAAAGTCAGCATTTAAAAAAATGAAAATTATTTAAAAAAAAAATCAGAAAATTTGATTTATTATGTTTGTTTTTAGTCTTTTTGATTAATATTTCCAATAACACCAAAAATTAAACATTAAATGAGATTGGTAAGATCAAGATCATATCTTTTATGAGTTAATTTTGATACAACGCTCCACTTTTACTTCTAGTTCTCAACGGATCACACCCCTATATATATATATATATATATATATATATATATATATATATATATATATATATATATATATATATATATAAGAAATGTTGGGTCAAAATATGGTTTATACTTTGCTTTATAAGTGTTAGGGGTGAGGAGTAGAGATTAATGAAACACAAGGAGTGTACGACCAAGAGAGAAACTAGAGAGAAGTTTTGTGTGTGTGAATCTTTTGTATCAGGATCTTCATTCTAATCAATTCATACATAGATTCATCATATTCTTCTTCTTCTTCTCTTCTATTTGATCTGACATCATCCGTTTGATTAAGATTTCGCACCATCAAACGCATCTGATTGATACACAGGCATTTTAGCAACATATAATTGCTATTAGAGCTTGGTTGTATCGGTCAATTTTGTCAGATTTGGAGCATTATTTGATCTTGTTTTCGAAAGATTTTTGCGTTTTTGGATAGATCTCTGAAAAATAATGGGGGTTTGTTTTTCGTGTTTTTCATAAAAAAAAGGGTTTTTGATCGAGTTTTGGAGCTTCAAAGTCGAAAAATCGGTGTTTTTGGTCGAAACCTGCGAGGGCGTGGCGGAGTTTGCGGCCAGCGGATAGGGTTTCGGAGTTCACGGCCCGAGGTTCACGGTCCGAGCTTGCGGCCTCGGAGTTTACGGCGGGTCCTCGGAGTTTGCGGTCCAGCAGTCTCGGTCTTCGCCTCGCACCTCGGTCCTCGTCCTCGCTTCGCAGCCTTCACATATAAAAAAAATAGCAAGCAGAAGCGGAGGTGCCGGGGTTCGATCTCACGACCTCTGGTTCACCAAGCGGCACTACTTCCAACTCCTCTAGGCCACGAGTTGATACATTCCTTCCCTATTTAATTCATAAAGCGTCTTTTTCATTTCAAGTTTAGCATTTTTGACACTTTTAACCCCAAAACTCAATCTCTTTTAATTTTAAATTCTTTTTTCATCCAAAATAAAAAAATTAAAATAAAATAATAATAATAATAATAATAATAATAATAATAATAATAATAATAAAATTATATTTTAATTTTTGACTATTATTTTTTAACTTTTGACCTTAAATTTTGACATTGACTTCAAAGTTTGACCTTTGACTTTAAACTTTGACTTTTTCGTTTAACTTTTAAATTTTCAAATTTAGCTTTTTGGTTTGACTTTTGAGTTTAAATTTTTAAATTTGACTTTTAAGGTTGACTTTTGAGGTTTATAATCAAAGGGTTTGACTTTTAAGTTTGATTTTGGTTTCTAGTTGTGCTTTTTAATTGATTTTAAGGTCTACGAGGGAGTTGAAAACATGAAAGAGAGTCGTCGGGATATGTTAAGACAAAATTTCAACATTTTCGATTATATCCCTGGAGAAACCCTCGAAACTTAGTTGCAGCGATTTACTACACTTACTACTGAGATGAATATAGCTGGGATCTTCTTGTCTAAGTTTGAGATAAACAAAAAGCTATTGAATTCACTTCCGAAATCGTGGGGTATGAACGTGGTTATCATCAAGAAGACAAAAGATCTCAATCATCTTAGTCTTACTGATGTAATTGAAGAACTTAATGCTTTGAAGTGTAGAAAAACAATGAGTTCTGAAAACATTCTGGTCACTGAAGTTACATGTACTCCAGCTTGTGAAACTATGATTAAATTTCTTCGGGAACAAATTGATTTATTAAAAGAGAAGTTGAGAACTTGAGATATGAAGGATATCAACTCAGGAAATGACATAAACCCCTGAAGGCTGAATTAGAAGCAAAAACCAAAGACTTTAGGAAGCTTCAGGAAGAGTATAGCAACAAGTGTGAAAATTATGACTATATTAAGAGACAACTTGCTGCTGTAACTGAAGAACTTGACACATCACACATTGAAAATTAAGTGTGGAAAAACAGATGTCAGTTTCAAAAATTAGTGTGCGTCAAGTCAGATAGTCGAGTCATTATTTGAAACCCAATTAAAATTCAAAGATAATCAAAACAAGGGTCTAGTGTATGATAGTGTTCCTCCACCTCTCAATCATACCTACACATCCATCCCTATGACACAGGAAGAAATTGACAGGGAGGCACATCTTTAATATGGAAAACCAGCTGGATTTGTGTCAGGAGGTATTCAAGTTGAAAATACTAATGCTTATACTTTATGTGCATGTAAAGTAGCAGAAGATAAGAACAAAGAGAAAACCATTGAACAATTCAACATCTCCTTGAACTCAGAATGTATTGCTTCGAATTTTGTTATTCCTAACAAACCTGTCGTTGAGAAATACAGGCCACCGATTCTATTGAAACATAGTGCCTGTTGCAATTGTGCTTGTGGGAACAATAAGAGACAAGGCAAGGATACGCCACCAGGGGCAGGAAGAAATAAATTTATAGTGAAGAAAAAGACATGTTTTCACTGTGGAACACCTGGACACATTGCCCGAAACTGTCCAAATCGCGCATACGTTCCCTATTGCGCACAAGGATGGCAAAACGCGCCAAATGGGAGATACTTCAAAAGAAACCCTTCCAGGTCACGTTCAGACAATGGTGACTGGAATGCGCAGAAGGCTAAGAATCAAACCCATAAGGCCAAGCATCCAACTCCCAAGAACAAGAAGGAAATGTCAGCCAAGAAGCCCAATCCAAGAGATGCTCCAGTGAAACAAAGACCGGTTAGGTCAAAGTCATCTCAACGGCCGACATCAAGTTCAAAAGAAAGTACTGAGCCACCCATAGGATCGAAAAAGAAATGGGTTAAACCCAACTACAAATGGGTTCCAAAGGCTCACTCTCCCAAATCTCCTAATGCTTCTAATATTTATATATCTTCTGTTTATGATAAACAGGACATGTCATGGGAGAGAGTACCGTGCAAGGATAACAAAGGTCGACCCAGTTTCAAAATGGACTAGGTTCCAAAGACCAACTGATCCCGCTCTGTGTCAGAGCAGCTATGGAGGCATATCATAAGACTTCGGTTTGTTGATAGTGGCTGTTCTAGGCACATGATAGGAGGCATCTCTCAACTGTACAACATTCAGAACTTTGTTTGAGAGGATGTGTCCTTTTGCGGGAAAGGAAGAAAGGAAGAGATCACAAATGGGTTAGTGTTTAATGATATGAAGAATTTTCGGATCTGTTCTGAGATTATGCTTGCTGTTCTCAGACCTTTAGAATGCAGATTCAATCGGTGAATTACGGTTTGCGTTTTCTTCTCTATATTCCTGAGTTTCTCTTAAGCTGATTCGCTTTAAAGACTAATTTTTGTTTTAGGATAGTTTAAATTTGTGCATTTACTTTCGTTTCTCTACTATGCACAAAATTAGGAGGAGAAATAAAAACAAAACAAAAATTAGAAAATTTTTAATTTAAAAAAAAATCCAAAAACATAAGAAAATCAGAAAATCAAAAATATGGTGTTAATGGAATGTGCTTGCAGGAGATGTTGTCACACCCCGAAACCGATGGTGGAAACATTCCGAGGCGGAGAACGTCATGTAAAGTATCACAACCAATGTACATAGTAAGCATAGTAAACACAACCAATACATTAGATAGGAATATTTACATTTGTTTGAAATTAAAGAAATACATGTTTTATATATATATCAGTATGAACAAAAGTAAAGACGAGACTTCTGAACGCTCCGTCTTCTCCAAAAGAACGCGGGATACCTGTCTAACAGGAACCTGAGAATACAAGCAGTTTTAAAAATATTAGCATAAAGCTAGTGAGTTCATAAGCGGTTTGTTTTTGTAAAAGAACAAGTTTCCTTTGGTTTTCTGAAGAAGTTGTTATCCAAGAAAATCCCATATTTTCTTATAAGAAAAGTTTAGTTATCCATTTGTTACACATTTTGGTTAAGAACAGTTATGTTATCTCAGGAAAAACCCTTATTTTCCTTAAAAGTTGGTGGTTGGTTATCGTTTCGGAATGCGATGTACAAGTATCTACCATACTTGTAGTATTAATGAAGTATTCTGAAAGCCTGGTTATCCTTGAAAAGTGTGTTAGTTTTAACACGTATATAAAACTATTAGGTAGGTAGTAAACTAATTCATAAGGTTATTAATTTTCTAAGTTCTTTATTACTTAAAAGTAAATCTCCATTATCTAAGTTGCGAGTTCTATAACCATACGATAAACTAGATATGGAAAAAGGAAAGTCAGTATCATTTATGACTTTTGTCACCCGTAGACCTGCCGGTCCCATTGTAGCTAGCAGCAAGGTGCGGGGTAGTCAGCCCCGTATAGATCTATACACTCAAGTCACGCTCTCCTCCTAGGAGATTCTGGTTACATGGGCGGTCCTCCACTCGCGTATCTCTGTGGAGTGTTACAGAGGACGTGTCTCCAATCTTAAGAATAACGAATTTACAAGTAATAATGTGGAAAATCCTTATTTAGATTCTAGTTACAAAGGCGGTCCTCCACTCGCGTATCTCTATGGAGTGTTTCAGAGGACGTATCAAAAGTTCTAAGATTAATGATTTTAACAGTAATAATGTGGAAAATCATTTGTGAACTATAAAATATAACATTTTATAATGAGTTTCACAATTAGTTTGAAAACTAACTCTGCAAGTCAAACGGTTGGTTAATACGGTTTCCAGTGTTAAAAGCATACGAAATATGAAGCATTTCAATTGAAATAATAAGTTGGAGTACAAGATTTCCTTGTACTTTTGCTTGTATTCCCCCCTGAGAACATTGAAAAACATGGAAAAAGGTGTAGGGGTATGAACTCACCAGTCGAGAAATGTGGCGATTAGGATGCTAATTGTCAATTCAGGGCTTGAATACACACGAGGTTCCTATGTAATACGAAGAGATACATAATTGTATCTAATTAGACTTTAAACCACTAATTAATTAAGATAGTACACTCCGAGACGCGAAAACACTTTATTTCAAGTGTTAGGAGTGATCTGGGTTGCATCTAAGGAGGTGTAAGGCCTAGATATGGCGTTTTCTCTTTGAGAGTAAACTCTTAGGGTAGTTTTCGGTCCAATGACCATATCCCCATGAGTTTACGGCCGTAAACTCATGTTGGTGTGTTCTTGGATGCTTAAAGGTCTTACAACATTAGCGGAATTAGGCTAGGTTCAGTTCTAAGGCAATGGAAGTGACTGGATCAACAAATGCACCATTTTAAGGAGTTTACAGCTGTAAACTCTCATATACCCTTTCCTTTTGTGTTTTGATGGTCATAGGTTAAGAACAATTGATTCTAGTCTAATGTATAAGCCATGGGAGGAAGTTAGGGCACCATTTGACCACTTTATAGGAGTTTATGGCCGTAATCTCCTAAGGATGTGGTTTCCTTCAAGTTTAAGGTCCCTAACACAATGGTGGTTGGTTCTAGACATTATTCCAAGCCATAGGAGGTGTTTAAGGGGCATTTTAACACCTTAAATGGTGTTTACGGTCCATGAAGGAGGGTTTACGGTCCAAGCATGATATTGGGCCATAAAGTCATGTTTACTCCCCAAATATCAAGATTTTGGTGTTCTAAGTCCATTCATGCAAGCCCCTAAGTCATAGCTAAGCACTAGAAGTGATTTGGGGCTCCAAAACCCCATTTAAGGGTGTTTGCGGTTTGGGATTGTTCCAGGGCCGTGTCTTTGGTACTTTTGGATGATTTAGACATGGATTCATAAGCTAAACAAGCTAAACTATATGCTAGGATGGATTACTTACCGATTTGGAGCTTGAAATGAGTGATTTTGGATCAAGATTTGGATTGTAGAGAGAGAGTAGTGAGAGAGAGTGAAAAATCTTCAAATGAAGTCCTCTAACCTTTATATAGGGTTAGATTTTGAGGCTCGGTGGAAATCTACCTGATACTTACGTTAAACGAGGCTTATGGTCGTACCCGATTAAGTTGTCGTAACCCGACGTGGTTGAAACTAAAAATCTTCCAAATGAACATTGAGGGTGTTTTCACGTGTTTCTAATGTGTTTGAATACTCATGAAGTCATAATAAAAGTCTTAATTTAATTAACTTAATCCAAAAGTTATCTGGAAAAATTGAAATACAAACAAGTTTTATTAACGGAAATGGGTTACAGTGACAGAAAAATTTTCGGATTGTCACAGATGTTTTGGGAAGTGATATAATCATGTGATAACAAGCAATCTGAATCTTTGTAAGGGACTGAATCTGAATTGTCTAGGCTCTGTGTTCGATGCGCTGGTAGGCACGAAAGATTTTTAAATGGACTTGACTAGGCATTAATGAACTTAAGGAATCTAGAGACTTGAAAAAACTTGACCTAGATAGATCCATTTTGCCTGACATCATGACGCTCAGATAGGTTGAGCAGGGAGATATACATGGGAATCTACCGGTCACATTAAATAACTCGTTTCTAGAACTGTGGATTCCTTTTTCCTTGATGTGCGGATTCTGTCCTTAATTCCGGTTGGATGGGGTGACTGGGGAATTCCGATAAACTAGGTCTATAGAAGGTTATTTTCTTTCTTTTTGTCTGTTAGTCATATGTTTCCTCCTTTGCGTGATCGAGAGATCCGACCTAGACTGTAGCATATGCAACTCTATCTCTCTACATCTTCTATCTATGCAATCCTTTCCATCTGTTAGCCATATAATGTCTCCTCTGCGTGACTCAAAATCCGACCTGGTACATAGTATATGCAACGTTCTCTTCTCAATCCCTCTAAAACTTTAGTTAGTCATATGTTTTATCCTTTGCGTGATTGAAAGAGATCTGACCTGGATGTACAACATATGCATTCCAAATCTATCTTCTCTCTTAATAATTGTCTGCTCACCCGGTGTAAGGAGTATTCTGGAAGTCCTTGATGGCTAGAGCATATCAGGAAGCAGGAAACACGTTCTAGTACAATTAAAATTTAAACACATACAGGTTGTCTGTAGATCTCGCTACTCAATTTAGGTGGACAACAATATCTTTGGTCGTCGTCAGCTGAATGCTCCTTAAGGAATATTATCTAGGAACTTAGGATCACATTATCTTGTCACTTATAATATGTCCTAATTTTGTCACAATCTCTCGTGTTTAAGTGGACCACAATACCGACGATTGACCAGATCTATTCATGAAGGGAGAGGTATTGATAAACAGATAAAGGCTGTCTAAGAACTTTGATCCCAAATCACTCTTAAAGTTAGCTATTATTTTTGTTTTTGTTAAGTTTGTTCATAGTGTTCTTCTAATTTAAATATAAGGGGGAGAATTAAAAAAAATAAAATAAAATAAAATTCAAAAAAAATTTCAAAAGTCAAACAAAAATTAGAAAATTCAAAATCCAAAAAATATTTTTATTTCTGTTTTATTTCTTGTTCAGGAAAAATCAAAATTTCAAAAATATTTTTGTTTATGTTTTAATTTGTGTGCTAAGTTTTCTCTTAGTTTTGTTTTGTCTTGAAAAGTGATTTCAGGTATAGATAAGACTCATGGAGATTGTGTCGAAAATTTTTGAGCCAATGCTTCATCCGTAAGCATCGAAGAATTCGCATTCGAAGGAGGAAGAAATGAAGATTATTCTTTCAACATTCAATTTGTCAATTCCAAAAGCAAGGTGAAGCTGCACTTGAAAATTATGTGACGGATTGCATTGAAGTCTCCTCAATCAGTCTGCTGCTATATTAAACCTGCTAAAGTTATCCAGGAGATTTGTTCTCTCTGATGTTCTCTCTGAAGATTCTCAAGCTGAAAGCACCAATTTTTAAGAATCTCTACAAGAAGTCTTCTCACCCAATGTACGTTAAATGTCAAATTCAGAAGAAAATCCCAACTGCTTAAGATGAAGTCATTCATTGAAGATTCATCAAGTTCATCTTGAAGCTGTGAAGTCATCGAAGATTAAAGCTGAAGCCAATCTCCCAATGAAGATTAACAAGAAAAGCCAGCTACTTTTTAGGGGGAGATTGTTGGGTCAATTAAGAAAAGAAAGTTATAAACCAAGGGGGAGATTGTTGGGTCCAAAATATGGTTTATACTTTACTTTTCTAGAAAAATGTATTTTTGTGTCTTGGACCATAAACTGCTTGGTGTTTACGGCTGTAAACCCATGTTCACCAAGCCCATATATCCTTGTATATATATAGGTGTTAGGGTGAGGAGTAGATATTCAAGAACACAAGGAGTGTACGGCCAAGAGAGAAACTAGAGAGAAGTTTTGTGTGTGTGAATCTTTTGTATTCGGATCTTCATTCTAATCAATTCATACATAGATTCATCATATTCTTCTTATTCTTCTCTTCTATTTGATCTGACATCATCCGTTTGATTGTGATTCCGCACCATCAAACAGATCTGATTGATAGACATACATTTTACGGACTTACAAGAAACCTTATAAACCCTAACACATAAAAAATACTTTGACATACCTAATCTTTATTTTGATTTTACAAACTTAAGAATCGTAATTTTTTTTATTCAAAGTCGTTGAAAAAAATTAAAATAAGAAAAATAAAATTTCAAAATATCTCCAAGTCAAAATAAAAAAAATACATTAATTTTTAGCCTTGTAAAGTAAAAAAAAAATGTCTCAAAAATATTTTCTTTCTTTGTATTTCTATTGATTTTCTAAGGTTAAGATTTCCAATGATTTATGCACTTTGTCATATATATATATATATATATATATATATATATATATATATATATATATATATATATATATATATATATATATATATAGTGTGGTACGATGCGGTATGAACTACGGTTTGGTAATTTGATACCATAAACACTACAAGAAATTTAGTCTTTAGCGGCGACACCAATATTGGCGACACTGAGCTGTAGCGGCGACATATTAAAAAGTTGGCACTAAAGCTTCGTGTCGCCGCTAAAGGCTGAATGACACTGATCCACGTTTTGACGTTCTGGTAAACACGAATCGTTCGATCGTGGTTCTAATTTAATGGCTAGAGTGGTCTTGGAATGCATAAAATCAATACTGGCGACTTGTGTCGCCGGTAAAGACCTGCAGGTGTCGCCGCTAAAGATCGAAAAATGACGCGGTATTAATTCCCTCCGGAGAGTCGCCGGTAAAGACGTATAGTCGCCGCTAAAGCTGAATTAGTCACCGATAAAGGTGTCACCGCTGAAGGTCGACACAGTTAACCCCAAAAATTCATCTTTTTTTTCCTTTTGTTGTTCTATTACTCTCCATTCGATGCTGCTTTTTCTCTTCGGCATAGATCACCGATTCCTCAATTAAGTCGTCAAGTAAGTGAGTGATAGACATTACTTACTTCCGGTGACTGTGTAAAATCGGCCACAAAGAAGATACAGGCGGAGAGAGCCATTTTCCGGTGAAGACCATTTTTCCGGCGACACTGACCTTTTTCCGGCGACTGAGAGGTGTTTCCAGGTCAATTTCCGGTCCCTTTTCTGTTATAACATTGATTTGAAGCTTATTGTAGTGATTGATTGCAAAAAATTATCTATTTCAATTTTGTTGATTGTGTTCCTAACCACCACCAACGACTACCCCCACCACTTGACCATTTTTGTTGATTTCATCATCACATGTTCTATTTACTTCTATTTATTGTGAAATTTGAGTTTAATTGCAAAATATGTGTAGTTGTATCAATTATGTGAAATTTGTCATATATGTATATTTTATATTTGTATGTAAATCTATGTAAATGTGGTGTATATATGTCAATGTATGTGTGTTTGATGTATATGTGGTATATGAGTATTTGGTACAAGTATGATGTTATTATCTATATATGTGAAATTATGTGTATTTGGTATAAGTAGGATATTATTATGTATGTATGTGTGTTTGTTGTGTATGTGGTATATGAACGTAAAATTTGTGTATTTGGTATAAGCAGGATGTTATTATCTATATATGTGAATGCATTTGTATTTGGTGTATATATGGTATATGTATGTGAAAGTATGTGTATTTGATGCTCTTATGTATTATATGAAAGTATGTGTTTTTGATTTTGTGGTGATTATTTGCTAAAAGCTTTAGTAATTGGGTTTTTGTCCCAAGTGCAATAAATAACAATGTACTTTGGTTATTTGGCTTAGTTTAAAAATAGAAATGTAGTTTGCCATCATAAAATGTATGTTGATTTGCTCATTTTGGTTTTTGGTGAGTATTTGGTAAAAGCTTTGGTAGTTGAGTTTTTGTCCCATATGCAAGAAATAACAATGTACTTTGCATTTTTTATCTTGGTTTAAAAATAGCAATGTACTTTGGCGTCATAAAATGCATGTGGATTTGGTAATTGTGTTTTTGTCCCTAGTTGGAAAATTTAACTTATAATTTATATATGTTGTTATTTATTATGTAGTTGGAAAATCTTCGAGCATTGCTCAACGACCCGACATGTAGGGAGAAGCTTTATTCGTTTTTTCAATCACAGAATAATCAAAGAGGAAATGATGGGAAAGAAGATGATAATATGTTGGGAGAAGCTTTATTTGTATGTTATACTTGTTATACTTGGCTATTTGTTATAATTGTAAAACTTACTTTGCTACTTGTTAGAATTATCAAACTTTTGGTTGTAGTATTTTGGTATTAAATTAATTATAAGAGTATTTGATATTTAATTTGATGTTGTTGTGTAATTTTTGGTATAGAATTAATTATAACAATATTTGGAATAAATTATACCCAAAGTCGCAAATAGAAAAAAAATGAAAAACGTTATTACCGGCAACATTATTACGGACGACATTAGTATTACCGGTAACAATCTCTTTAGCGGCGACACGAAGTATTAGCGGCGACAGGGGCATTAGTGGCGACATTTGTCTTTAGCGGCGACAATCTGATCAATAGCGCCGAAGCAGTAGTTACGACTCTTTACCGGCGACGTGTCGCCGCTATTAGCTTTATCGGCGACTTCTGGACCCTTTACCGTCGACTTTTGTCGTCGCTAATTGCTCATTTCCTTGTAGTGAAACCGCACTGCATAGTATCACAATAAAGTTTTAGTGGGAGCATTTCTTCTTCAGGGGCGGATTTACGGGGGGTTCAGGGTGGCACCAGCAACCCCTGACTTTTCCGGCTGTAATGGAACGAAATTTTCAAAATTTTTATTTTTTTTCTACTATAGTGCAACACCTGACTTTCCCGTGTAACCCTTACTGTGAAACCCTACATCGATCCTATCTACTTACATATTTTATTTGTGCGGTTGATTCTACGAGTATTCTTTAGTTCTATTTTTCGAATTTACTGGCACTTTTTTTTATTTCATTATATTACATATTTTTCTGTAGTGTCATTAACCTGTTATGGAGGCGTCTATGTCAAAATGTGGTTGTGTCGACTGCCACTAATGAAGGACCAAGTGTCATGATTGAGATCTAGGAGTGAAAGAGGAACTTAGGAGGAAGTGATGGAGGCGCGGATTTCTTGTGCTTCTTGACCTAGAGAGTAGCTAGGAGGTAGTCCTCAAGTATTCCATCAAATATGAAAAGACGAAAGTTCTTTTTTGAAGTAGATAGACTAAAGTGAAAAAGCATCATGCGTGTTTTTGTATTTTGATTTATGAAAGTAAAACAAAATATGCATGCTTGAATTTTGTAAAATTATTCAAAAAAGGACAATATTTACAAGAGGAAGTTAAGTCAGTCGTAAATCCTTCAGATTTTACAAAAGAAGACATTATTTTTATGTAATGCGACTTTGTCTATCATAGACTCAATGTGTCTCTAAGCCATCTCTAATGGGAGTTCAATAGGAGGTTTAATGAGGAGTTTAATCTCTTAAACCCAAAATCCCCATTGTAGAAAAATGACTAGGATTCAATGGAATGGGGAGTTCAATCCCCATTGAACTCTATATTCTCTCTCTTAAACACACACATGTGCGCGCACACACACACACACACACACACACACACACACACACACACACACACACACACACACATATATATATATATATATATATATATATATATATATAATTTTTATTTTAAATTAATGTTAATTTTAATTGTAGTTTTTAATTTTTAATTTCATGCTAATTAATTTTTTTTAAAATAACAATAAATAAAAAGAAAATGATAAATGATGTGACAATCCATTAAATTGTATAGAGTTTAATGAAGTGTAGAATTTAATGAGTAAAGTTGTATAGTGAGTGGAATGTATATGTGTCAATCCATTGAATTCATATGAGTTCAATGCATTGAAGATGGTCTTACGATCACCACAAAATGTAATAAAGGTGATTGAGAAACATTATAAAATTGGTAAACAATAACTAAAACATTAACCTAATATTGAAAAATTTGCAGAGCAGAATTCCGATATTAAAGAGTAATAAGAGCCAATTAAAAGAAACAAAGATTAAAATGTAAACATAAATATATTGATTTGCCGAACAAAGGCTAAGTTTACATTAATCAAATTTAAAATCGAACACATTTCCATTGTTTTATTTAATTATGTGACCAAGTGTATTATCTCCACACTCGCAATCTTTGTCACCCATCGAACCTATACTAGAACAAACTATTCACCAAACTTGGTAGAGTCTGATTAACAAAGATGTTACATCCGATCTCTGTTAGGTGGAAACTATCCCAAAAGAAGTATTTAGTGTCATCTGGACACGTTGGGCTAAGCCTGTTACATAAAAAAGACACCTCTACCAATCCGGTTCCACAACATCCTCTATTAACAACTTGAAACCCTGGGGAAAGGAATAATGTGTTAAAAAGTAAATAAACATTATTGAAATACGCGCATATGTAAAAAAATTTACGCGAAAATTAAGTAGTGGATGTTGTGGATACCATATTGCTGAGGGTTATTGATGATGTTTATTAGGGGATTGTAGAAATCGACCAAAGCAATCCTTGATTTAGGAAGACTACTTGCAAGAACTGGGAGCTGTTCTTTTACCATGTTGTTGTACAATTGTGCTGCTTCATTTTCCTTTTGGTCGCACATTCTAAGTATACCTCCATTTAATGTTCTCTCTATTGGAAGACATCCGGTGGGGGGTGCACTAAAGACAACTATCTTTCGTGCTCCTAGTTTGTATAGTTCCTTCAACAAATTTGATGAAAATCTATTAGTTTGTAATATGATTTATGACATGTCTTTCATGTTCACATAATAAGAGTCCATCTTTCGGTGTCATTTTTCAAACATCTTACTTATTTATTTTATTATCACTTAAAAATGTGCATTTCATCCAAAGCTTTAATTGAAGCAATCACCTTCTACTTGTCTATTTCCATCTTGCATAGCAATATTGTCTGAATGAGTAAATATAATATAATTACTTGCAAAGAAAAGTAAGGGTATAAATACCTGTATAAAATTCAAGGTCAAGTTTACCAACATGCGATCATAAGTAGGGACATCAATAAGTACGCTTCTTGCCGGGAGGGATATAACAAGATCATTTGTGCTTGAACATACCACAGATACACTATTTTTCATTATATTCGTCACAGCTTCTTCCCCAACGATCCTTGTGAGATTCCCAATATATTGTTTGAACAAATTCAGTTGGTCCAATATTGGTATAGCAGCCTAATTGTAAAGAGACCAAACAAGCGAAAAAACATAAGGGCCTAATTCGTACAGATAACATGTAAAACATAAGTATTTTTAGAAATTAAAAATAAGATATGTATGCATACCGATACGGTGCTTGTTAGTGGATCATATCCAGAGCCACCGGAAGCAAAACTTACACCCGTAAGAAGATCGTTTTCTTGTAAGGAAGGGTCGAGAAATGCTGGAAGATATTCCTTCACTCCTAATCCTTCGGCTTAGGATTATTTGATATCAAACAATAAATGGCAGTTTTGTTAGTTATATACAAATACAAAAGCGTACAAACACGAATCTACTATATACATGAATGATATCCCTCTAAATCCTTTGTGTTAACTCTTTGGAGACTAATACACGTAAAACATTAGTATACTTGTATAATGAAATGTTGTCTTCTTATTTTTGTTTCTATTCTGATGATTTTTGGAAGTAACGGTAATATATTCTATATATAATTTAGTTTACTTTTGATATTCATCCTGATATTTTTTCTTGGTGATTTAGATTAATTAAGAGAAAGTGCTCAGTTTGTGCATGAAAATGATAATTTGACATTAAAGATGATGTTGCGAAATGTTATATATTTGCTTCCCAAATACTTTGCTTTGTTGTTAGATTTATATTTTTCTTATATCTATCTCTAACTATATGATTGTGCTTTGATTTGATATGGAACATCTATTTGATTTGAGTAAAAATAGTAGTATTTTCTGTAGAAATTTCTTTTACGAAAATTAACAAAAAACAATAACGAGAATAAACATGAATATAAAAACGAATATGATAAATGCAAAAATACAGCCATGAAAACAGGTAGACAACTTGATCTTTCATGGAGTAGGGTGGTTTAGTTAGGTTTATATTATCAACACTAGCGATGTGGTTATTATTTGAATAGAGCTTTTATGGAGTAGCTAGGGTGTTTATATAAGCTTTATAGTTTACTAAAAAGAACTTCGAACAAGAATAAACACCAATAAATGTGTGATACAAAAAATGCATGCCATGACTACAACTCGATCAGCTATGCACCATGAACGATAGTAATGTATCGAACTTCTGAACTTGGTAGTTGTTATTAACCCACGTGGCAGTGATTTATTTTTAGACTACAGTTTAATTTGATGATTGGGGTAATGGTTCAAAATACTAGAATTCCATTTTTAGTCATAAAAACATCAAAGAGTGTACTCTTTCAAAAAAAGAAAAAAACATCAAAGAGTGTATGAAAATAAAAAGGTACCGAAAAAGTCGCCTATGTTTTTTCCATTTGAGAACCTTCCAGTTGGTTTTCCACCCATAAAATCCTTTCCATATGGAAGGAAGTTTGCCTTGAGCGGTGTCGTGATGTAGTCATTATTCCCAGGATCAAGGAAGGAGTCCCCGAATGCTAGGACAGCCGACACCTTTTCTGGCGGATTTATTGTTCCTTGGCTACTGCATAAACAAATTGACGCATATAGGCAAAAGAGAATAACGTTAACAACTAAAAGAATCATCGAAAAATATCTGAAGATGAAACTACAAATGACTTTGTTTTGATGAAACCACAGTACCTTGACATTTATATATACATATGACCATATACCCTCTACTAACCTAATATCTATCCTATCAAATTGAATTAATTTTATATTATAGAAAATATTGTTTAATTTATTTATATAAGAGAAATTAAATATCCTCTTACCTTTTGTTTTTAATTTTTTCCTACCTATTGAAGATGATGACAAGTGTATAAATTTAACATCTCATTTAAATTAAAATTAAATTAAATTAAATGATATTTGTCATCATCTAAAATAGATAGGAAGATATTAGGCATAAAAATAGGAAGATATTTAATTTCTCTTTATATAATTATAATATTGTTAATGTATTTAAAACACAAGTGAGTTGAAATGATATGACGTAAGATATTTTACTATATGTCTTCAAAATTGTTGCTTTTCTTCATGAAAGAATCTGCAGTCTTCATCCCATCGAACTTTCTCTTTACTTGATTCTCCAAAAAGATTTTGAATTCAGTTCCACGATGATCATTCAGTTCCTACCTATTGAAGATGATGACAAGTGTATAAATTTAACATCTCATTTAAATTAAAATTAAATTAAATTGAATGATATTTGTCATCATCTAAAATAGATAGGAAGATATTAGGCATAAAAATAGGAAGATATTTAATTTCTCTTTATATAATTATAATATTGTTAATGTATTTAAAACACAAGTGAGTTGAAATGATATGACGTAAGATATTTTACTATATGTCTTCAAAATTGTTGCTTTTCTTCATGAAAGAATCTGCAGTCTTCATCCCATCGAACTTTCTCTTTACTTGATTCTCCAAAAAGATTTTGAATTCAGTTCCACGATGATCATTCGATGGGTTGTGGAAGGGAGCACTAGCTAATTCTGTAAGATCAACCTTAGTTCAAGAACTAAAGTCATTTTGATGCTCGTAGTACTCCACATTGCAACTATTTCTTTTGACCGCCCATATATTCTTCCTGTTGTGAAATCCCCACACCTTTATACTCGACCGATCGTCATACTTAACTGAAAATCTCATTTTACTGAGCTCAATCAAACTAACTCGAGGCTGATCTCCACGAATATTTTGATCGGAGTTTTTCATGAAAAGCAATATTTGACTTTTTCCGTGAGTTTTGGCTTGCCTCTGAGTTTGCTTCAAGATTACTGTAGGATCAGCATTAGCAGGTTCATTATCAAATCGGTCAACAGTACGAGTTGCATTGGCTTAAAGAGGAACATCTTGTGGTGCTTGGGCAGGTACACTTGGGGAGGCAGTGGCTTCATCAGGCTCACTGACAGATGTTTTGAATTTGTCGCCAAATTCACTGATCATTTTATTCTTCAAATAAAAAAATCCGGCAGTAAGAGCACCAAGATTTAGCTGCAGATCAGAAATATGTTTTGACTTTTGAGCATTTTCTCTTTCAAGATCGGAAACTCTAACATCCAGAGTTCTAATCAAGACATCTTTCTCAATAAGCTTTTGATTTAAAACCCCAATTTCTTCCTAGAGCTAAAAAATTGTTGGATCTTCATTATCGGAGCTCCATGCACCAATTGACATGCCTTTGACTTTCGATGCAGGATCAACACTTTCTCCGGCAAGAAACCAGGCAAGCCTTTTAGAAGCGGCATCGTGCGCAGGTTGACGGGTTGAAGAACCTCCAGGAGGTGAAGAGCTTCCTGCTTCAAAAGATGTATGAACAAAACTAGGCTCCTCATGCAAAATTTGGCTTTCGACACGAGTTGGTTGGGCTGGTTCATTGGTTGGGGTTGGCTGTTGAGTAGGTTGAGTTTGTTCCCTAATAAGCAATCCCAGCCTAAGATCAGCACACTTTCGTTTCAGTGGTGGCTGGGAGGCTTGAGACTCTTCAAGATCACATTCAGATGCAATAATGTTTGGAGTAGCAACTGCTTAGGGAGGAATCATTGAAGTTGAATCCAGTTGAGCTATAATCTTTGCCATCTGAGTGGGCGTTTGAATTGGCATCTTGAAAATGTTAGTATCTCCCTCAGTCTCTGTTTGAGAACTCACAACGTCATTTACTTTATCAAACTCAAAGAACGAATGAATGTCATCATAACTGAGCTCAAAATCAAACATGAAGTCCTCATCATTAAAACCTGGTGCATCACCCTCTTCATCATTATCTTCTCCTTCATCATAATCATCAACATCAAGAACGAGCACATGCTCCTCTGGCACAATAGCCACAGGAGGGTTGATAGCAGGAACAACCTCAGGTTTCAAGAACAAAAGTGCTTTCATCTTCCTCAACTGAAACATCTTATGGTTTAGGATCTTCTTCTATTTCAACAAATTTTCCAAATTTCACTAGAGGGCTTGTTCCCCTGAACACAACCTTTGATCCCTTGCGATTTTGCTTCATTAATCCAAAGGAGTTTGGGCCCAAAGAGTTCATATCCAATATTTCACATGTTCTTTCCAAATCAGAATATTTATCATCAAAGATCATTTGTAGAAATCTTGAATACATTAGGAATACAACCTTCTTTTTCCATTGTAGATTGCTCTTCATTTCATTGAACACAAACCTTGAAAAGTTGAAGTTCAAATCTATGACGAGAGCAACAATGGAACCAGTAGATGACTGGGCGATCTCATCAGCTCCTCCCCTTCCTACCTGAAATACATATAACAAAAGTGTGAGCAAGAAAGCGCCAGTAAGGAGGGAGGAACTTCTTCAAGGTTAGAGTAAAGGTTCCTTCATAGCCCATTCGTTCAAGAACCTCCCTAATCTGAGTAGCAGATATCTCAGTATAGAATTCATGCTGATCTCCAAACCTATGAACTTCACGAATTGTTTGTTCTGACACGATAATATTCTCCCCCTTGACAGTTGATTCTACAATACCTGCACCATCTTCTCCTGCTTAATTGAAAGAAGTCTTATCCTAAAACTCCCTCACTAGGTCTTCATAAATGATAGGATTCATTTGAAGAGCATGAGTGATCCTTCAATTGTTTAGACCATGAACCATGGACTTAAATTCCTGATGGCTTAGTGGTGGATCAGAAAGACATCCCTCAATGTTGTGAGTTTCAACAAATTTCAAATCAGCCATTTATCTTCACCAAATGAGCCAAGTGAGAAAAGCAAAATTAAACATATAAAGTTAATTTTCTCAAAACATTAATTCCGATTAACTAAGGTCGATTTCAATCAACCAAAGTCAAATAGGCTCGAATTGGGCTTGAAAATTGTCAAAATTAAGTAGATTTCGGTCAAAATAGTCAAAGTTTAATGTTTTCGGTCAAAACACGGGACACGATTTTGGTCAAAGTTCAATTTATTTTTTCCGTTTTCGGTTGGATTTGGGTTTTCAGCTGAAAACGTCCCACTGAAAAACTAAAACCCTTGAATTGTGGGTTTTCAGCCGAAATCGTTCCACCGAAAATCAAAAACCCTTGAATTTTGGTTTTCGTCTGAAATTGTAAACCCCAAATCGACGTAAAACTTCCGTCCAAATCGACTATCAGCACCTAAAATCTGCAAAGATTTCAACCAAATTAGTTGTACAACACTCACAATCCACTTACGATGATGATTTTCTGAATAATTTTTGATTAAACACACAAAAATTAACGAATCGAATAGATGGATTTGAGCAGCAAACGTGAATGAACAAGAGAAAGAAAGAAAAAAACAATTTCGGTGGAGGCGTGAAAAATTTGGGGGAAGGCCGAAATCCCTCCTTTTATACCCTAATTAGGATTTTCAGCCCATGAACTCGGTGGGCCTCACCCCAAAATTTAACGTAAGTCCCTATTCTGCTTGTGTATCAATCAGATCCGTTTGATGGTGCGGAATCCCAATCAAACGGATGATGTCAGATCAAATAGAAAAAAAGGAGAAGAAGAAGATGATGAATCTTGAATGATATGATTAGAACTAAGTTCTTTACAATAGATTCACACACACAAAAATGCTCTCTTCTTCTCTCTAGTTTCTCTCTTATGAAGTTCATCAGTCTACTCCTCATTCCTTACACCTATATTTATACATGAGAAATATGCGCTTGGTGAACATGGGTCGTGAATGGGTTTACGACCGTAAACCTGTTTACGGCCGTAATTGGGTTTACGACCGTAAACCTGTTTACGGCCGTAAATGGGTTTACGGCCGTAAACACCTCTCTGGCCGTAAACCTGACCGTAAACTCATAAAACGTTACAGAAAAATATATTTACCTAGAAAAGCAAAGTCTAAACCATATTTTTGACCCAACAATCTCCCCCTTGGTTTATAGCTTTCTTTTCTTAATTGTGTTGGATTAGTGTCTAAGTCCATAACTATTTTGGTATGTACTTGACCCGATGGTGCATGGTCCTTTTGGGTTGCCTTCACCAAAGCAACTTGATAGGATGAATTATGGAGAGAAAGGATTAAATATAATTTATTAATATATTATGAGAATAATATATTAAAGGAGAAATCATATTGTTTAATTAATATTAGTTAAGAATTAATTGGTAATTAGTTTTGTGACTAAAAGAGATTAATTAAACTTAAGGGACTGGAATTGTAATTATAAGATAATTGCAATTTGGGCTATGGATTGCCATATATTAAGGAGTGGACGAATTCTATGGGGAAACCCATGAGGAAATCGTCCAAGCCCTTAAGGAAAGGAATCCATGGGTTGGTTAGGGCTTAAGCATCCAATTTAGGGTTTCCTTGTTAGATAACCCTAATAGCATCCTCTCTCTCTCTCTCTCTCTATATATATATATATATATATATATATATATATATATATATATATATATATATATAGAGAGAGAGAGATCCCTTATGACCCAAAAACGTGGCTAAGACTTCTTCTAGGGTTTCACACGTTTTAGGGCTGCCTCCATTCTCTCTCCTCTTCATCCTCTTGCTCTTGGTGTTTGTGAACCATTAGAGGAGTGACATTTGTGACTCTAAGCTTTCTAAAGTCAATACAAGGAGATTTGGGATTGTTATTGCTACATAACAATCAAGGTAACATCTTAAACCTATTCTCATGTTAATATGATTACTTGTATGCTAGAATTAGGGTTTATAGTCTTGGATAACTTGCATGCACAGTAGAGAAACCTAGATCCAAGCATTAGGGTTTGTATGAGCACATAGGATGTTCTTATGACCAAAACCCATCAGTGGTATCAGAGACTAGATTGGTTTCTATTGTATTGATGCTTTGTATGTTGAAAAAATTTGATTTTTGTGTTTCTGGGGGCTGAACTCGCCGAGTCTTTTAGATGAACTCGCCGAGTTCATGCTAAGTCAACGAGTCCATGCCTGACTCGACGAGTCGGCTGGTCAGAGTGAGGGAAAACCGGGATTTCTTGCTGTTTTTTCTTAAGGATAGTTGCCTTATCATATAAGATCAATATAAATCCGATTTTATGATATATTTAACTATATTCTTGATCTAATTGAAGATATTTATCAATTAATAAAATATTTGTTTCCTTATGTGATAATTGATTAATTATTTTGATTAAATTGGTAAACTGTTTTGCAAGAAATCATTAAATAAATCAAATATGGATAATTATGTGATTAAATGTTAATTTAGATTATTTTTTATTTGATACTTGTGCTTTGAAAAGTTTCATATTTTCCCCTTTAGGTTTTATAGTTTAAATTTGAACCCAAAAGTTTTGTTGTTTTGAAATTTAAATAGTTAAAACCTTAATGTTTTGAAAAAAGGTTTCAAAACTTGCCCTCAAGTTTCGGAATTTAAATTTTGAATTAATAGGTTAATTTTGATGTATATTTAAATTCTAAACCCAAATGTTTTGAAATGTTTCAAAACTTGCCCTAGAGTTTTGAAATGTTTCAAAACTTGCCCTAGAGTATTGTTTTGAAAAGTTCAAATCACACCCTTATGGTTTTATTAATTAATTAAGGTGTATAATTAAAAGAAGTTTAATAAATCCATAAAAGTTTAGGTTTACAATTTAATTGAATTAAAGGTATAATTGTTAAATTTAACCACATAGTATTTTAAAAGTATTAAAATACACCCTATACTATATATAACATTAAAAGTCTAACATTATATATATGTATGAGTAAAAGTCAGTCTTACCGTTAGTAGGCCTCATTCACGTAGCTGGTCTATAAGGGGTGTTTAAGGAAATTGCCTATAAAATGGCGATTGAATGGGTATCCACTCTTACCCACCGCACTCTTGACTAGTGGATGGTCGTTAGCCGAACGGGTAGGATAGGACAAAACCTTTCTTTATAAGTATAATAAAGTACAAAAGTAACTAAATGTTTTACAAATTCCCAATCTTAGTTACTTAGGCAAAAGTGAATTGATGCAATTCCATGAAATTACACTTTGTGCCCTTGCGAAGACGTTAGTGGAGCGTGTGTGGTTAACTGACACACTAAATGGTTCTAAGCAAAGGTAGCAAAGGGTGACTCAATGTTTGTCATAGTTCGGTGGAGCGTGTGTGGTTTACCGGCACATCAAATAGGTGACCGTAACATGTGAGGGCACCATGTTAGTTTGCATGGTTATTCACACCCGATTTGTGATCCTCAGCATCCCAGTCACAAACTAGAGGGGCATATTGAGATTTAAACATGCCATTGAAATGTTTAATGAATCTCAAAGGATCTAGGAGTTTTCATATATTTAAAACTTAAATTTCTTTTTCGTTTTTCGTAGTGGAAATTAGTGAATCGTCATTCACTTACCTTCAAATATTCTGCAATTAGGGTTACGACATCCCTCTCCCGAGTTGTGGAATATTGTGTTGGGTCCTAGCCTTAGTATCTCATTGGGGTGATTTACTAAGGACTAAGTCAATCAACTAACTTGAATTCGTTTTCTCCCGTTTTGTAGATGTCAAAGTTCAACAACTATGGTCTTCCCAAATCCCGTGGAACAAGCATTCCACATGAAAATGATATTCCACGATTCGATCGAGGAACAAGAGATCATGTTTCACTTCCTCCTCCTCCTCCTCCAATTATTCTCCCTAACCCACAAGTTCGAAGGCTTGAAAAGTTCAAGCTCACTCAAGCCCTTTTGGCAAATAAACATAAAGAAGGAAAGTCGGTGTGTGCACACGTCCTAGGGATGAAGTCACACATTGATAGGTTAAGAATGTTGGGATCCGTTGTCTGTGAGGAGATGGCTGTTGATTGGGCTCTTCAGTCACCTCCTAACTCGTATAGTGAGTTCGTAAGAGAGTACTATATGATAAACTGCGACGTGACCCATATAGATCTCACCTATATGCTTATTGCTGCTGAATCAGCAATGGTTCGGCGCAATAGAATAACAAAGTTGATTGGTGAATCTGCCTTCAAGACCTCTATGGATATAGACAATGGCAACAAAAGACATGCTATGATCGAAAAGTTTGATCATAAGAGAAAGGCAATGTCTGAAGTAGTTCCATGTCCTGTTCCAAAAGAGTCAATTTGCTTTTATTGTCAAGAGAAGGGGCATTGGAGACGAAGTTGCCCTATTTACCTAAGAGATCGAAGAGATGGGAGAGTCAAAACGTATGGCTCTGCTTTAGGTAAAATCCATTGACTAACTCTTTTAAGCTCCTATTCTAGATTCTTAATACATAATGTGATAAGATTACAATTGACGTTTTGTAGAATCGAAGAAAAGAAAGGAAGCTTAAGGGAATAAGTGAGCAGAATCTAACCGTGAAGGAATGGATTTCGATCGCATTACTTGAAGATTAGATTCTTGAGCTGCTACTTAGAGTTAGAATTAGATTGCTTAGAAATATGTATTAACATAGTTTTTCAAAGAATTGCATTGTAAGGACAAAATTTTTCCGCAATAAAATATATTTTGATTATTTATTTATCCTTGCAATGGAATATATGAAAAATTGATATTTGGATGTTTCTAATATTAGCAATAATGGATTTGATTCTTAATTATGTCGTTTGTGGAAATGTCGAAAATTTACCAAATAGAGAAAGTTTCTCATCACCCAAGTTTCAATTGGACAGGAACTTGGAATCATGCACTTGGTTGCACGATGAATGAGAAATTTCATATTTGGAAATTAGACTAATTCATTGACAAAGTGTCAAGTGAAGGACTAGGAGATCGAGTACACAAAGTTGGGTATTGATCAAGTCCACCATAATTGTAAACAAAGATATTCGTCATGATTTACTAAAGGTTTAGTAAATATGATTATACTTATAAGATTAAGTGTAATTATGAATTGATTGAAAATGTTTAAATTAATAGCAGAACGAATAAGAAGAATCAAGTAGACAAAAAGATAAAAGTTTCTCCATTCTAAGAAGAAGGGAGAGTACCTTTTATGCTTTATGATAGGTCTTAATGATTAAGAACCATATCTCAATTGATCCTCTAAGTAAGTCTTAGTACAATTGTATGTTTAAGAAGAGGAATCAAGAATTGAAGAAATGGCTAAATCAAGAAGTCAATCATATTTCGTTCCAAGACAAGTCTTAGAGTTAAGATTATGAAAATGAGTGAAAAGTATTAAGAAGGTTTATAACATTCATCAAATCTGGAAGGTTGTGATGTCTTGGATAAGACAAACACCAACTAAGACCAATTTATGAAGTGTTTTGATAAAAGCTACACTAACCCTTGAATATTTGTTTGTCAAGAAATGGTTATTGACAAGAGAATCTTATATGTCAAGGAGTCAGTGGGAGTCTTAATGGTCTTGAAAGGTTTCAAGAACAAATCAAATAAACCTTATCGATCATCACTAACACACGAGTTGAGGTTTACAACCTATCGTGTTGACATTATTTTGTTTCTGTGCTGTTCCAATTGAGTTAATTATGCATGTGAGTTCTATGAGTTCTCATTTTGAACGCATAAAAGGCAAAGCACCTTAATCAATGAAAGGTACATTGATAGGAAAAGGTGAGCTGCTTAACTACTTGGAAGACATGGTAGGCAGCTGTGCTACTATAAGGCAAGAAATCAAGATTAAGGAAGTTTAGTCCATATGAGTTTGAATTTGTCGTAAACTTTTCTTTTAACAAATTCATATGGATAGGAACACATACACCATTTAAATCTAAGTGTCATAAGATTTCCTACTTCATGAAAATGATTGTGAGGAAATGCTTTCACTAAGAAAGATTTTAAGAAGATAGTGATTGTAAAATTGCATTCTCGAATTCGATTATGGTTATGGTATCCCTTTCCATAATTTGAATTGTGAGGTTTGGAAATTAGTCTTAATTGTTTAGACACACATATGAACTATCTAAGGCAAAAGTGTATAAATTCACGAAGCCTTGATAAAAGATTATCAAAGCATTAAGTATTAGAAACATGGACTTAAGAAATTCAATATGTATTGTTTTTCTGAAAGTTAAGATGTTTATGAATACATGTCAAAGCTAGTGGGATCATAAGTGTTATGTTTTATAATAATCATCATGATAGTGGGAGCATAAATGTTATGATTGTATGATTATTAAGGCACGTATTGCAAGTTGGCAATATTAATTATAGAAAACAAGAGTTATACCTTGCAAAGTAGTAAGGGTTGTAAAGTTGGTTTGCTATAATTAAGGTTGAGAATATTATGTTTCATTTCAAATCTAAAGGCTTAGGTTGTGGAATGTTAATAAATTTACTCAAAGGTACATAATGTGTTCTTAAAATTTCGATTATGATTACAGCATTCCTCTTCACAATTCGAATTTTGAGAACATAGCAAATAAAACATTATGGCAAAAGATTGATAAAGTATCGAATCTTCATGTAAGACATTATGCATCGTGTCCCATACGCTTCGGGTATAGGATCGATTGCAAAAGCTGTGATATTTGACCATTCTAAATTTTCCAAATGTCTAGCGCATTTAGAGGGAAAAGGGACAAGAATCGGTTTTGACTAAATAATTAAACAACTATCAAAGGACAATCCAAAGTTCGTCGAGGATTGGTTGCTTGTGAGTAGTTGGAAGTATAGTATTGGAAAATATGGAAATGTTTCCATATTGGATGGACCATATCGACATTATTATAAATAGAAAAGATTCTATTAAGAATGAGTTGTCATATGGAAAATATGGAAACGTGTCTATATTGGGAATTGAATATTGAAAATCTATGTCTAGATTAGAAACTTTTATGCAAAAGGATGTTCAAAGGAATGTACTTTGAGTGAGAGACATCATATCTAAGGAATTGTCTTGTAACAATCTCCTATAGAGGACTTTGTAATTTCATTGGCAATAGTATTTGTGACTTTGGTGCAGTGACATTACGAAAGTATCATTGCATAAAAATGTTAGAATCTAGCATATTCTATAA
The DNA here is from genome assembly GCF_051521515.1 of Lactuca serriola. Taxonomy (NCBI): domain Eukaryota; kingdom Viridiplantae; phylum Streptophyta; class Magnoliopsida; order Asterales; family Asteraceae; genus Lactuca; species Lactuca serriola. Next base: position 23,540,924 of record NC_136409.1, on the reverse strand, counting down.
GTAGCAAGAATTTGATATTCTTTCACTTATGAAAAGGATTTGGAGTTGTGAAATGAGAATGATTGGAAATGTGTTCGATTAGATCTATTTCACAAAGTAAGAACCATAGGTAAACATTGTGTGCATGCTAGGAGCATGGGACAAGTGTAATAATTCAAGTAAGAAGTTGATTACTCGAAATGACAAATAATGAGTAATCGATATGGTGATAAATAAAAACTGTTTTATTCATACTCAAAGATTTGAGGCCATATGGGATTAGTATTATTATTGTGTTTCACATTTGCATGTTTTGACTTCTTGAATAATTTAATTGGTTAAGAATAGTCAAATTATTAGAACGGACCACAGTCGTTCATATGTTGGAAGTAGATATGAAAGAAGACTGTCGTGAATTGGTGTGTGGATTGTCTAAAGAGCATTAGACATAAGCAAATGTTTGCTGCAACGTTCATGAGTGCTTATGAATATGAATTTGAGCATTGGATTAAACCCACGCTCACTTGGATCACTCCATGAATTGTATCACGAGTGATTGGTGAGACGATAACATCTTATATTCTTGAAACCGAGATGTGTGAGTTGTATCTTGCGAGTCAGTTGCACATTGATAATATGTAAACGCACCAGTAACTTGGTGTCATAAAACATATTGTTGTGTGTGATTCGGTGAGTGAGTGCAAGCGAGCATTAAATCAAAGTTTATCCGTTCCTTTTATCCAAAGTAGGATAAAAGCGATATCTTTGGGCCCCTCGATGATTTAGTGATGACAAACGTAAATGCTCGGCCGGGTTAGGGCTAATTTGATTTGTTCAATTAGTCAGTCGTCATAAATCGGAAATCGAGAAATAGTACAAAGAGAATGATTAGAAATCATGTCTCATACGATATCTAGAATGGAGGAATATATGATCCCTTATCTAAAGGACACACCTATCTGATAGGATCAGAGTTGACAGTGGCTTTGGAAAGCTACGATTGTAGATCAGGATCTGAAGTGATACGCATAATAGTTATTAGACTTATCCAAGTGGGAGACTGTTGGATTAATGTCTAAGTCCATAACTATTTTGGTATGTACTTGACCCGATGGTGCATGGTCCTTTTGGGTTGCCTTCACCAAAGCAACTTGATAGGATGAATTATGGAGAGAAAGGATTAAATATGATTTATTAATATATTATGAGAATAATATATTAAAGGAGAAATCATATTGTTTAATTAATATTAGTCAAGAATTAATTGGTAATTAGTTTTGTGACTAAAAGAGATTAATTAAACTTAAGGGACTGGAATTGTAATTATAAGATAATTGCAATTTGGGCTATGGATTGCCATATATTAAGGAGTGGGCGAATTCTATGGGGAAATCCATGAGGAAATCATCCAAGACCTTAAAGAAAGGAATCCATGGGATGCTTAGGGCTTAAGCATCCAATTTAGGGTTTCCTTGTTAGATAACCCTAATAGCCTCTTATATATATAGATCCCTTATGACCCAAAAACGTGGCTAAGACTTCTTCTAGGGTTTCACACGTTTTAGGGTAGCCTCCACCCTCTCTCCTCTTCATCCTCTTGCTCTTGGTGTTTGTGAACCATTAAAGGAGTGACATTTGTGACTCTAAGCTTTCTAAAGTCAATACATGGAGATTTGGGATTGTTTTTGCTACATAACAATCAAGGTAACATCTTAAACCTATTCTCATGTTAATATGATTACTTGTATGCTAGAATTAGGGTTTATAGTCTTGGATAACTTGCATGTACAATAGCGAAACCAAGATCCAAGCATTAGGGTTTGTATGAGCACATAGGATGTTCTTATGACCAAAACCCATCAAATTGACCCAACAAGCTCCCCCTAAAAACTAGTTGGTTTTTCTTGTTAATCTTCAGTTGGAGATTGGCTTCAGCGTTTATCTTCGATGACTTCACAACTTCAAGATGAACTTGATGAATCTTCAATAAATGACTTCATCTTGAGCAGTTAGGAATTTCTTCAGAATTTCACATTTAATGCACATTGGGTGACGAGGCTTCTTGTAGAGATTCTTGAAAATTGGTGCTTTCAGCTTGAGAATCTTTAGAGAGAACTTCAGAGAGAAATAATTTTCTGGATCACTTCAGCAGGTTCATAGATAGCAGTTGACTGATTGAGGAGGCTTCAATGCAATCCGTCACATAATCTTCAATTCTGCTTCACCTTGCTTCTAGGGTTGAATGATTGAATGTTGAAAGGATAATCTTCATTTCTTGCTCCTTCGAATGAGAATTCTTCGATGATCACGGATGAAGCTTTGGCTCAGAAATTTTCGACATAAACTCCATGAGTTTCATCTACACCTGAAATCACTTTTCAAGACAAAACAAAACTAAAAGAAAACTTAAAACAAAAACAAAATAGAAATAACACTATTTTTGGATTTTTAATTTTCTTATTTTTGTTTAATTTTTGATTTTTTTATTTAATTCTTCCCCTAAATTTGTGCATAGAGGAAAACTATGAACAAATTTAAAAAAAACAAAAATATTTTGGATCAAAGTTGTGGGACAGCCTAAACTTGTTTATCAGTACCTTCACCTTCATGAATAGATCTGGTCAATTGCTGGTATTGTGGTCCACTTAAGAACGAAGAGTATCGACAAACTTTTCTAGATAAACCATTTAGTTGACGACGACCATGGGTATTGTTGTCTACTTAAATTAAGCAGCGAGATCTACAGACAACCTCTAAATGGTTCAATTTTAGTTGCACTAGAACGTGTTCCCTACTTCCCGATATACCCCGGTGATCAAGAACTTCCAAAGAACTCCTTACTTTAGGTGAGTAAACAATTATTAAGGAGGAAGTCAGATTTAGAAATGTATACATATGTTGTGTCCCAGGTTAGATATATTTCAATCATGTAGAGGGGACAACATATGGTTAACTAGGATAAAGGGATTGAGAAGTAGAATGTTGCATATGCTGTGTCCCAGGTTGGATCTTCCGATCACGTAGAGGGGAAAACATAAGGCTAACAAATATAGATAGATAAGAAGGTGTGTAGAGATAAAGTTGCATATGTTGCATTCTAGGTCGGATCTTCCGATCACGCAGAAGAGGCAACATATGACTGACATATAGAAAACAAGAAAATAATTTCCTACAAACCTACTTTATCAGAACCCCCAGTCGCCCTATCAAAACCAGAATTAAGGACATAAGTTCATACATCAAGGAAAAGTTGAACCACTGTTCTAGATGCGTATTAATTTAGTGTATCCCGTGGGTTTCCGTGTTTATCTCACTGCTCAATCTACCTGAGCGTAGTATGGTCAGTCCACACAATCCTAACTAAATCCACACTGTCAAATCCATCATACCTACCAGCACATGGAACACAGAGTCTAGACAATTCAGATTCAGTCCTTTACACAGTTTTTGACTGCCCGTTATCACATTCTTTATATCACTTCCAAATAATAACTACTAACGAATAACTATTAAGTAAATGAAAAATTGTCTTTAAAACAAATTACAGTAAGATAAACTCAGGAGTATAGAGAAGAAAACGTAAACCGTAATTCACCGATTGAATCTGCATCCAGAGGGTCTGAGAACAGCATGCATAATCTCAGAACAGATCCGAAAATTCTTCATGTCATTAAGCACTAACCCCATTTCTGATCTCTTCCTTTCCTCCTTTCTTTCCTTTCCCGCAAAGGACACATACTCTCGAACAAAGTTCTGAATGTTGTACAGTTGAGAGATGCTTCCTATCATGTGCCTGGAACAACCACTACCAACAAACCGAAGTCTGATGATATGCCTCCGTAGCTGCTCCGACACAGAGCGAGATCAATTGGTCTTTGGAACCCAGTCCATTTTGAAACTGGGTCGACCTTTTTCATCCCTGCACAGTACTCTCTCCCACGACATATCCTGCTTATCACAAAAAGAAGATGTAGCGATATTAGAGTCATTAGGTGATTTGGGAGATTGAGCCTTCGGAACCCATCTATAGTCGGGTTTAACCCATTTCTTGTTTGAGCGGATGGGTGCCTCAATACTTGCTTTGGAACTTGAAGTCGGCTGCCGAGATGACTTTGACCTAACTGGTCTTGGTTTCGCTGGAGCATCTCTTGGATTTTGCTTCTTCGCAGACATTCCCTTTTTGCCCTTATGATTTTGATTCTTGGCCTTGTGGGCATTCTAGTCACCATTGTCTTTTACGTGACCTTGAGGGATTTCTGTTGGAGTATCTCCCTTTTAGCGCGTTCTGCCACCCTTGTGCATAGTAGGGAACATATGCGTGGTTAGGATAATTTCTAGAAATATGTCCAGGTGTTCCATAGTGAAAACATGTCTTTTTCTTCAATGTGAAGTTGTTTCTTCCTGCTCCTAGTGGCATAACCTTGCATTGTCTCTTATTGTTCCCACATGCACAGTTGCAACAAGCACTCTGTTGCGTTGGAATTGGTGGCCTGTATTTCTCAACGGCATGTTTTTTAGGAGTAACTGAATTCGAAGCAACAAATTCTGAGTTCAAGGAGTCATTGGTTTGTTCAGTAGTGTTCTCCTTGTTCTCATCTTCTACAACTTACCTACACATGAAGTAGAAACATTAGTATTTTCAACCTGAATACCTCCTGACACAAATCCAGTTGGTTTTCCATATTGAAGATGTGCCTCCCTGTCAATTTCTTCCTGTGTCATAGGGATGGATGTGTACTTATGATTGAAAGGTGGAGGAACACTATCATACCCTAGACCCTTGTTTTGATTATCTTTGAATTTTAATTGGATTTCAAATAAGGACTCAACTGTCTGACTTGACGCAATAAAATTTTTGAAACTAACATCTATTTTTCCACACTTAATTTTCAAAGTGTCAAGTTCTTTTGTTATAGCAGCAAGTTGTCTCTTAATATAGTCATAATTTTCACACTTGTTGCTATACTCTTCCTGAAGCTTTCTAAAGTCTTTGGTTTTTGCTTCTAATTCAGCCTTCAGGGGTTTCTGTCCTTTCCTAAGTTGATATCCTTCGTATTTTAGGTCCTTGACTTTCCTTTTTAGCAAATCATTATGTTCACAAAGAATTTTAATCGTATCTTCACAAGATGGAGTACATGAAACTTCATTGACCGGGATGTTTGTGGAACTCATTGTTTTTCCACATTTCAAAGCATCAAGCTCTTCAATTACATAAGCAATACTAAGACGATTGAGATCTTTTGTCTTCTTGATGACATCTACGTTCATATCCCACGATTTCGGTAGTGAATTCAATAGCTTTTTATTTATCTCAGATTTGGTCAAGAAGACCTCAAATATATTCATTTCAGTAGTGAGAGTAGTGAATCGCTGTAGCTGAGCCTCCAGGGTTTTTCAGGGAATGTAGTTGAACATGTTGAAATTTTGTTTTAACATATCCTGACGATTCTCTTTCATGTCTTCAATTCCCTAATTGACCTCAAAAGCCATTAAAAGCACAACTCGAAGCTAAAATAAAACTTAAACGTCAAACTAAAATTTAAAATTGTCCTTTGACTATAAACCTCAAAAGTCAACCTTAAAAGTCAGATTTAAAAAGCCAAACTCAAAAATCAAACTTGAAAAGTCAAACCGAAAAGCTAAATTTGAAAATTTAAATGTTAAACGAGAAAGTCAAAGTTTAAAATCAAAGGTGTAATTTTTTTTTAATAATTTTTTTAATAATTTTTATTATTTTATTTATTATTCTTATTATTTTTATTATTATTATTATTATTATTATTATTATTATTATTATTATTATTATTTATTTTGGATGAAAACAGAATTTAAAATTGAAAGTAATTGAGTTTTTTGGGTTAAAAGTGTCAAATTTCGAAAGTTGGAACCGAGAAAGACGCCTTTTGAATTAAATTCAGAAGGAGGATGTCATCTAGCAATGTAGTTGAGTTGGTATGGCGCTTGGTTTATTTCGCAGGAGACCCAAGTTCGATCCCCGACACCTCCAAAATTTGGACTACCCCTTTCTTTTTAATATGACGTTGCGAAGACTACTGCTGGTCGAGACCGAGGCTGCTAAGCAAACACGTGCGAGGTGCGAGGCGAAGATGCGATGCGAGGACAGGGTGCGAAGCGGAAATGCCGTTCGACCGCAAACTCGGACCGTGAACCTCGAGCCGTGAACTCCGAGGCCGTAAACTTCGAAGCCGTAGCCGCCACCACCGAGAAACCCTAGCTGCAAATTGTTCATGGCCGAGAACCCTTAAATGGCCGTAAACCCTTCAAAAAACGACGTTTTTCACCTTTTTTGCTCCAAAACTCGATCCAGAACTTGTTTTTATGAAAAACGCGAAGAACAAACCCCCCTTATTTTGCCAAGATCTATCCAAAAACGCAGAAATCCTTAAAAAATAAGATCAAATAAGCTCTAGATCTGACAAAATTGACTGATACAATCCAAGCTCTGATACCAATTGTAAGTCCCTAGTCTGCTTGTGTATCAATCAGATCCGTTTGGTGGCTTGGAATCCCAATCAAACGGATGATGTCAGATCAAATAGAAGAAAAGGAGAAGAAGAAGATGATGAATCTTGAATGATATGATTATAATTAAGTTCTTTATAGTAGATTCACACACACAAAAATGCTGTCTTCTTCTCTCTAGTTTCTCTCTTCTCATGTTCATCATTCTACTCCTCACCCCTTACACCTATATTTATACATGAGAAACATGGGCTTGGTGAACATGGGCCATGAATGGGTTTACGGCTGTAAACCTGTTTACCGTCGTAAATGGGTTTACGGCCGTAAACACCTCCCTGGCCGTAAACCTGACCGTAAACTCATAAAACATTACATAAAAATACATTTTCCTAGAAAAGAAAAGTATAAACCATATTTTTGACCCAACATTTAATTTTTAGAAAATAAAAATAAAAATAAATTGAAAACTAAAAGTAACACTAAACTCACTTAAAGACTAAAATTTAAACACTTTGGGATGATAAGTTTTAAAATAGTCTTAACTTTGTTTTTCAGCACACACCTGAATGAGTAGATCTATTCAACCACCGGTATTATGATCCACTTAAACTTAAAGGACCTTTTTGCCAATTTTGATAGATTATACGTGACAAGATTTTTGTGATCAAATTCCTAAATGGACCATTTAGCTGACAACGATCAAGGATATTCTTGTCCATGTAAATTCAGTAGCGAGATATACAGACAACCATTTAAGTAGTTCAATTTTAGGTGTACTAGAACGTGTTCCCCATTTCTCGACATACCTCAACAATCAAGAGCTTCCAAAGAGCTCCTTACTTTAGATGAGTATTCAATCATTAGGAGAACAGATGCATATGTTGTGCCCCAGGTCGGATATCTTCCAATCACATTGAGGGGACAACATGTGACTAATATAGATAGAGGGATTGAGAGGTAGAATGTTGCATATGTTGTGTTCCAGGTCGGATCATATCCAATCACGCAGAGGAGACATCATATGGCTAATAGATAGAAATAATTGCATATATAAGGAGGTGCATAGAAATAGAGTTTCATATGTTGCATTCCCGGTCGGTTATGTTCCAATCACGCAAAGGAGGCAACATATTACTGACAGATAGAAAGCAAGAAAATAATTTCCAATAGACCTTCTTTATCAAAACCCCCAGTCGCCCTCGCTCTATCAATACCGGAATTAAGGACATGAGTCTATATGCCAACAAAGTTTTGAGCCACAGTTCCAGTAGAAAAGTAACTTAAGTGTATCACGGAGGTTCCCTTGTTTATCTCACTGCTCAATCTACCCGAGCATCGTATGGTCAGTCTAGATGAATCTAAGTCCATTTAATTATGTTAACTCTTTTCATTTGTCACTGAGTCCAGTCCTTTCTTTTAATCCTTTGTGTCTACCAGCACGTTGAGCATAGAGTCTAGACAATTCAGCTGCAGTACCTTACACTTGTTTAGACTGCGCGTTGTCACTCATACTTAATATCACTTCCCAAATAACACCTACAAACGAAAAACTATAAGAATATATTTTTCGATTTTTGTTTTGAAATTTTTGAATTTTTTTTATTTTGATTTCTCCACGTAAATAATTTGTGTATAGGAGAGAAAATAAATGAAAATAAATAAAATAAAATGCGCAAATTTAAATTAAAAAGAAATTTAGGCTTCAAACGAATCATCCTTAGAAAGCCTACAAGCACATCAAATTGAGCTTTACTTAATGGTTTGGTAAACAGGTCTGCCACATTATTATCGTGTGGATCTGCTCCAAACGAATGAGCTTGCGCTCATAACAGTCTCGGATAAAATGAATTTTAATATCGATGTGCTTGGTTTTGGAATGATGAACAAAATTTTTAGCAACTTGTATAGCAGCATCATTATCACAAAATATGGAGATGTCAAGAAAGTTCAAACCGTAATCCAACAATTTGTGTTGAATCTAGATAACCTAAGAGCACCAGGCTGATGCCGCTACATACTCAGCCTCAGTTGTCAAGGTCGACACCGTCTGCTATTTCTTGCACTGCCAAGACACCGATCTCCCCCCCAGAAAATGACATCCTCCTAAAGTGGATTTCTTGTCAAAATCACAACCTCCATAATTGCTGTCAACGAAAGCATGTAGGTCAATTTTAGGAGTTTTAGGATACCATTGCCCCAATTTAGGGCCACCTTTGAGGTATCAAAAGATCCTTTTAATAGCAATCATATGAGATAGTTTAGGATTAGTCTGATATCTAGCACATTGACCGACAGCGAACATAAAGTCAAGTCTGCTGGCAGTAAAATACATAAGAGATCCGATCATCGATCGATATTTGGTTTGATCTATAGAACCTCCTTCTGGATCTGGTCCCAATAGGGGTCTTTCAGCCATGGGTGTAGAGGTAGGTTTAGAATCTTTGAACCTGAACTTCTCAAGCATATCCTCCATATATTTTCCCTGATGCAGCAAGACTCCAGATGAATCTCGATGAACTTGTAATCCCATGAACATCGTCATTTCACTAAGTGAGCTCATTTCAAATCTTTTCTTCATGAAATCTTAAAATTCTTTGCACATCACAGGACTCATATTGTTGGATTAATGTCTAAGTCCATAACTATAATTGGTAAGACTTGACCCGACCCGACATGGTCCATTTGGGTTGCATGGCATCGGGACAATTGGATAGACAAGATGAGGAAAAAGGATACTAGTGATTTATATTAATATATTATAAGTTCTAATATATTAATATATAATCATATTATTTAATTAGTATTGATCAAGAATTAATTTATAATTAATTAAATGATCAAAATGGAACTAATTAAATATGGGCTCTTAGATATATATGTGTGATGGGCCAAGTTCATTTAGGTTGGGCTAAGCTTTCATGGATAGTCCATGGAGAGTTTAACCCATGGATCATATGAAATGAAGGGTCATGGGTTTAACCCTAATCACCACACTATATAAAGATGTCCTTGGTTTGTGTAGTGTGTGTACACAAAAGGGCAAGGCCTATTTCACTAGAGAAAACCATAGTATCCTTATTCTCAAGGTTATTCCAAGTGTTCATGGTGTTGTGTGAACCATTTGAGGTGTCACACTTAGGGCACTAGGCACTCAAGCTTCATAAAGACAAGTTACATCAAAAAGGTATGTATTCTATCTATTTTATTACCCAAGTATATGATATTTGTATGCTAGTATAGGGTAATATCTTGGAAACTTCATATTTGCATGTATAATAGAGAAAACATAGATCCAAGGTATTTAGGGTTGTATGTGCACCATAGGATGTTGTACTATACTAAAACCCAACAGTGGTATCAGAGCCATGTGTTGCTTTCTGTTATATTGATGCAAATGTTTTATTTTCAAAGTTGATAAAAAAAGGAAAAAAAAACATGACGTTTGTCAAATTTTAAGATACTTACTTGTTTTTGTGAAAAACTAATTACTTTAAAATTTTGAATCATTTGCTATATGAATTGCATTAGGTCAAATTTAGTAAAAGATAAAATGATATGATTATTTTATTAGTTTTAAAAGTTTGAAATAAATGTTTTAAGGAGTTACAAATTTTGTCATAAAATTTTGGAGCTCAAAAGTTTTTTTTAAAGTTGTGATCTTAAGTGTTTTTGAAACCTCCATAAGTTATGGATATGAAAAGGTTTTAAAATAAAAAAAAAGAATTTGATTCAAAGTTTTTATGGAGTTACAAAATTTGGTGTTAATGTTTTAAAGAATTGCATAACTTATTCTTAAGGTATGGAACATGAAAATTTTCATCATAAAACAAGCATTTAACTCCATAAGTCACGGATTACCAAAAGTTTAATGTTTCCTTGATTTATGAGTTAGTTTAGATTAATGAAAAAAAAAAGAATTTGTATTTTAGTTGTTTTCAATCCTAATTAATCTAGAGGTAGTTCATAAAATGTGTTTTTGTAACTTTTCCTCAAGTTACATAAAAGGTTACATTTATGAATCTTAAAACTCATAAAAGTGTCATAGGTTACGTAAAAAAATGAAGAGTCTTTTCTTATAAATAGTTTGTATGGCTCCATAACTTGTCCTCAAGTTATGGATGTCCAAGAGTCTCTTCATTAAAAGTTTTAAAGCTTTAATTAAAACTCATAAGTTATGAAAATCCAAGAGTTTTGAATAGTTTCAAAACTTGCCCTCAAGTTTTGGAATTTGAAAAGTTTTCTCTAATGAATACTTTAATTCCAAGTTATGACCTTAGAATTTTAAAAGATAAAATTCAACCCATATACTTTATAATATTATAAGTTAATAATATTTATATATATGTATAAGAGCAAGTCGTCTTACCATTAGTAGGCCTCATTCACAAAGCCGGTCTATAAGGGGGTACAAGGTTACTGCCTATAAAATGGCAGTTTAATGAGTGTCCACTCTCACCCACCGCTTCCTTGACTGGTGGAGGGTCGTTAGCCGAACGGGTAGGAAAGGACTATAATTCTCCCTTCATTAAAAGTATAATGATAAATACTAAGTAACTAAACACTTATAAATTCCCAATCTTAGTTACTTAGGAAAATGTGAATTTGGTGCTAACCCATGAAATTACACTTTGCACCATTGTTAAGTCGTTAGTGGAGCGTGTGTGGTTAACTGGTACACTAACATGGGACTGACAATGTGTGGCAAAGGGTGACTTAAGTTTTATCATAGATCGGTGGAGCGCGTGTGGTTAACCGGCACATCGATTGGGTGATAAAATTAAGGGTACCAAGTCAATTTGCATGTTTATTCACACCTTTTTTGTGATCCTCGGCATCCCAGTCACAAACTTAAGAGGGTACAATTGAGATTCAAACATGCCATTAAAAGTTCAATGTATCTCAAAAGATCTAGGAGTTTCAAATCCAATAAAAACTTAATTATATTTCGTTTTTCATGGTGGAAATTGGTAAATCGTCATTTACCTACCTTTAACTATTTTATAACTTGGATTACGGCATCCCTCTTCCAGTTATAAATAGGTTGTAGGGCCCTAGCCTTAATATTTCATATTGGGTGTTATATTAAGGACTTTAAATCAACTAAACTTGAATATCTCCCAAAAGATGTCTAGTTCAGACATCTATGATCTTCCCAAATCTCTTGGAACTTCACTTCCTCCACCTCCTCCAATTATTCTCCCTAACCCACAAGTTCAAGGTCACTCAAGCCCTATTGGCAAGGCAAGGTCTAGGTGTGATCACGTCTTGGAGATGAAGTCACATATTGACAAGCCGGGAGAGTTGGGTGAAAAGTCTTGAGAAAGTTGGTGGTTCAATCACTTTCTAAGTTACATAGTGACTTCCTTTGGGAATCCTATGAAACAGACTATGACAAGACCCTTAATGATCTTATCTATTTGCTTGGTACTTCTGAATCAGCAATGATTTGGAAGGCTTGTAAAGCAAATTTGATTAGTAGATCAACTTCTCAAACTACCATGGACATTTACAATGGTAACATTGGATATCTAGAAAAGCCTTCTCTTTCCAAGGAAAGGGATTGACCATAGTCAACTAGGTTGACCAAATGGTAAAGAGAAAGGCTAAGTCTGCAATAGTCCCATGTACCCTTCCCAAAGAGTCCCTATGTTTCTTTTGCTAAAGGAAGGGGCATTGATTGCGAAGCAGCCTATTTACCTGAAAGATCATAAGGTTGATCAAGTCAAGAAGATTGACTCTACTTCAGGTAAAGTCCACTATCTAACTCTGTTAAGTTTCTATTCTGAGATTCTTGTTACATGATGTGACTGGGTCACATGTTGATGTTTTGAGAATCAAAGAAAAGTGAAGAAACTTAAAGGAAGTATATGTTGATTTTAATCGCGAAAATGGATCTCGATCGCATGGTTCTGTGATCAGAATTTTGAGTTGTTGCTTAGGAGTTATGATATATTGCTTAGGAATAGATAACAACAAAGTTTTTCATATGCTTTTGCACTGTAAGGATAGTTTTTCGACAAAGTTTTTAAAATAAAAGGAAAAAAAATGATTTTATTTATTTTAAAATATCCTTACGATGGCATTTGTGAAAAGAAAAAAATTGTTGCTTATATGATTCTATTAATAGCAAGAGTGGAAATATGAATTTGATTCTTTCATTTGTGGTAGTGTCTAAATTTTCCAAATACGGAAAGATTCTCATCACCCAAGTTTCAGTGGGATAGAAACTTGGAATCATGCAAGTTGTATAGTATGATGAATGAGAACTTTCAAGCATTCGAAAATTAATACTAATTAGTTGTTCACATGGATGTGTGAGTCAATTAAAGGACTAAGGGATCGAGTACACATTCTTGTGCACTGATCAAGCCCACCACAAATGTAACTTGAGTGACACATCTTAAAGAAGGTTTATTAACACTAGTGAAATTTAAGAGTAAAAGGTTTTCTACTCTTATACATTTGAATTTGGTAAGTTGTGATGTTTTGGATAAAACAGAGACCAACCTAGGCCAATTGTGTTAAGTGTTTGTCTTGATAAAGAATCCGCACTATTTCTTGAATATTTAGCAAGATAGTCTTATATGTGAAGAGGATGGTGGGAGTCTTAAAAAGCCTAAAAATAATTTCAAGATCTAATCAAGAATAAAATAATTGTAGTTTAACACTAGCCTATCGTGTTGACATATTTCTATTTCTGTGCCCATTCTAGTTAAAGTTGGCTTTGCATATGAGTTCTTAGAGTTCTCAATTGGTGGCATATCAACTTGGAAGCAATGGCAGGCCCTTGAGCTGCTAGGTGGTAAGAATTTAAGATTGCACAAGTTCAGTCCATATGAATTTGGAATTGTCACTAATCTTGTCTTGTGATTATGGTTTTGACAAAAAAAATTCACATGGAAAGGAACACATATACCATAAAATCTAAGGGTCATAAGGTTTCTCTCCGATTCATGAAAATGATGGTGAGGAAAAACTTCCACCAAGTAGATTTGAAGCAGATAGAAAAGGTCTAAACAATTGAGACTATGATTACGACATCCCTTTTCATAGTTCTGAAATTTTTTAGACACACCTGTGAGCTATCTAAGATAAGGTGTATGATTTTGATAAAGTCTTATCAAAGCAATCTAGTATTGACCTCTACAAGTCCAGTTGTTTTCTGGATTCATCTGAAAGCTAGTGGGAGCATAAGTGTTATGCTAATAATCATCATGTTAGTGGGTGCATGATAATTATGATAAGTATTGCAAGTTAGCAATGTTAATTATAGAAAACAAAAGTTTTAATTCGTGAGGTTACAAGAGTTGAAAAAGTTATTTTGCTATAATTAAGGGAGATGAAATTATACTTCATTTCAATTCTAAAGAGCTTAGATTATTCTAAAGAGCTTATATTGAGATTATAATCATCTTTAGTCAAGAATATATATATGAATTTCATGATGGATTGGTTCAACATAAGAAAATTCTATATGTTCCGTTTACAAAATCCGATTATGATCACGACATCTCTTTTCATAGTCAAATTTTGATAATATGGAAAACAAAAATTATTATGGCAAAAGACTGGTCTAGAACCATGTATTTATGTGAAACATCATGAATCGTGTCCCATTTACTTTGGGTACAATATCGATTACATGTGCTATAATATTCATCCTTTCTGAATCGTGTCCCATTTACTTTGGGTACAATATCGATTACATAGTGTACATGATTGGAGCATGGGACAACTAGTGTTTTTAATTCAGGTATAAAGTTGATAAAACTGAAACAATGAATAATGAGTAATCAATATGGTGATAAATAAATGTGGTCTATTTATATTCATAGGGTTTGATACCATATTTGATTCATTTATTCTTGTGTTTCACTTTGCATGTTTTGACTTCCATAATAACTAGGTTATTCTTCCGGAATGACTAAGTTATTCAAACCATCCACAGTCAGTCATATGTTAGAAGTAGATATGAATCATGACTAACATGGGTTGGCTTATAGAGGTCCAAGTTGGTGGACAAAGTTGTGCTACAACACTCATGAGTGCTCATAAGTTCTGAGTATTGGATTCAACTCGCCTTCATTTGAATCACTTCATGGATTTTATCACGAGTGATCATGAGACGATAATATCTTATATTCTTCAAACCTAGAGATATGAGTTGTTACTACGAGATGGTTGTACATTGATTACACGAAACTGCATTGGTAACTTGATGTTATAAAACGTGCCTTTGTGTATGATTCAACAAGTAGTAGAACAAGCCATATGAGCCAAAGTTTATCCATTCCTTTTACCTTCAAGATAAAATCAATATCTGTGGGCCCCTCAACGATTTAATGACGATACATGTGAGTGCTTGGCCAAGCCATGACTGATTTGCTTTTTTCAATCAGTCAGTCATCATAAATCGGAAATCAGGAAACAACAAATGGACAGAGAGAATGATTATAACATGTCTCACTCCATATGATATCTAGAATGGAGTAATATATGATCCCTTATCTAATGGACAAGTCATTGATAAACTTTAGAGTTCATCGGCAAGGTCAGAGCTTGACAGAAGCTTTTGAGAGCTACGATTGCTAGTCGGGGTTTGAAGTCATACTCAATAATAGTTTTAGACTTATCCAAGTGGGAGACTATTGGATTAATGTCTAAGTCCATAACTATAATTGGTAAGACTTGACCCGACCCGGCATGGTCCATTTGGGTTGCATGGCATCGGGACAATTGGATAGACAAGATAAGGAAAAAGGATACTAGTGATTTATATTAATATATTATAAGTTCTAATATATTAATATATAATCATATTATTTAATTAGTATTGATCAAGAATTAATTTATTATTAATTAAGTGATCAAATGGAACTAATTAAATATGGACTCTTAAATATATATGTGTGATGGGACAAGTTCATTTAGGTTGGGCTAAGCTTTCATGGATAGTCCATGGAGAGTTTAACCCATGAATCATATGAAATGAAGGGTCATGGGTTTAACCCTAATCACTACACTATATAAATATGTCCCTGGTTGGTGAAATTGTTACTAGTGTGTGTACACAAAAGGGCAAGGCCGATTTCACTAGAGAAAACCAAAGTATGCTTATTCTCAAGGTTATTCCAAGTGTTCATGGTGTTTTGTGAACCATTTGAGGTGTCACGCTTCGGGCACTAGGCACTCAAGCTTCATAAAGACAAGTTACATCAAAAAGGTATGTATTCTATCTATTTTATTACCCCAAGTATATGATATTTGTATGCTAGTATAGGGTAATATCTTGGAAACTTCTTATTTGCATGTATAATAGAGAAAACATAGATTCACGGTATTTAGGGTTGTATGTGCACCATAGGATGTTGTAGTATACTAAAACCCAACACATATACCCAAAGATGATGTCATCCACGTAGATCTAGACGATAATCAAGTCTTTATCCACTTTCTTTTTGAACAATGTCTGATCGATCGTGCCTCTTGTCTATCCATGCTCCAGTAGAAGATCTATCAGGTTAGCATACCAAGCTCTAGGAGCCTAATGTAACCCATACAAAGTCTTATCTAATTTGTAGATATGATTTGGAAATTTTGGATTGACAAACCCTGGGGGTTGATCAACATACATCTCCTCCTTCACGACTCCATATAAAAAGGCAGTCTTGACGTCTATTTGATAAAAGGTAAACCCCATGTAGGAAGCGTATGTCAAGAACATACAAATAGCTTCCAAGCGAGCCACAGGAGCATACATGTCACAACTAGCATTTTTGCTAGGAAATTTTGCTCTCATTCAATCATTCACCTAGTGTAATAACTTGTACTCTAAGCGAATATTATACTATATGCTCATCCACATACATCTCATATGCTCAACTAAGGGCTGAAAACCTTAGAAATCCAGGTTTAAGTTCTTTATGGACTAGGATTTTCTTACTGAGCCTAACGGACCAGTAAGCATTCAATTCGACTAGAAGGGGCTTAGAACCCTTATATGGGCTCTAAATGAACCCACAATCATAAAACTTAACATTTTGGGCCATAATTAGCCTAAAATGGATTAGTTTACCCTAATGGGCCTTATTGGACCATAACAACTCCAATTAACCCTAATGGACCTAAAACCCATCCTTTTATTTTATGTTGGGCTGTAAGTACTTCCAAGGGCTCAATGGGCCAAAAAAATTTCTATATGGACTTCATAATTTCGAACCAAAGAAAGAATTGAGCCAAACTAATTCATCCTCCTTCCTCCTAGCCCAAATCTCAATCCATGTATTAAAAAAAAGAAAAAAAAAGAAAAGGAAAAAGGGGTTTAAATTTGCAAGTGCCACCTCAATGTTGTATGGTGGTCACCCATGCACTAAAACCACCATACAACAAGATAAGTTCTCATGTATCTAGGAAGTCTTCTCTCTCCCTCTCCCTTCTTCAAAACTCACGACCATTAGGGCCTTCACCACCACCATTATACTTCATCTTCCAACTCAAGAATTCTCTCCTATTTTTCCTCTCTAGCTTAAGAATTTTCCCCTTCCATCTTCCTAATTTTCAAGAATATCAAGAGCACATCAAGAACTCATCATAAAAGTTCATCACATTTGAACCCTCTAAGTTCAAGATCTACTAAAGAAAGCTTGCTAGGATCAAAAATCTTCTTCCACTTCTTAATCAAAACCGATCCATCACCCCAAGGTGAGTTCATACCCCTAATTTTGGATTTTTACTTGGTTTTGGGGGAGAATAGAAGTTGCTTTATGTAGATCTATGTGTATATGCATGAATATGTGTGTTTTCATGACTTATTTGTTGATTATGTGTTAATCATAAATCTAAAAATATGTTAAGAATATTAAGTTTATCACTTGGATCTACATGAAAACCTTGAGAAAAGTATGTGTTATCACATATAATACATGTAAACTAGTAGATTTGGGATTTATACACTTAAAATAGCAAAAATGAGTGTTGTGTTCAAAGATCTATAAACTAAACTAAAAATTCAGCCCTTGACAGAAAAGTTTTGGTCTAATCTCGAACTATTTTGACCACCTTAATGATAATATTTTTCAAAACTGTTTTACATGCAAAAAGTTCAGGTTTGTACCTTCAAAATGAATACTCTCACGTTTTGATTCTGTTTTTCTACAATTTATGGCGAATTTTACAAAACTACCTATCAGATTTGAAATAATTTCAGACCAGCCTGTGAAGATGAGCAATTTCGTACATATTAGAGGACATTAAAAATTATGAGAGAAATTTTAAACAAAGTAGACAAAATTTCCAAATTTCCAGAATTTACGGATCCAAATTTCGAATTACGATGATTTTTCTACAAATTTTCCAACAACTAGGTCAGAAAAGCCAAAACCAGAAAAATGTGTATTTTCACAAAAATCAAGCCAAAAATGATATTTTTGACAAAAATGGGTTTAAAATGATATTTTTACCACAAAACTAGTCATAAACACAAGTTTTGAACAAAATGGGGACTAAATTACTATTTTCACAAAAATTGGGCCTTAATTGTAAATTTTTGGCTTAATGGGCCAAGCACGTCATTTTTACATAAAAGTGGGCCGTTTATGATATTTTAGTGAATACTTGAGCCAAAACTAACAATAAACTCACAAACGGATTAATTTTGATCATTTTTAGGTTATTGGACCTTAGTGGCCCATTTATAGGTTTGATAGGTTTTGTATACTAGTTGCGTGCTATTTGGGCCTATAAATACCTTACTTGTGAAATGGGCCTTAGTTGTCCTTTTACATATATTTTGGGTCCATGTTATATAATCTCATTCGTATTAGGTTTTGAAATGACTCACATGTTTAACGATGCTCTAGTGGCTCACTTACATGGTTCGTTGGGCCTGGAATGAGTTTTATACATTTATCTCCGCGTAAATTCGATTAAGGATCTAGTGAGTTTTTGTTGGTTGACACCTATTAAGGGTTCGATGGTAGCCTATAGTTATAATCAGTGTGTCTTGGAAGGAGAGCGGGATTTTGTGTATAGATCTATATGGGGATGACACTCCACACCTGAGATGTTCGCTATAGTTAGACTACATCGGTCTAGGGTGACTATAACCTTATTCTATTCTTTAATCGGCGTTCACTAATGCCAAGATAGGTGAAATTGTCATTATTTAGTATGGTTATGACGACTCACTTAGAGGAATTAATGTTAGGAAGTTTTACGGAAGACTATTTTCTTTTATGTTGGATTACTCGGAAACTTACTCACACTGGTACCCCCACATAGGTGTTGGTACGGCAAGATTATCTATTTTATTTTATGATTGGATTACTCGGAAACTTACTCACACTGGTACCCCGACCTCGGTGTTGGTACGACAGCATTATCTATTTTCTTTTATGATTAGATTACTCGGAAACTTACTCACACTGGTACTCAGCCTCGGTGTTGGTACAACAACATTAATTATTCTTCTTTTACGGGCAACATCGGGTTGTCCGGGGATATTCTATTTACATTTTCTTCAATCACTTTTGACATTCTATTAAACAATAACACACATGCATTAATACAAGATCAAACATAAACATACCAATCTATTTTAAGAAAATACATGATTTTCTTGTGACTACAAAGTTATATAGATCGTTTTCTCAAATATACTTATGAACTCACCAACATTATATATGTTGACGTTTTCAAAATAACTTGTATTCTTGGGAGTCATTAAGCACAAGAATCGACAAGAATAGGGGATTTTGTTTTGTGTACTGTTAAACATCATACATTGAATGTTTTGGTCATGTTATTTAAAAGATTGTACTTGATGTAAACAATGGCAGTTGTATTATATTATGCATGGAAATGATGATGTTATGTTTCATTTATATTCACTATAATCATATTTCAAGATGAAGTCACGCACAAGCCCCCGGACGTTCCCGCCGTCTGGTTCGGGGGTGTGACAATACACCTCAGTGTAGTCAAGACCTTCAATCTGCCGGAAGTCACGAACAACCAAATGTTCCTTGTTTCACATAGTTACTTTACTATCATCTTGCTTATTCCTAAATACCCAGCGTGTATCCAATGAATTCTTTCCCTTTCATAGCTCAACCAGCTTCCACACCTTCAAGTTGTCAAATTGGTTCAATTCTTTATCCATAGTATCCACCCAACTTGCTTAATTAAGAGCCACGTCTACGTTCTTGGGCTTAATCTGAGATATGAAGCATGAGTAGAGACATGAGTTGACATCTCCACTTTGACTTCTTGTTTAAACTCCTTCTGCCAGTGGACCGATGATATTCTCGATCGGATGATTATGTTGAATTTTGGTGGGAATTTCATGGCTGATGTTATGGATTGAGATTTGAAGGTTGGTGATGTTGATGAATCTGTCTTCTATCGAATCACTCGCCTCAGATGATCTAGGACCATGAGAGGTACTTGCCACATATTCATTTGAGATAGGTTCAGGAAAGAGAAGCTCCATGAACATTTTTGTAGCAGCAGAGGTATCCCTTGACATGATTTCACTTTTTTCAGGGGAAATGGGAGTGGCTTCAGCATTAGAACTGGTCTTTTGACTTGGTGAAGAAGGAGAAGTGCTTGGAGCATATTCATCCACCATAGGAGACACAGGGGTCACCAGAGGAGGTTTGTATGAACCAATAACAACATCTTCCTGTTCATCATCAACAACACCACTTGTACTTGAGCTGAAACCTAAAACAGTATCTGAAAACACATTAAAAGATTTAAAAACTGAAGCATAATTAAACAACCAATCAGGTCCGACTCGAGCATCCATCTTGTTCTCTTCCAGCCAGCACATGTCGAATGACTCCACAATCTTCTTAGTGGGCTTGTTATACACTAGATAGGCAGTGCGTGCAGAATATCCCACGGAGTAGCAGTCATCAACTTTCATGTTGAACTTGGGGTTGGACTCCAGGTGAATGAGGTTGCAAGGACGTCCAAAAATCCGAAAATGAGTGACTGTTGGCTTGTGACCATACAACATTTCGTACGAAGTCTTCATCTGCTGTTTGTTGATCAAAGCTCGGTTCTGAACATAACATGCAGTGTTGATAGCTTCATCCAAGAAGAAGACTGGTAGCTTGGAGTCATAATGCATTGTCCTTGCTATGTTGATCAAAGGACGATTTTGCCATTCTGCAACAATATTTTGTTGAGGTGTCCAAACAACACTATACTGATGCAAAATACCCTTTTGAGCACAAAAATGATCCAGAGTAGCATTCTTGAACTCTGTGCCATTGTCACTTTGAATTGCCTTCACCTTTTCGTTGGTTTGATTTTCAATCAACACAATGAATTTCTTGATCAGGTCAGTAGTCTCACTCTTGTTGGATACGAAGAAAACCTAGGTAAACCATGAGTAATCATCAATGACAACCAATCAGTAAGAACTCTTATTAATGCTGAGAACATTGACCGGACCAAACAAATCCATATGCAGTAACTGAAGAACAGTGCTGATTAAGTTGACTAGTTTTGGCTTATGTGGCTTGTTATGATGTTTCACTTGAGCACATGCCACACACTTCTCAAAAGCAATGAAGTCCTAAATTGGAAGACCACACACAATATCATTTTTCTCAAGACTGTTGAGGTTCTTGGCATTTGCGTGACCGAGTCGTTGATGCCAAAGCATAACATTGTGTTCAGAAACCTTGGGGAATAGACATGTAACTTGCTTGGGAATGTTATGATTCATATCAATTATGTAGGCATTTCCTTCTCTTTTTGAACTCAGCAAAATCCATTCTTCTGGAATGATAATTCCAGGCTTTAGAATTAGACATTCCTTGTTCTTTAGTCTTAGGGATAGAGGTCTAATTATGATTAAAAAGAGGAGGAACACTATCATACCGTAGACCTACTTTCTTTTTGTCTTGCCATTTTAACTTTGTTTCTATCTTGGTTTCAATTGTCTTACTTGACACATCAAACTTTTTGAAGGTAAAATTTGCATTTTGAAATCTAATCTTCAATGTGTCAAGTTCGTAAGTCATGCTGGGAAGCTGTATCCACTACTAGAAAAACAGCCTTTTACGATGCTCATTGCGCGTCGTAAAACGCTCAGACGACGTGCAAATGCGTGTCAAGGAAGGCCCTGTCATCAAGAGAGACGACGCGCTTTTGCACGTCAAGGAAGGCCCTGTCATAAAGAGATACGACACGCATCTATGATGCGCATTTACGACGTGCGGTTATGACACGCAATGCGTATCAAGGAAGGCCCTGTCATAAAGGAAGACGACACGCATTTGCATGTCGTAACCTTACGACGCGCATGTTTATGACACGCAATGCATATCAAGGAAGCCCTTGTCAAAAAAGGCCATGTCATAAATGAATATGACACACATTTTTGCGTATCATAATTTTAAATGTTAAAAAAAATATTATTTACAGATTGACTAATTTTCAAATTAAATTTGCATTTAATGTCTCATAACAGAAAATAAAATACCATATACAAAAAATACAATCCATTGCATAAAATTCATTGTCATACAAATAACAAACTTTATTTCATATTCATACATATGATTACATTATTCATCAAAAAAACATATACCTACATCTTCCCCTAAAATGTTATTACATGATGTTGGCCACTTCATTGATGGATCACCAAGAGGAAAACCAACAACTGCCCAAAAATGTTCCATGATGTGTCGATACTCATGTCCTGTAACTTTAAACATTTAATAAAGTAAAATATCTCCTAAAAATAAAATTGCACAAGAAACAACACAACAAGTATCAACCTTGTGGTAGGTCATAAGTGGAAAAGGAAAAAGAACAATCTGTTACATGATTACCCATCTCAATCTGCCATGTGTGCAATAATCTTCTACACCATCTCAATCTACCAATAAAAAAGTGATTTTGTATGGACTAATAACAACACCTCACCTATATATAGTTGTTTATTTTTTACTTAATGCAGAAACAAATAGTTGATATTAATAGAGAAAGTACCATTAAGTCCTAATTTTACAAATTTGTTCTCATTTATATGTTGTTTTCATTTTTCAAGTGCATTTTCATTTTATAAAATATATTTTTTAACAAGAACTTGATTAAAATGTATTTTTTATCAATCATACTATTTAGAGTTTAGAGTTTCACCTTTTGCCTTGAATTTGTGGTTGTAATTTTAGAAGACTTCACTAGCTGCATTGTTGTTTACTCCCACCAATAAAATCCTGGTGTGAAGTGTTTATATAATCCATCTGCAAAAAATATTGGATATCACTTTATAGGGTTAGATGCAAGAAAAATCAATGTACTTTCATGAGCTTAACCAAAAGTTGCTTCCCATTTTTTATTATAAACAAAAACAACCCTCATGAGCTTAATCAATGCAACAGTTTAGTCTACTGCCTGCATGGTTAATAGCAATCGCTATAAATTATTATAAAACTCAAGAGATTAGAAAAAAGTACCTTCAATGTGAAATATGGCTTTTTGTCCAAGGCGCATCCTATGTTCCTAAAAAAAAGAAAAAGAAATATCAATACTAAAAGAATAATGTTTTAAAAAAAATCTTTAATGGGACAATACCATGAACAGTGAACTCACATAATATGCTGCCCAATGACAGACCTCATGCTTCAATTCATAATCTAGTTTCTTTAGCAATTCATGAAGCAGCCTCTGAATCATATTCATGTTAACTAATATAAAACAAGTAATGAACTTACTATTAAGCAATGAAAGAAACTAACCTTATTTTTTTTACATGAAAGAGTTGAATGTCCAGCATCTGTGATGTGGCAAACATCTAAGTTAAGTGATCTAAGAGTTCATAATCCGGATAGATTTGATGAACCTCCATCCATGATAACGGTGAATGAAAGATTTAAAATTTGGAGATTCATCAACCCTGCAACAGATTTTATAAAAGATTAATTAAATAATCCTTAAAAATCAAATTATGAAATTTAAGACAAATAACGCTACACACAGGCCCTCTTTTTGTTTTAAAGTTAAATGATTCTTCTATAAAGTCTTGTCTTGATAAATGGAATTAAAACAAGTATTTGAGAAAGTGGTTGTACATTCATGGGAAATGGACAAGTGAGGGAAAATTTATCAAAAAGTTAGCACCCATTAAGTCCTTGACTCCTTTCAACATCAAGTCAAAAGAAACACTCTTATCTAGATTACTAGATGAGTCATGTCCCCATTAAGCCCATTAAGTAGCAAATAGAGATAACAATATATGTTAGCCTACTGTGGTGCATGATAAGATGTGATCTAGATAACTGCTAGGCCAACAACTTATACTTGATTATGAGGAGGTTCAAAAAAGGTACATCATCTAGTAAAAAAAAATGCAAGATAGCACTTTTCTTGTAATAACTTTTAAAATGATTCATGATTGTATCAAATAAGGTACTTGACAAGGCAAGTGATGAGATATGATGATATTCATTGTTACGTGTATGATTCAGCATCTCTATTATAGTCACACAAGATAAATTCTTTAGCACTATCCACATCACATAACACCTGTTTGCAATGAAAAAGCTTAATTAAACGAAAATCAAACACACAACAACATTACCATTAACGAAAAATTGCCATATGTTTGAGATGGGTTACCCTACTCAAACGACAAGCACTAAGCAAGGCAGTCCAAGCAAAGACATCCCACTTGCTTGGTGTTGATACGATGAAACTTAAAGCTTCATTTAGTTGTCTAGCCTTGATTAGCATGTTAATGATACACATATAATGGTCTAAACCAGGTTTGACACCCTTCTATTTCATTAACTCGTACATATAGTAGAACCCTTGTTCCACAAGCCCCACATTCCCCACATGCCCACATGCACTCAGTCCTTTTGCAGAACATCTTTCGAGGTCCAACTTTGACAATTTGACCAACCCTGAAAGCACACTCAATCCTTTTGCGGTGATGTTTGTGTTCCTATTCAAACTCAAACTTGTCAAGTTTGAAAGACCTGAAAAAAAACAATAATATTAAGATTGTTTCCTTCAAAATCAATAAAGAATCATTACAAGAGATTACCAATAATGCATCCGAGCCCAACATTAGAGATATGTTCACAAAAATTAAGGTTTAAAGCCTCAACATTCTTGCATTCTTTAATATGTAATAAACCAGAATCTGTAACATCAGAACTAGAAAGATCTGCAGAAACTAACGATGATCCCTGTGAAGAGATGTACGAATAGAGTGCAACAAGCACTTCATTACGCTTCTCTCTACTAAGAACCTCAATGATTTCACGCCCTTGTGCTTCAGTCTTCTTACAATAATAATAAAAAAGAAAAAACTGCAAGACCTAAAGATCCACCAAAGGAATCTCCAACCTGATAAATTAGCTTCTTTGTAGATGAAGCATGTCCAAGCCTCACAGTTTCTTAAACAAATTGAATCAAATCTTCATATAACAAAAAAATAGTTAATAAAATAGCTTCTAGTAATGTGTGAGTATATAAAAGCATATTAAAAATAGTTTCCAAATAGGTGTAAGCAGCAGAACAGGGGAACCTGCTTTCTGGTAACACCAATGGCTCCTAAGTGACTGTATACGTCCTCATAATCCAGAATATATCATAAGAAGGAAAGACACAAGTTGAAAGAGGATTGGACAGTGGTCCTTGTGTAGAGTGACTACAACATAAAGCCCGAGTTTTTCACCAAAAACATGTTGCCCTAGCTCACAGTATCTGTCAAATCTTTTTCCTGGAACCATTTTGTGCATTTCCACCATTTTCCATAGTGTGTAGAGTGTAATCACCTAGGATAGGACTAGTACTGTGATTCCATAGCCCCTGAATCAAACAGATTGTATGTTATAAAAGTGGATTTTGTGTAGGGAATTTCATCGAACATGTTGTGTGCATCGTTTAAACCAAAAAGAATCTTATAGAGAAGACTTGGATTGAAGGAAAAGTGATACCATCTGAGTTGAGATAGGGCATAATGAAGACTGAGGACACCGGCACCAACCATGGCGGTGACATTGTGAAAGGCTGAGTACCACCACTTTGCATTTCTGGAGGATGTCACAGGAAAGAAAAAAACATTTGAGTCTTTTGCTGTACTAGGCTCAAACTCCATGATCTTAACAAACTGATTCTCGGATTTGACCATCAGGAAATCATTTGAAGCTTAATGATGATCTATTACATGTTGTAGCGGAGGAGATGCAGGCAGAGTCTCGTTGACAGGCGGCTCGTAGGTCGGCGATGGTGGCGGAGAGGAGAGATGGGTCAGAGGAGAAGGTGTTGAGGAAATGATCGTAGAGGAGGGTGGAGGAGCAGAGTTTGTTTCCGCTGAAGATGAAGATGAAGGACCTAGGGCTTTTTCTTGCTAAGTAGAAGAGGCAGGGGATTAATTTTTGTGATTAAATAGGCGGGGGTAATTTTCATCGATTTCATTCCCGCCTAAATTTCACTTAAAAATTATAAAGCGACACATTTACATGACGCACATTTTATGAAAGACGCCTTCCATATTTCTTTTTTTCTTTTCTGACACTAATTTTAGGGCGCGCACAAATGCGTGCCCTCTATCCTTCAAATTTTGCAAAACTGACATTATTTTTTAGGGCACTTACAAATGCGCATCCTCTATCAACGAGTGTCATTGTTGACACGTCATTAAAGGGTTGTTTTCTTGTGGTGATCTTAACATAGTTATAGTTCTCACATTTGTTACTATAAACTTCCTAAGCTTTCTAAAGTACTTGGTTTAGGCTTCTATTTGTTCTTTCAGAGGTTTTTAGCCTTTGCTAAGGTTATAGGCTTCATACCTAAAGTCTTAATTGTCTCCACATAATATACCAATTTGATTAGGTAGAAATTTAACAATATCCATGCACTTTTAAGAACAAGAAACTTCACTGACCTCTTTTGTTTCAGGAGTGATGGAGACCATAAAAAGCAAACTGCATCTGCATTATCTCCGCTTCAACATCTTTATCTGGTAGCTCACTTATATGTGCCAGATTTACAGTCTCAGGCTCTGTGATGTTCAACGCCTAAATCTGGTCCACCCAATCAAAAGTCTGAGCCACCACTACCAGGTTTACAGTTTCATTGGTGGTGGCAGCTCCTCTGTTATTCACAACTAGCACCAGCGTCCTATCAGGATTCTCTCATCTATTTGGCTTTGGGAAATCACGAGCAAAGTGGCCTGGTTTGTAACTATTGAAACACCTAAGATTGCCTCTGTTGAACCCTAGCTTCTTGTCCCCATTCATACTCCAGTTGTTCTTCCCAGTCTTCTTAGAAAACTACTTAGCCCTAAACACTTCCATTGCAATTTGCTAGTTAATATCCATCTCTTCCACATCTTCTTAATGAATTTGATCAAGATCTGTGAATGAGATTTGACGAGGTAAGTCTCCAACACAGAAAACATTGTAACAGTTCACCAGGCCACAAGCTAGTGCCAATTTTTCTTTAGCTTCTTTGGGAGTTGAGATTGAAACATGAGCTTTTGATAAGGCTGGATATTGATAACACTACTAGGAAAACAGCCTTTTATGACGAGCAATGTGTCTCGTAAAATGCTCAGACGACGCGCAAATGCGTGTCAAGGAAGACCTGTCATAACAAGAGACGACGTGCATTTGTGCGTCGTCTATTTGTCACACCCCAAACCGAAACGACGAAAACGTTCGGGGGAGGAGGACGTCATGCGTAGTATCACAACCATTGCATCATAGTAATCATAGTAAACATAACAATTACAGTGAATACATATATGAAAAGGTATTTATATCTGTTTTGGCTCTTGTATCTAAACATCAACGTATAATCAAAAGGAAAGACGAGACTCTATACACTTTGTCTTCTCAAAACTCTAGAAGGTACCTGTTTACTGATTTCCTGAGAATACAGGCAGTTTTGAAAGAGTATCAGCATAAAGCTGGTGAGTTCATAAACCTGTTTTGTAATGAAAATTTGTTATTGACGTTGTAGAAATGTTTGTATGTTTCCAAGAAAATCCAATATTTTCTTAAGTAATGAAAAGTAGTCTTAAACCCTAAGACCAATTGTAAGTTCGTTAGTGAATTCTGTTCTTTTGTCTGAAAGTACTTGTATTCCTGCATGGTACCACCATCTATATCATATGGTTTTGTTTGAAAGTTCTTGTAGAAAATCCTTGGCTACCACCAGTATTGTAAGTAGTGTATAATATGAAAGCCTTGGTTAACACTAGTATGTATAGCGCGAAAACCCTGACTAAAACCAATATGTATAGTAGTTTTATAACTTAAAATAAAACCATTGAAGAATGAAATCTCGTAAACAAATGATTAGTTCATACTTATTGTGAGTCATATAACCATACTTGATAAGACCTAGAGAGCTTTACGACATTCTTCAGGCGTCGGATGTTATGGTATTTGTCACTCCAGGCATGCCTGCCTAACTATAACTAGCAGTTCGGGTGTTGGATTGTCAGTCTCGAATAGATCTATTGAAAAATCTCACACTCTCCCTCCAAGAGACTCTGGTTATACTATGTTAGGATTCAGTTCTATACACCAAAGGGTACATTTTTGAAGTAGAGTCTCACAATTTTGTATAATCTAGTTTACGTGCAGTTCTGTATTGAAATCTGTTGGATGTTGTATAAGGTAATAATTATACTTAAATAATTATTAGATGTTGTAATCTCGTAGCAATGTATATCATAAACTGTATCTGCCATAATTTATATGTTTAGCAATGTATAGCTCAGTATATTGAAAAACCCAAACTATACCTATTATAGTTTGCATGTATATAGTGTATATATGGTTTGTATATCGATCTGAAAACTATGCATTCATGATTGCACTTTGAAAACTCCCCTTATGCTCAATATAGTACACAATGGGATAAAATATTTAAACATTTTATAAAAACGTGAAAATCATTTTTTTGTATCAATTGTATAAGTTTTATACTTGTTAAAAGTCCTTTTGTATTAGTTCACAAAAGCGTTTGTGTTTGGCTTGTATTCCCCCCTGAAAATGTTTAAAAATCATAAAAGCGTAGGGGTATGAACTCACCTCGAGTGAGTGGTTTGTATGAAGATCTATGTGCGATGCTGAGTGTCAAGTGAAACCTCGAACACAAGTGGATCCTATTTAACATGTGATAACACATACATGATTCAATTTAGGGTATTTCACGACTTAGACATGATAGGAAAACACCCTAAGGACTTGGAAACACTTGGACTAAGTGTTAAAACCATATGGGATTGAGTGAAGGAGGTGTACGGCCACCTAAGGGTGTGTACGTCCCTGGGTGTGCGGCCCATGAGTTTACGGCCATAAACTCATGAAAAAGAGTGCACGTTGAATTATTTCAAGGCCCTAAGAAGCACCAAGGAAGTGTTCTAAGGCCCTTGCTTGGTTGAAATGCAAGTTTGAGGCCTAAAATGTTCATCAAAGTGGGTTTACGGCCCTAAGGTGTGTGTGCGGCCATACAAAGGGTTCCACTTGAAGTTAGGGGCCAAACTCTCACTTTGGAGAGCCTTTAAGGGGGTGTATGGTCGTACAAAGGGGTGTGCGGCCATAATCCTTCAAAGGGGGTGAAGAACATGATGGAATTTGATGAACTAAGGCTTGAATCAAGAGGTCTTTCAAGTCTAACAAGCTAGAGGATGGAATACTCATGTTTTTGAAGCCTTGGAGAGTTCTTGGGTGAAGAAACTTGAGAGAGAATAAGTAGTGTGCAGCCAAGAGGAGAATGGAATGAAGGAAGGGGGTCTAGTCCTATATTTATGGGTAGGTGTGCGGCCATGAGAGGGTGTACGGTCGTACACCCATGTGTACGGCCGTACACTCCTCCTAAAGGAGTGTATGGCCCAATTTGCTACTTTTACGACTTGATAACTCATCCCTCATCTCAACCTTGGTTGTACTCAAGCTTAGAATACTTAAACGAACGCTTAAACAGTGCTAAAAGGAAACAAAATCGAGTTTAACATTGATATAATTGACTAATTGTACAAGATAGAAGTTCCGGGTTGTCACATCATCCCCCCGTTAGAGGGAATTTCGTCCCGAAATTCAAGAATAGAGATACAAATCACGAACTTGGAAAAAAGATGAGGGTACTTCTGTTTCATTGAATCCTCACGCTCCCAAGTGAATTCAGGTCCCCGCTTGGCATTCCAGCGAACCTTCACTATCGGGATGCGACTTTGTTTTGTTTGTTTAACTTCTTGGTCCATGATTTCACTAGTTACTCAACGAAGTGCAAGATCTTGTCTACTTCGATCTCATCGAGGGGAATCACCAGTGTCTCATCGGACAGACACTTCTTTAGGTTCGGCACGTGGAAGACGGAATGTATGTTGCTAAGTTCTCGAGATAACTGGAGTTTGTATGCTATGGGACCAATCCTAGCGAGGATTTTAAATGGTCCAATGTATCTTGGATTTAACTTTCCACGCTTTCCAAAGCATATCATGCCTTTCCACGGTGAGACCTTCAAAAGGACATGGTCACCAACCATGAATTCCAAGGGTTTTCGTCTCTTATCGGCGTAGCTCTTTTGTCTATCTCTTGATGCTTTCAGTCATTCTTGGATTTGTATGATCTTTTCAGTCGTCTCTTAGATGATTTCAAGACCTGTGAGAGTGCTATTGGGAACTTGACCCTTGACTAGCTGCGTGTCACCCACTTCAGCCTAGCATAGAGGGGATCTGCACTTACAGCCATAGAGGGCTTCAAACGACGCAACTTTAATGCTGGTATGGTACCTGTTGTTGTAGGAAAATTCGACCAAGGGTAGATGAGTTTCCCACGATGTACCGAAGTCGATGACACATGCTCTCAACGTATCTTCCAATGTCTGGATTGTTCTCTCACTCTGTCCGTCTGTCTGTTGATGATAAGTCGTGCTCATATCTAGCTTAGTTCCAAGAGCCTTATGTAGTGATTGCCAGAATCTAAAGGTAAACCTGCTATCTCAATCGGAGATAATGGAACCCCATGAAGGCGAACTATTTCTCGAAGGTACATTCGTGTGAGTCTCTCCATCTTGAAGTTTTCTTTGATCGGCAGGAAGTGGGCGGATTTAGTCAGTCGATCGACAATTACCCAGATGGATTCGTGCCCACTCGGAGATCTGGGTAAATTAGTGATAAAATCCATTGTAATCCTTTCCCACTTCCACTCAGGTATATCTGGTTGCTGAAGTAAACCTGAAGGTTTTTGGTATTCTACATTCACCTTCGCACAAGTCAAACACATGCCCACGAAGGTAGCAGTTTCTGCTTTCGTGTTCGGCCACCAACAGAGTTGTTTGAGATCCAGATACATTTTATCTGAACCTGGGTGAATGGAGTATCTAGTCTTGTGAGCTTCGTTCATGACAACCTCCCTGTACCCACCATACTTTAGGGTCCAGATCCGGTTCATGAAATAGTAAACTCCGTCTCCCTTGACCTCTAAGTTCTTTTCCATTCCCCGCAAGGCTTCATGCGACATGTTCTCTGATTTTAAGGCATCCAGCTGAGCCTCTCTGATTTGCGTGGATAATTGGGAATGGATGGTTATTATCAACGCCTTCGCCCTACCACCTGCATACTCCTTTCGGCTGAGGGGATCTGCTACGACATTGGCCTTGTCGGGATGGTAGCATATTTCGCACTCGTAATCATTGAGTAGTTCTACCCATCGCCGTTGTCTCATGTTCAACTCTTTTTGATCGAGGATATGTTGTAGGCTCTTATTGTCGGTGAATACAGTGCACTTGGTTCTGTAGAGATAATGTCTCCATATTTTTAAAGCGAAGACCACTGCTCCCAACTCTAGGTCGTGAGTTGTGTAATTGACTTAGTGTGTTTTCAACTGCCTCGAGATATAGGCGATAACCTTTCCTCGCTGCATGAGCACACAGCCTAGGCCCTGACTGGATGCATCACAGTAGACAACAAAATCTTATGTCCCTTCGGGCAGGGACAAGATAGGTACACTGCATAGGGCCTGCTTCAATGTTTTAAATGTAGTGTCTTGATTTTCTCCCCAACTAAAGGTTACACCTTTCTGTGTCAGGGTGGTTAAAGGCTTAGCGATTTTGGAGAAGTTTTGGATAAACCTGCGATAATAGCCAACGAGACCCAAGAATTGGCGGATTTCTGTGGGTGTGTTTGGTGCTGACTAATTTTCTATCTCTTTGATTTTAGAAGGGTCCACGTGTATGCCTTCCTCGCTAACCACGTGTCCAAGGAAAGTTACCTTCCTGATCCATAACTCACACTTTGAGAATTTTGCATATAGCTTCTCCGCCCTTAATGTTTCTAGCACTAGTCTCAAGTGTTGCTTATGATCATCTTCTCTCCGTGAGTAGACAAGTATACCGTCGATGAACACAACCAAAAACTTGTCTAGAAAAGGACAGCACACCCGATTCATCAGGTCCATGAATATTGCCGGTATGTTGGTTAGACCGAAGGGCATTACTACAAACTCATACTTTCCATAACGAGTTCTGAATGCTGTCTTGGGCATGTAATTCTTGTGAACTCGCAACTGATGGTACCCTGATCTAAGGTCTATCTTTGAGAAATAACTGGCTCCCTAAGGTTGGTCGAAAAGTTCGTCGATTCTGGGTAAGGGATAATGTTTCTTGATGGTAACTTGTTCAGCTCTCGGTAGTCAATGCACATCCGAAAGGACCCATCTTTCTTCTTCACGAATAAGATCGGGGCTCCCCAGGGTGAGGAACTCGGTCTTATGAATCCTTTGCTGATCAGTTCATTGAGCTGGCTAGATAACTCTTGCATTTCTGCCGGCACTAGACGGTAGGGAGATTTAGCTACATGAGTAGCTCTGGGAATTAAGTCGACACGAAACTCAACTTGGCGCTCGGGAGGAATTCCTGGGAGATCTTTAGGGAAGACATCAGGAAAGTTGTAGACTTCGGGGATGCACTCGAGGTCTTTAACTTTATGCTTTTCGTCAACAACATGAGCTAGGAATGCCTGGCACTCCTTCTGCAGATACTTCTGAGATTTGATGCATGAAATGATACGAAGGTTCGATCTGAGTTTATCATTGAAAATAGTGAGGGCTTCAGCAGAGGGAAGTTTGAGATGGATGGCTTTCTCATAACAGAGGATATCAGCACGATTGGGGCTTAACCAATCCATGCCGATTATGACATCGAAGCTTTTTATGGAGATTGGCATAAGATCGATGGGAAAGGATTGATCGTCTAGGGTAAGAGTACATCCTATGAATATGTCGTTAGTGCTCTCTTTCTTTCCGTTAGCCATATCGACGGTAAATGTTTCAGTTAAAGTTTGGGATTTACATTTGACTAGATGTTTGAATGCATGACTAACAAAACTCCTCTCTGCACCAGAATAAAAAAGAATGCATGCGTAAGAGTTGTCAAGGAGGAAAGTACTCGTAACAACGGTAGGATCAACGACCACTTCCTCCTGGTCCATAGCCAGTACCTTCACTATGTTTCCAACTGTTGTTTCTTTGGGGAAATCTCTTTTCAAGTGCCCAACCTCTCCACATCCATAGCAGGTTTGACCAACGCCTGCCCCAGGAGCCTGGTTGTTTGGTTAAACGGGTGTCTTGCAGTATCGAGTCGTGTGTCCCTTCTTTCCGCAGCGGTTGCATTTCAATTCACAGTAGGGTCCGTGATGATGAAATTTATACTTGTTGCACAGAGGTAGGTTTCCAGCATAACCACCAGTAGGAGCTTGAGTGGTTGCAACAACAGCTGGAGTTCCAGCAGGAGTAGTAGCAGCATGAACTACCACGGATTGTTGCTTCTTGGAGGGCTCCTGTGAAGACTGCCCCTTGCGTTTGTTCCAGAACTTCTTCTTCTTCTCTCCACCCTCTTGTTGTGGTTTGGGAGCGGTTGTCACCTCATCCAAATTGACCCCATAATTTATTAGAGTCTGTGCCAGGCACTTGGCGCTATCAAATGTAGTGGGTCTAGCAGCCAAAACATTTCCTTTGGTTGGGGCAGTCAGTCCCCAAATGTACCTCTCAATCTTTTTGCTTTCTAGGGTAACCATTCCCGAACAAAGAAGAGCCAGATCGCAGAATCTAGTTGTGTAGGCAGCAATGTCGGAACCCTTCATCTTCAGGTTCCAGAGCTCATGCTCTAACTTTTGCACCTCGCCTCTTGGGCAGTATTCGGCGAGCATCAAATCCTTCATACTTTCCCAACCTGTGGCATTAGTCACTGGCAGGGTTAGGGATTTGACTTGGCCATTCCACCAGGTCAGCTCTGTCGGTGAAGGTGCAGGCGGTGAACTTCACCTTGTTGGCTTCGGATTAGGAACAAATTTCAAAGATCGATTCGATCTTCTCGAAACATCGAGTTAAGGAAATGACTCCTCCATTACCATCAAAGGATTTAGGTTTCACGTTCATGAAGTCCTTATAGGAACACTCCTTCTGTTGTCCCTGACTTCCATCGAGATTAAGGGGATGGGTACCACATCCTGACCCGCTAGAACCGCCGGAATTTATCTGTGACATTGCGGTAGCTGCAACGGCCGTAACAACTGTCTGGAACATGTCTGGATCGAACTGAGGAAGTGGCGGTGGCGGAGTATCATTGTTTTTTCTGATGGTTCTTCTTCGGGGAGGCATCTTGTTCTAGAACAAGCAGGAAGAAGAGGATGATAAGTCCCTTAAATTTAAATCAAGATATATGAAACAAGATATATCTCATTCTGAAGGTTAAAGTGTTATACGAGGTGATAAATAGGGAATGGGGGTTACTAATGCAAGTAACTATTGTTAAGAAGAAATATGTTGCAACACTTGGAATGAATCTCTATACTATATTCGGCTCTAGCTAAAATACTCCTATTGTATTTTAAGTTGCCTGTTTTTCTTCTACCGATATCTGATGTATACATACTTGGTAAGTTTTAGGCTTGTTGCAACATCACAGTCACTCCCAATCACATGTTGGTCATGTCTCGAATAAATATAGTTGATCAGGCTATATTGACCTTAGACATGATTACATAACTACCCAGGTTTAACCACAATGTCCAACATCCAAATACTTTTTCTTTGTTCTACCTGTGACTCTGGTTTTGTTAAGTATGTATATTTGTATACTTCTTATAAAATACTTATATTTTGAAGATATACTTTTAGTTCCAGAGTGCTTCAGCCCCTTAGTGTTTATAGTTGTATACCATGTAAGGTTCGGAATACCTAGTTCACTATAAACAAGAGCTCTAATACCAATCTGTCACACCCCCAAACCGGAACGATGGAAACCTTCAGGGGTGGAGGACGTCATGCATAGTGTCACAACCATTGCATCATAGTAATCATAGTAAACACAACCATTACTTTGAATACATATATGAAAAGGTATTTACATCTATTTTGGTTCTTTTTTCTAAACATCAAAGTATTATCAAAAGGAAAGATGAGACTCTATACACTTTGTCTTCTAAAAACTCTAGAAGGTACCTGTGTAACACCATAAATTTCAAAACAATTTTTCACATTTTATAAAAACACAAATCATTTAACATTCATAAAAACATTAATGTTTGAAACTCAATCCATGCTATATAAAATTCCCAAGATCTGATAGCATAAAATCCCGTGTGTGTGTACTGATCAAGCCGGCGCCTTCCCACGGTCATCACTAGTACCTGAAACAAATAACACCAACACTGTAAGCACAAAGCTTAGTGAGTTCCCCAAAATACCACACATAACATATATTAGCCACTCGAGGCTATAACTCTGTGGGTCCGTGGACCCTACTCTATGAAACCTCTAGTTCTAACTCTGTGAACCTTTCGGTTCCAACTCTATAAACATGCACAGCATAAATCACATAGAAATAATGCAGTACAAAACATAACATACATAGCATACAAATACGTTGTCACATAACTCTGGTTACCTACTCAAGGTAAAGTATAGTGAGAAGACTCACCTCGCGTATCTCGCTAACTCGCAAATCCCGAAAATCACTCGCGCTCGATCCCCCGAACTATAATCCTCCTATAACACAATACATCTTTAATTAACACTTTCACAACTAAGGTTGACTACCCCTATCAAGTCAACACTTGTCAACGGTCAACGGTCAACTTTGACCGGACTCGGCGAGTGAATTAGAGCGACTCGGCGAGTCTATACGTGCTCACTGACTCCCTAGGATCCTCTCTTGACACGTCGAGTACTTCCCTGAATCGACGAGTTCCACCTGGCATGAATCGCGGGGCCACCACGACACAACTCGCCGAGTCTCAAGAACAACTCGGTGAGTTCTAGCTTGACTCAGTCCACCCGTCAACCCTCTCTGACTCTCCCTGACTCACTGAGTCGACCCCTTAACTCGGCAAGACCACTCGCTGTGTGGTTATGGACAATCTTCATGCTACTCGCTGAGTCTGTTCTTTGGACTCGGCGAGTCTATGCCATGCATGAACTCAAACTCACTCCTGAGGTCAGATCCGTTCCAATAACCCATAGATCCAGTCCTTCCAAGCACATACATCACGTAAAGTTACAATCTTGGTGCTCATGCAAAGGTCCAAAGGCCTTATTTGATGATGTGGTCTCTAGAATGCCATTCTAAGCTCATGGCCTCCATTAACACTCATAAAGCTTGAGGGAAAAGGGTCTCTGGACCTCTTTGGGTCCAGATCTAAAGCACCAACTCAGGAAGAGGCCAATTACTCTATGGATCTTTCCACAAAGAAACCATAACTCTAAGATTTACACCAAGGACTGAGAAAGGAACGAATGGTTACCTCAAATGAAGTCTATGAGCTCAGAAATCACGAGATTAGCACCTTTTTTGGTCTCCTCTTGCCTTGATCCTCTTCTATGTGCAAAAACACCCACAAATATTCAAGGATCTTCCTCTTCCCTCTCACAAATCGCTCAAGGACTCTTTAGGGTTCTCTCTGGGGTTGGTGGCCGCAAATGATGGCCATAAGCCCCCTTAAATAGGTCTCATACCCTGGAAATTAGGGTTTCATTAAACAGCGTGGACTCGTCGAGTCCGGACGCGAACCTGGGCCCAAACCGCGATCATACTCGGCGAGTTTGAGCTCCAACTCGCCGAGTCCCCTCACAAAACACCAAAATTATAAGAATAAATAATACTTGGGAATCCGGGCTGTTACAATTCTCCCCCACTAGAACTAGACTTCGCCCTCGAAGTCTCGCTCTGCAAATAACTCCGGATGCTGCTCACACATCTCACGCTCCGGCTCCCAGGTCATCTCGGACCCCTTCCGATGCTGCCACTGAACCAAAACCAAGGGTACCTCCTTGTTCCTCAGAACCTTGATTTTCCAATCACTGATTGCCACTGGTCTTTCAGCATAATTCAGGCTCGCATCCACCAGAATATCCTCTAATGGAATCACTGCCGACTCATCGGCTATACACTTCCGCAGCTGCGACACATGGAAAGTGTCGTGAATCTGCCCCAACTCTGCTGGCAATTCCAAACGATAGGCTACCCGGCCTACCCTCGCGATCACTCGGAATGGACCAATAAATCGGAGCCCCAACTTGCCCCTCTTCCTGAATCGAATCACTCCTTTCCAAGGAGAGACCTTCAGGAGCACAAAGTCCCCGACCTGAAACTCAAGCTCGGACCGGCATCTGTCCGCATAACTCTTCTGACGACTCTGAGCAGTCAACAACCTCTGCCTGACCTACTGGATCTGCTCTGTCTTCTGAAGCACGATCTCTGTACTGCCCATCACGCGATGTCCAACCTCTCCCCAACAAATGGGGGTCCGACACCTCCTCCCATACAGCAGCTCAAATGGCGGCATACCAATGCTCGAATGATGGCTGTTGTTGTAGAAAAACTCTGCCAAGGGCAAGTACGTATCCCAACTTCCCCCGAAATCCAACACACATGCCCGGAGCATGTCGTCGAGCGTGTGAATCGTCCGCTCACTCTGCCCGTCCGTCTTGGGGTGATATGCGGTACTAAAATGCAGCCTAGTACCCAACTCCTCATGAAACTTCCTCCAAAATATGGAAGTGAAACGTACATCCCGGTCTGAGACAATCGAGATCGGCACCCCATGCCGAGATACCACTTCCCTCACGTACATCTCTGCTAACTTCTCTGCGGAAGAACTCTCGCTGATAGGGAGGAAGTGAGCGCTCTTCGTCAACCTGTCCACAATCACCCAAATTGCATCAACTCCCCTAGCAGTCCTTGGCAATTTGGAGATAAAATCCATGGTGATTTGTTCCCACTTCCATTTGGGAACCTCCAACGGCTGCAACTTACCATGCGGTCTCTGGTGCTCGGCCTTAACCCTACGGCAGGTCAAGCACCTCTCAACGAACCACGCAACATCCATTTTCATACAGGGCCACCAATACTCTTTCCTCAGGTCCAAATACATCTTAGTGGCCCCCGGATGGATCGAAAATTTCGACCGATGAGCCTCCTCCTTCAAAATGGTACGCGTTCCTCCCACAAACGGCACCCAGATACGCCCCTGGAATGTCATAAGCCCCCGACCATCGGTAACGAACTTTGAAATCAATCCAACAACTCGCTCTTTCTTCTGCATCTCAGGTTGCACAGCCTCGGCCTGTGCCCCACGAATGGCGTCCAACACTGGAGCTATCACGGTCAACCTCAAACATACATCCCGCATCGGGGTACTCTCCGCCCTACGGCTCAGTGCATTGGCTACAACATTAGCCTTGCATGGGTGGTATAGGATCTCACAATCATGATCCTTGACCACATCCAACCACCTTCTCTGACGCATATTTAGGTTGGGTTGATCCATCAAATACTTCAAACTCTTATGGTCCGTGTATATCGTACACCGAACCCCATACAGGTAGTGACGCTAAATCTTGAGGGCGAACACCACTGCCCCCAACTCTAGATCATGGGTGAGATATCTCGTCTCATGAGGCTTCAGCTGCCTCGATGCATATGCTATCACATGCCCTCTCTGCATCAGCACCGCTCCCAACCCCAAGATCGATGCATCACAGTATACCACATAGTCCTCCATCCCTTCCGGGAGGGCTAACACCGGGGCTTCGCATAACCTTTGGCGAAGCGTCTCAAAGGAGGCCTGCTACTCGGGGCCCTATGAAAAAGCGATACCCTTCCGGGTCAACCTGGTGAGCGGCACCGCGACCTAGGAGAAGTCCCTGATAAATCTCTGATAATAACCTACCAACCCTAGGAAACTCCTGATCTCGGAGGGGGACCTCGGCACCTCCCAACTCATCACCGCCTCAACTTTGGCTGGGTCGACCAATATCCCTTTCTGGTTAACGAGATGACCCAGGAACTGGACCTCTCACAACCAGAAATCACACTTGGAGAATTTGGCATAAAGCCTCTCCGACCTCAAAACTCCGAGGATCTCCCTCAAATGATCCTCATGCTGGTCTCTAGATCTCGAATATACCAAAATGTCATCGATGAATACAATCATTGACCGATCCAGCATCGGCCTACACACTCGGTTCATGAGATCCATGAACACTGCCGGGGCATTGGTGAGCCTGAAAGGCATCACCACAAACTCGTAATGCCCATAACGCGTCCTAAAAGCTGTCTTCTGGATGTCCTCATCTCGCACCCTCACCTGATGATATCCAGACCTCAAATCGATCTTGGAGAACCAAGATGCTCCCTGTAACTGATCGAACAAATCATCGATCCTCGGCAAGGGGTAACGGTTCTTGACCGTCAGCTTGTTCAACTCCCGGTAATCAATGCACATCCGGTGTGAACCATCCTTCTTCTTGACAAACAGAATAGGCGCTCCCCACGGCGAGCTGCTCGGCCGAATAAACCCCTTCCCCAGCAGCTCCTGAAGCTGCGAGGATAACTCTTGCATCTTAGGAGGTGCAAGGCAATAAGGCACCTTAGCGATAGGCGCGGCCCCCGGAACCAAATCAATACTGAACTCCATTTGCCTCATAGGAGGCACACCCGACAACTCCTCTGGAAATACATCTGGGAACTCAGGTACTATCGGAACCTCCTCAACTGGCCTCGGCCTCTCGGGATCCACTCGTGTATCCATCACATACGCCACAAAACCCTTACAGCGCTGCTGCAGACACTGCCTCACCCTAGCGGCCGAACAAAACACTGATCCAGAACGTGTACCCTCGCCGTACACCGTAAGAACTCCCCCACTAGGGTCTCGTATGGTCACCAGCTGTCGCTCGCAGTCGATAACCGCACCGAATCGGCTCAACCAGTCCATGCCCACAATGACACAAACATCACCCATCGATATAGGAACCAAATCAATCGGGAACTCAACACCGAAAATCTCTAACACACATCCCCGGAGAACCTCCGTGGCATATATCACCCTCTCGTCAGCTATGGGAACTCTCAGAGGCCGACTCAATGCCTCACGACTAACACTGATATGCTGACTAAGGGCCAAAGACACAAAAGACCGACTCGCACCCGAGTCAAATAACACTAAGGCGGGTACAAAATTCACAAGGAAAGCACCTACGCATAACATAATATAAGCATAATATCTCAACATCAAAATAAATACACGAAAGAATACATACCAGCCACGACATCGGGCGCAGCGCGGACCTCCTCCGCGGTCAACTGAAAGGCCCTCCCTCGTGCCCTCGGCGCCTCGGCCTTCACTGGTCGACTCTCGGTAGCTCTGATGGTGGCAGGGGCAGATCCCTGAGGTGCTCCCTGAGATGATCCTCGCAATTGCGGACACTCTGCCTTCCGGTGTCTGGTCTGGTTGCAGTGGAAACACACTGCAAACCCCTTGGGCAGTCCTTGGCCATATGCCCCTCCTTGCCACACTTGTAGCAAGATTTCGCTCTATAGACTCCTTCATGACTCTTGTCGTACTTACCACAAGTGCGGCCCTTCTGGCTCCCTGATTTGGGATCAGCGGGCTTGGCCCGCTTGGCTGTCGGCTGAGACTGCGCCGGTCGCCGATCCCTCCCCTAAGACTCCGCCTCCTCCCTGGCCTGAGTCTCTAGCTCAATCTCCCTCTTCCGGGCATTTGCCTGAAGCTCGGAAAATGTCCGGTACGAGGAGTTCGCCACGAACTCCCGAATGTCTCGCCTCAAGATACTCAGATATCGGCTCATACGTGCCTGCTCCGTGGACACGTGCTCAGGGCAGAACATCGTCCTCTCATGGAACATCCTGGTAATCACCGTAACAGACTCAGTACCCTGCTTGAGGGTTAGAAACTCCTGGGACAAATGCTCCCTCTCCACCTGGGGAACGTACTCTTCTCGGAACATGGCAGTGAACCTCTCCCAGGTCACCGCCGCAAGCTCAGTAGGCGTAAAGTGCGCCGTCACAAACTTCCACCAGTCCTTCGCTCCCAAGCGAAGCTGGTTCAGCACGAACCGTACTCTCAGATGCTCAGGAGATGAGCAAGTGAAGAAACACCTCTCTATATTAGAAATCCCTCTCATAGCCACCACCGGGTCCTGGGTCCCATCAAACTCCGGCGGTTTTGTGTTGCTGAACTCCGGAACAACAACGCATCACCACCTTGCGGCCTCACGGCATCAACAACTGCGGTGAATGCTACAACAGCAGCCTCAGAAAGAGCAGCATAATGCTCGTCGAAGGTCTCAATCAATGTGGTCTTAATAGACCCAAACATCTCTAGTATCTCTGCCCTGATGGTCGCAGCCACCTCCTCATGGATGATCCGGTGGATCTCCTCATCACTGGTCCCACTGCTCTCAGGCATAAGACGTGTCCTCACCATGATCTACCTCTAAAATACAACATACGATAAATTAGAATCTATTCGAGTATACTCACACTCGACAACTCATTCCTCCTTGATCCTTGGTAATCCAAAGATTCGTACTTGGGTTGTACTCCGCCCCGGTGCTTTCAGTAGTACGGGCCCAATACTACTGTCTGCACCATATCAGAATACACCCCAAGTCCTCCTCTTCGGATTCCAATTTCCAAGTACTCTATCATGCATAATCCACTCTCTAACAGATCTCTCACAAGCCCCTCACTGCTACCTACTCACTCTCAAGCATCTGATAGCAGCTCACCTCTTCCTAGGCTAAGGCATCACAAATCAGGCCACTCTAGTCCTAATAGGAGTACCTAGCCTACTCTAGCATGAGAATACATCATATCAATATCAATATCGCATAACATGAGGGTATTTTGGGAAATCATCGTTCGGGCGCGGACTGATCGTACACACAACTCTGCTCTGCGTTTTTCAAAAAATCTTTTACTCTTTTTGAAAATACCTCTCAAATCCTCAGTTTGAGTTCAAATACGCCCGAAGGTGTACTCGAATCCCTCAAACCAAGGCTCTGATACCAACTTGTAACACCGTAAATTTCAAAACAATTTTTCACATTTTATAAAAACACAAACCATTTAACATTCATAAAAACATTAATGTTTGAAACTCAATCCATGCTATATAAAATTCCCAAGATCTGATAACATAAAATCTCGTGTGTATGTACTGATCAAGCCGGCGCCTTCCTACGGTCATCACTAGTACCTGAAACAAATAACACCAACACTGTAAGCACAAAGCTTAGTGAGTTCCCCAAAATACCACACACAACATATATTAGCCACACGAGGCTATAACTCTGTGGGTCCGTGGACCCTACTCTGTGAACCCTCTAGTTCTAACTCTGTGAACCTTCCGGTTCCAACTCTATAAACATGCACAGCATAAATCACATAGAAATAATGTAGTACAACACATAACATACATAGCATACAAATACTCTATCACATAACTCTGGTTACCTACTCAAGGTAAAGTATAATGAGAAGACTCACCTCGCGTATCTCGCTAACTCGCAAATCCCGGAAATCACTCGCGCTCGATCCCCCGAGCTATAATCCTCCTATAACACAATATATCTCTAATTAACACTTTCACAACTAAGGTTGACTACCCCTATCAAGTCAACACTGGTCAACGGTCAACGGTCAACTTTGACCGGACTCGGCGAGTGCATTAGAGCGACTCGGCGAGTCTATATGTGCTCACTGACTCCCTAGGATCCTCTCTTGACATGTCAAGTACTTCCCTGACTCGACGAGTTCCACCTGGCATGAATCGCGGGGCCACCACGACTCAACTCGCCGAGTCTCAAGAACAACTCGGCGAGTTCCAGCTTGACTC
This sequence comes from Lactuca serriola, assembly GCF_051521515.1. NCBI lineage: Eukaryota > Viridiplantae > Streptophyta > Magnoliopsida > Asterales > Asteraceae > Lactuca > Lactuca serriola. The sequence continues at coordinate 23,498,275 of NC_136409.1, read as the reverse complement.
AGTCCACCCGTCAACCCTCTCTGACTCTCCCTGACTCACTGAGTCGACCCCTTAACTCGGCAAGATCACTCGCTGAGTGGTTATGGACAATCTTCATGCTACTCGCCGAGTCTGTTCTTCGGACTCGGCGAGTCTATGCCATGCATGAACTCAAACTCACTCCTGAGGTCAGATCCGTTCCAATAACCCATAGATCCAGTCCTTCCAAGCACATACACCACGTAAAGTTACAATCTTGGTGCTCATGCAAAGGTCCAAAGGCCTTATTTGATGATGTGGTCTCTAGAATGCTATTCTAAGCTCATGGCCTCCATTAACACTCATAAAGCTTGAGGGAAAAGGGTCTCTGGACCTCTTTGGGTCTAGATCTAAAGCACCAACTCAGGAAGAGGCCAATTACTCCATGGATCTTTCCACAAAAAAACCCTAACTCTAAGATTTACACCAAGGACTGATATAGGAACGAATGGTTACCTCAAATGAAGTCTCTGAGCTCAAAAATCACGGGATTAGCACCTTCTTTTGTCTCCTCTTGCCTTGATCCTCTTCTATGTGCAAAAACACCCACAAATAGTCAAGGATCTTCCTCTTCTCTCTCACAAATCGCTCAAGGACTCTTTAGGGTTCTCTCTGGGGTTGGTGGCCGCAAATGATGGCCATAATCCCCCTTAAATAGGTCTCATACCCTGGAAATTAGGGTTTCATTAAACAGCATGGACTCGCTGAGTCAACCTTTTGGACTCGCCGAGTCCGGACGCGAACCCGGGCCCAAACTGCGATCATACTCGTCGAGTTTGAGCTCCAACTCACCGAGTCCCCTCACAAAACACCAAAATTATAAGAATAAATAATACCTGGGAATCCGGGCTGTTACAACCTATCTACTGATTTCCTGAGAATACAAGCAGTTTTGAAAGAGTATCAGCATAAAGTTGGTGAGTTCGCAAGCATGTTTTGTAATGAAAATCTGTTATTGACTGTGTAGAAATTTTTGTATGTTTCCAAGAAAATCCAATAATTTCTTAAATAATGAAACGTAGTTTTAAACCCTAAGACCAATTGTAGGTTTGTTACTGAATTCTGTTCTTTTGTCTGAAAGTACTTGTATGCCTGCCTTGTACCACCAGCTATATCGTATGGTTTCCTATGAAAGTTCTTGTATAAAATCCCTGGCTACCACCAGTATTGTAAGTAGTGTATAGTATGAAAGCCTTGGTTAACACCAGTATGTATAGTGTGAAAACCCTTACTAACACTAGTATGTATAGTAGTTTTATTACTTAAAATAAAACCATTGAAGAATGAAGTCCCGTAAACAAATGATTAGTTTATACTTATTGTGAGTCATATAACCATACTTGATATGACCTAGAAACCTTTACGACGTTCTTCAGGCGTCGGATGTTGTGGCATTTGTCACTCCCGGCATGCCTGCCTAACTGTAGCTAGTAGTTCAGGTGTGGGATTTTAGTCCCGAATATATCTATTCAAAAATCTCACACTCTCCCTCCAGGAGACACTGGTTATATTATGTTAGGATTCAGTTCAGTACACCAAAGGGTACTTTTTTGAAGTAGAGTCTCACAGTTTTGTATAATCTAGTTTACGTGCAGTTCTGTATTGAAATCCATTGGATGTTGTATAAGGTAATAATTATACTTAAATAATTATTAGATGTTGTACTCTCGTAGCAATGTATATCATAAACTATATCTTCCATAGTTTATATGTTTAGCAATGTATAACTCAGTGTACTGAAAAACCCAAACTATACCTATTATAGTTTGCATGTATATAGTGTATATATGGTTTGTATATCGATCTGAAAACTATGCATTCATGGTTGCACTTTGAAAACTCCCCTTATGCTAAACATAGTACATAAGGGGACAAATTATCTAAACATTTTATAAAAATGTGAAAATCGTTTGTCTGTATCAATTGCATAAGTTTTATACTTTTTAAAACTCCTTTTGTATTAGTTCACAAAACCATTTGTATTTGGCTTGTATTCCCCCCTGAAAACGTTTAAGATCGTAAAAGCGTAGGGGTATGAACTCACCTCGAGTGAGTGGTTTGTATGAAGATCGATGTGAGATGCTGAGTGTCAGGTGAAACCTCGAACTCAATTGGATCCTATTTAATATGTGATAGCACATATATGTGATTCAATTTAGGGTATTTTACGACTTACACATGATAGGAAAACACCCTAAGGACTTGGAAACACTTGTACTAAGTGTTAAAACCACATGGGATTCAGTGAAGCAGGTGTACGGCCACCCTAAGGTTGTGTATGGCCCTGGGTGTGCAGCCCATTAGTGTATGGTCATAAACTCATGAAAAATAGTGTATGTTGAATTATTTCAAGGCCCTAAGAAGCATCAAGGAAGTATTCTATGTCCCATGCTTGGTTGTAATGCAAGTTTGAGGCCAAAAATGTTCATCAAAGTGGGTTTACGGCCCTAGTGTGTGTGTGCGGCGGTACAAAGGGTTGTGCGGCCGTACACTCTTCATGTTCATGCCCAAGTTGTCGACTCTTAGGTGCATTAAGGCTAAGATCACGTTCCACTTGAAGTTAGGGGCCAAAATCTCACTTTGGAGAGCTTTTAAGGGGGTGTACGGTCGTACAAAGGGGTGTGCGGTTGTACTCCTTCAAAGGGGTGAAGAACATGATGGAATTTGATGAACCAAGGCTTGAATCAAGAGGTCTTTCAAGTCTAACAAGCTAGAGGATGGAATACTGATGTTTTTGAAGCCTTAGAGACTTCACGGTTGAAGAAACTTAAGAGAGAAGAAGTAGTGTGCTACCAAGAGGAGAAAGGAATGAAGGAAGGGGGACTACTCCCATATATAAGGGATCATCTTCGATCCATCCTCCGTTGCCTTGGTTGGGAAAGTATGGTTCACCAGGGTGGTGAAATCCAACCATTTGACTGTACGAGAAATATGGTTATAAGAATTGAATAAAGTCGGAACATGTAAAACATGTAAGTTAAACTAGTTTAGATAGCAAATACTCCTATAGTATTTAAATTCTTGTGTTTGATTCTTGTAATGGTTTGGTAAGTTTTGACTTGTTGCTTACTACGATCATTCCTCGATATACATTGGTCCAATCTTGGGCAAATATAGTTGATCATGCTATATTTGTCCAAAATCTGATTACATATATCGAGTCTCAATCGTAGTGTCAACTTGTCTAAATACTTGTATAGTTGTATAACATGAAAATAGTTTGTGGTATGCATGTAATTGTACTTAAATGAACTATCAATTTAAGTTGAACGAAATGTTGTTTAAGTGTAAAAAGAAAATTTGTTTTGTCAGAGAGTATTAGTCCCTTAAGCATTTATAGTTTGTATATCTTATGTGGTTCGATATACTTAGTTCACTATAAACATTGCTCTGATACCAATCTGTCACACCCCCAAACCTGAACGGCGGAAACGTTCGGGGGCGGATGACTTCATGTGGTAACGTAACAAATGAATACATAGTAAAGAAAGCAATACAACCATCATATATATAATTGAAAGTTTACATTTGTCAAAAGTTACATGTTCAAAACCCAATTACAATATGATGTAAAAATACGAGATTAAACTGGCGCCGCAGCATCCCTTCATCAAAAACGAAATGAATACCTGAAATTACTGATTTCCTGGGACATACAAGTAATTTTGAAAGAGTAGATCAACATTTAAGCTGGTGAATTTCATAAGTATTTAAGTGACAATGTTTGAATGAAATGAAATGTTTTATCTTTGTTTGTTTGTGTTTAGAAAATCCTATATTTTCTACTAGTATAAAAGTAGCCTTCACTCAAGACCAATGTTTGTTTCCAAAATGTATGTAAATGTAAAATAACCAATGAGTTTGAAAACCTTGTAAATCAATGCATTTTTAATACCCCTTGTGAGTTTTATAACCATACTATTGACTCTGAATGCCTATACACAACGTTCTTCAGGCGTTGGAATGTTATGACGTTTGTCACCCCAAACGGTGGACTGCAGCTAACAGTCAGGGCGCGGGTTGTCAAGCCCGTATAGATCTATACACAAACACCATGCTCCCCCTCCAAGGGATTCTGGTATATAATACAGGACTTGAAATGTGTACTCGAACGTACATGAAGTTAGTGTCTCACAAAACCGTGGTATAAAAACAGATCTACTTGTTAAAATGTTACATTTGTTCTTGTATACGAAAGTAAACTTCTTGAAATATATGCTTCTTAGTACATAAGAGTTAGAAATCTGTTCGTAAACTATACCTATTATAGTTTTCAAAAACTGTGTCTTGTTTGTTTAGAAATACCTAGAAAAAGAATCACTTGTTTATGAAAGCATAGATTTTTGGTGTAGAGTCTAAGATAGAAAAGCATAATCTAAGAACAGTTTAGTTTTATACAGGCATTACAACAACTTTATATTTTAAAAGTTCGAATGCTATTGTAACATATGCTATATATATATAAAAGTTCCTTAAAGGTTTATAAATCGCATGTGATTTGAATATATATAACAATATATAAAAGAGTTTCTTTATGTAACACACGATAATACTCGTGTGTTTTACTTGTAATCCCCCCCTTGAAAGCATATAAAAGTATTTAGAATAATTAAAACGGTTGATTAAGGGGTATGAAACTCACTTGAAAGTTTTGGAGATAGCGAGATGGAAAACCGGGCAGAGTTTTGTCTCGGGAAACGGATTTTCCTCGGGATTCTCGGGAATCTCGGGAGTAAAATCGACCTTCGGGACTTGAGCCAAAAAGACCAGAGCTTCGGGTTTGAACGGACACGGAAAACGAGGCAAAGTTGAGAGAGAGAGAAGAGAAATGAGCCCTTTCTTTGGAAACCCTCGCATCCTATTTATAGTAAGGCTGGTCTGCCTCGGTACGCAGGGCGTACGCTCGTACGCAGCGCGTACGTGTACGTCATGCATGACCGAAGCCTCGAATGCCTCGGTTCGGATGGGACGGGTTGCTGGGTACGCGGGTCGGATGGGACGGCGGGTCGGGGCTTCGGACGGGTCGGACGGGTCGGTTTCTTTGGATAGCGCGACGTGGACGATCAGAGGCCAATCCTCTCGGTTACGCGGGGCGTACAGGGGTACGCAGGGCGTACATCGGCTGAGAACGTTGACTCCCCTTCGGATAATATCCGAATTTTGAATAAAATAAATATTTAATTTATTTAATAAACTTCAAAAATTCATATCTTCTTCATACGAACTCCGTTTTCGATGGTCTTTATATCCTCGCGTAGGTGAGACTACGCTCTACAACTTTCGTTTAGACTCCGTCGGAAAATTCCGAAATTATATTTTTTTTATTATTTATTAAAAACCCATCGTGTTTAAGGAATTTCTTTGAAAATTCATAACTTCTTTATCTGATGTCGGTTTTTGCCAGACTCTTTACCGCTGGAATACCATTGTTGAGACCTTCGATTCTCGTTTAGGTCATTCCGGCCAAAAGTCGCTCGATCTCCGATTCGAGTTTTTAGCTGTCTGTTGCTAAGCCGAACTTGGAAAAATCATAAGTTCGCTATATGAAGTCGGATTTGGGCGTTCTTTTCACGTACGATCATGGTTCAAAGACATTTAATCATAGAAGGAAATTAAATAGAACTTATTTGTACATTTTATTATGAAAGTAAATTTTTATTATTCAGAAGTGGTTACAATACTTGACCCATTTTGGTCGTTACAAAGAGTTGAAATATCGGGTTGTCACATCATCCCCCCGTTAGAGAGAATTTCGTCCCGAAATTTAAAGTAGTAAAGATACTAGTGAACAAGAAGGAGATGAGGGTACTTTTGTTTCATCTGATCCTCGCGTTCCCATGTGAATTCGGGTCCCCGCTTGGCGTTCCAGCGAACCTTCACGATGGGTATGCGACTTTGTTTTGTTTGTTTGACCTCTCGGTCCATGATTTCTACTGGTTCTTCCACAAAGTTGAGGCTCTCGTTGATCTCGATCTCGTCGAGTGGAATAACAAGAGTCTCGTCGGACAGGCACTTTTTCAAGTTTGAGACGTGGAAGGTTGGATGGATGTTACTAAGTTCGCGCGGTAGGTTAAGCTTGTAAGCCACAGGGCCAATTCTGGCAAGAATCTCGAAAGGCCCTATGTATCATGGATTTAGTTTCCCACGCTTTCCAAATCGTATTAAACCCTTCCACGGTGAGACCTTTAATAAGACGTGGTCTCCTACCTGGAATTCCAAAGGTTTCCTCCTTTGGTCAGCGTAGCTTTTCTGTCGGTCTCTTGAGGCTTTCAATCGTTCACGAATCTGAACGATCTTCTCTGTTGTTTCACGTATGATCTCCGGACCTGTGAGAGTGCTTTCAGGAACTCTTCCTCTAGCTAACTGGGTATCGCCAACTTCAGTCCAGCACAGAGGGGATCTGCACTTTCGACCATAGAGGGCTTCAAACGGAGCAGCCTTTATGCTTGTATGATAACTATTGTTGTATGAAAATTCGACAAGGGGTAAATGAATATCCCATGCCTTTCCAAAGTCAATCACGCAGGCTCTCAGCATGTCTTCTAAAGTTTGTATTGTTCTCTCACTTTGTCCGTCTGTCTGTGGGTGGTAGGTTGTACTCATGTCTAGCCTAGTTCCCAGGGAACTTTGTAGTGACTGCCAGAATCTTGAAGTGAATCTACTATCTCGATCGGAGATAATGGATATCGGAACACCATGCAGTCGCACTACTTCCCTTAAGTAAGTTCTTGTAAGCTTCTCCATTTTGTCAGTCTCCTTGATGGGTAGGAAATGTGCGGATTTGGTCAATCTGTCGGCAATGACCCATATGGTATCGAGTCCACTTGTCGTCTTGGGTAACTTGGTTATGAATTCCATAGTAATCCGCTCCCATTTCCATTCCGGTATCTCTGGTTGTTGTAGTAGTCCGTACGGTTTCTGATACTCGACCTTAACCTTAGCGCAAGTAAGACATTTACTCACGAAGGTAGCAATTTCTGCTTTCATGTTAGGCCACCAGTATAGTTTCTTAAGATCCAGATACATTTTATCTGAACCCGGGTGAACGGAATATCTTGAGTTGTGAGCCTCGGTCATGACTACGTTTCTGAAACCACCATGATTTGGGGTCCAGATTCGGTCCATGAGATAGTAGGCTCCGCCACCCTTGACTTCTAAATTCTTCTTCATTCCTCGCAGGGATTCACCCGCCACATTTTTAGGTTGCAAAGCTTCCAATTGTGCTTCCTTAATTGGTGTGGATAAGTGGGAATGGATAGTCATGGTCAGAGATTTGACCCTCCGACCAGTGTATTCCTTTCGACTGAGGGCGTCGGCTACTACGTTGGCCTTGCCAGGATGATAACGAATTTCGCATTCGTAGTCATTCAGTAACTCAACCCATCGTCGTTGTCGCATGTTGAGTTCCTTCTGATCGAAAATGTGTTGAAGGCTCTTGTGATCGGTGAATATAGTACTCTTTGTTCCGTATAAGTAGTGCCTCCAGATCTTCAGAGCAAATACCACTGCTCCTAACTCGAGGTCGTGTGTCGTATAGTTCACTTCGTGTGTCTTAAGCTGTCGGGAGGCATAAGCGATAACCTTCCCTCTCTACATAAGAACACAACCAAGTCCTTGATTTGAAGCATCGCAATACACTACGAAGTCTTCTATCCCTTCGGGGAGGGATAGTATCAGTGCGGTGCACAAGGCCTGCTTTAGTGTCTGGAATGCCTTCTCTTGTTTCGCTTCCCAGTCAAAGGCCACACCTTTCTGGGTTAATGAAGTAAGAGGTTTCGCAATGCTCGAAAAGTTCTTTATGAATCTGCGATAGTAGCCAGCTAGACCTAGAAATTGACGAATTTCTGTAGGTGTCTTTGGTGCCGACCAATTCTCAATAGCCTTAATTTTGGAGGGGTCCACGTGTATACCTTTCTCGCTAACAACGTGACCTAAAAATTCGACTCTTCGAATCCAAAATTCGCATTTAGAGAACTTCGCATAGAGTTTCTTCGTTCGCAGTGTTTCTAGGACTTTTCGTAGGTGCTGACTATGCTCTTCGTCACTTCGAGAGTAGATAAGTATATCATCGATAAAGACGATGACGAACTGATCCAAGTAAGGGCGACATACCCTATTCATTAGGTCCATAAATAATGTTGGTGCATTGGTTAATCCGAACGGCATCACCACGAATTCGTAGTGTCCATCACGAGTTCGGACAGCTGTCTTTGGAATGTCCCCCTCTAGAACTCGTAATTGGTGATATCCGGATCGCAGGTCTATTTTGGAGAAGTAGTTCGCCCCTTGAAGTTGATCGAATAGGTCGTCAATACGGGGTAGAGGATAGCGGTTCTTGACAGTAAGTTTGTTCAGCTCTCTATAGTCGATGCACATGCGGAACGATCCGTCTTTCTTCTTTACAAACAAGACCGGTGCTCCCCAAGGTGAGAAACTTGGTCTTATGAATCCTTTGTGAAGGAGTTCATTAAGCTGACTGGAAAGTTCCTGCATCTCTGCTGGTGCAAGACGATAAGGCGACTTCGCTACTGGGGTAGCTCCTGGAATTAAGTCGATTCTGAACTCGACTTGGCGTTGCGGTGGTAATCCTGGTAGTTCTTCTGGAAAGATATCGGGAAAGTCGCGTACTACCGAGATGCTCTTGATGTCCTTCAGTTCTTGACTTGTATCGACGATGTGCGCTAGGAATGCTCGACAATCCTTCCGCAAGCACTTTCGAGCTTGGATGCACGAAATGATGCGAAGGTTTGCACTAGATTTGTCGCCGTAGATAACTAATGTTTCGTTGTTAGGGAGGTTAAGACGGACTGCTTTCTCAAAGCACATGATGTCGGCGCGAAGAAGACTCAACCAATCCATGCCGACTATGACGTCGAAACTTTTAATTTGAACCGGCATGAGATTGATTGGGAAAGAATGGACGTCTAATGTTAACGTACAACCCATGTATATGCAATTTGTGTTTTCGGTTTTTCCATTGGCCATCTCTACAGTGAATGAATTTTCTAACCTGCTAGGTTTAGGTTTAAGTAAATGAATAAAGTTTTGACTCACGAAGCTTCTCTCCGCTCCACTATCGAATAATATGCATGCGTATGAATTATCGAGAAGGAACGTACCAGCAACTATAGTTGGGTCAGCTACAGCTTCGTCGTGGCCTATTGCCAAAACTCGTCCCACACCTCCGGTGCCTGCTACCTTAGGACAATTTCTCTTGTAGTGGCCCACCTCGCCACAACCGTAGCAAGCCTGCCCTACACCCGCACCGGGAACTCGAGTGATCGGCTTTGCGGGTTCCTTGCAGAAACGGGCTGTGTGTCCTTTCCTGCTGCAGTTGGCGCACTGCATATCTCGACAAGGTCCATGGTGGTGGTAATTGCATTTGGTGCATTTTGGAAGGTTGCCTATATAGGGCTTTGTTGGGTAGGTATTTGTAGGGGCTGTAGCAGGTACAATGGCAGCATTTACTGACACCAGTTGTTTCTTTGCGGATTCTTGGGAAGACCCACCCTTCCCTTTAATCCACGCTCTCTTCCTGCCATTGTTGTTGTTGTTGTTGTTGTTGTTGTTGTTGTTGTAGTTGTTGTTGTTGTTGTTGTTGTTGTTGTAGTTGTTGTTGTTGTTGTTTGCTTTCTGTGGTGCTGGTGTAGAAGTGGTTGAGTTCTGATGACCTCCGTAGTCGATCAGAGATTGTGCCAGTTCCTTAGCACTTTCAAAGGTGTCAGGTTTAGAAGCTAACACGCTTGATCGCATTTGGGGCGTCAGTCCCCAGATGTACCTTTCTATCTTCTTGCTCTCGGGAGCAATCATATCTGGACAAAGGATTGCCAGTTCGCAGAATCTGTTGGTATAAGTAGCGATGTCGGTACCCACCATTTCGAGAGTCCATAGCTCGTGTTCAAGCTTTTGAATTTCTCCCCGTGGGCAGTATTCTCTCATCATCATGGCCTTCAAGCTCTCCCAGCTTATGGAGTTCGCCACGATTAGGGTAAGTACTTTAACGTGGCCATTCCACCAAGTTAAAGCTTTATCGAGAAGGGTGAAAGTTGCAAATTTGACCTTGATGTGCTCGGGGCAGGAGCAGATTTCAAAGACTGCCTCCGTCCTTTCAATCCACTGCCTCAGGGCCATCACACCACCAGTACCATAAAACATCCGGGGCTTGGCATTAGTGAAGTCCTTATAGGTGCATTCTCGAGGTGGTCCATGACTCTCGCCATGGTTGGATGGGTGTGTGCCAGATCCCGAGCCATTAGCACTTGAGTTATTGATCTGTGACATGGCAGCTGCCACCGCTGCGGTGACTGCTGCTTAAAACATTACAGCATCAAATTGGGGTGGTGGAGGTGGTGGTGGTATAGGTGCTTCCTCACCGTTGTTGCGCCTTGGATTCCTACGCGGAGGCATCCTTCAACTATAGATTGAAAAGACAAGGATAAGAATTTCATAGAATGGAAAATGTATGTGTCTCATGAACTAAATCGCTATAGTTCAACAACAGATGATAGTATGAGTCTTAAAATAGAAGAATGAAAGTTATTTGTAAGACTGAAGGTATGAAACAAGTATTTGGGTTCACAAAGACCATTCAAGGTTCGAACGAAATACTCAACATAGTAGTAATAGTGCCACTTATATTAATATAAAAGTTGTTACAACGATCATGAAAATTTGACCCCTATAAGGGTCTCCGATTACAAAGTTCGAGAAATTTAAAGACTTTTAGCCGAGGTTCTAAGCTATAAAAAAATTTGAGTCCTTGACAAGCACTACTTGCGTCGAAGGTTGCGCTTGGAGCTTGACTCCGTATCTGATTGCTTTGACTCCATTAGACGCCTATCGAAAGCGGCTTGTTGTTCCCTTAGTTCGGCGAGGGCTGCAATCATTTGCGCTTGAAACGCTTCGGTTTGGAATTGAGAGTTGTCTTGCATCTTGTCCAGCCTACGGATGTCAGAAGTGTGAACCTGCACTTCCACGTTGATATCCCGGAGTCGACTAGCTTGTACTCCAGACTGATAGGACTGATTGGCTAACTTTCCCACCATTACCGGGAGTGCTCGATCAGCCGAACCTCCGCCGCGGACATCATAGAAGTCCCGGCACATGCCGTAGGGAGGGCGTAGGTTTTGCTGTTGGCTCCAATGGTGGAGGTGACTTCCCCAAACGGGAGTCGGTCCTTGAAAGTTCCTTACGAAGATGGGAGGTTGAATGGGTGGTGGATCGATAACTTCCGGCTCTGAGTCGGTACTGGAGTCATCACCCACTTTTATGGGTTCCTCGACCTCTTCGGGATCATCTTCGATCCATCCTCCGTTGCCTTGGTTGGGAAAGTATGGTTCGCCAGGGTGGTGAAATCCAGCCATTTGACTGTACGAGAAATAGGGTTATAAGAATTGAATAAAGTCAGAACATGTAAAACATGTAAGTTAAACTAGTTTAGATAGCAAATACTCCTATAGTATTTAAATTCTTGTGTTTGATTCTTGTAATGGTTTGGTAAGTTTTGACTTGTTGCTTACTACGATCATTCCTCGATATACGTTGGTCCAATCTTGGGCAAATATAGTTGATCATGCTATATTTGTCCAAAATCTGATTACATATATCGAGTCTCAATCGTAGTGTCAACTTGTCTAAATACTTGTATAGTTGTATAACATGAAAATAGTTTGTGGTATGCATGTAATTGTACTTAAATGAACTATCAATTTAAGTTGAACGAAATGTTGTTTAAGTGTAAAAAGAAAATTTGTTTTGTCAGAGAGTATTAGTCCCTTAAGCATTTATAGTTTGTATATCTTATGTGGTTCGATATACTTAGTTCACTATAAACATTGCTCTGATACCAATCTGTCACACCCCCAAACCTGAACGGCGGAAACGTTCGGGGGCGGATGACTTCATGTGGTAACGTAACAAATGAATACATAGTAAAGAAAGCAATACAACCATCATATATATAATTGAAAGTTTACATTTGTCAAAAGTTACATGTTCAAAACCCAATTACAATATGATGTAAAAATACGAGATTAAACTGGCGCCGCAGCATCCCTTCATCAAAAACGAAATGAATACCTGAAATTACTGATTTCCTGGGACATACAAGTAATTTTGAAAGAGTAGATCAACATTTAAGCTGGTGAATTTCATAAGTATTTAAGTGACAATGTTTGAATGAAATGAAATGTTTTATCTTTGTTTGTTTGTGTTTAGAAAATCCTATATTTTCTACTAGTATAAAAGTAGCCTTCACTCAAGACCAATGTTTGTTTCCAAAATGTATGTAAATGTAAAATAACCAATGAGTTTGAAAACCTTGTAAATCAATGCATTTTTAATACCCCTTGTGAGTTTTATAACCATACTATTGACTCTGAATGCCTATACACAACGTTCTTCAGGCGTTGGAATGTTATGACGTTTGTCACCCCAAACGGTGGACTGCAGCTAACAGTCAGGGCGCGGGTTGTCAAGCCCGTATAGATCTATACACAAACACCATGCTCCCCCTCCAAGGGATTCTGGTATATAATACAGGACTTGAAATGTGTACTCGAACGTACATGAAGTTAGTGTCTCACAAAACCGTGGTATAAAAACAAATCTACTTGTTAAAATGTTACATTTGTTCTTGTATACGAAAGTAAACTTCTTGAAATATATGCTTCTTAGTACATAAGAGTTAGAAATCTGTTCGTAAACTATACCTATTATAGTTTTCAAAAACTGTGTCTTGTTTGTTTAGAAATACCTAGAAAAAGAATCACTTGTTTATGAAAGCATAGATTTTTGGTGTAGAGTCTAAGATAGAGAAGAATAATCTAAGAACAGTTTAGTTTTATACAGGCATTACAACAACTTTATATTTTAAAAGTTCGAATGCTATTGTAACATATGTTATATATATATATATAAAAGTTCCTTAAAGGTTTATAAATCGCATGTGATTTGAATATATAACAATATATAAAAGAGTTTCTTTATGTAACACACGATAATACTCGTGTGTTTTACTTGTAATCCCCCCCTTGAAAGCATATAAAAGTATTTAGAATAATTAAAACGGTTGATTAAGGGGTATGAAACTCACTTGAAAGTTTTGGAGATAGCGAGATGGAAAACCGGGCAGAGTTTCGTCTCGGGAAACGGATTTTCCTCGGGATTCTCGGGAATCTCGGGAGTAAAATCGACCTTCGGGACTTGAGCCAAAAAGACCAGAGCTTCGGGTTTGAACGGACACGGAAAACGAGGCAAAGTTGAGAGAGAGAGAGAAGAGAAATGAGCCCTTTCTTTGGAAACCCTCGCATCCTATTTATAGTAAGGCTGGTCTGCCTCGGTACGCGGGGCGTACGCTCGTACGCAGCGCGTACGCGTACGTCATGCATGACCGAAGCCTCGACTGCCTCGGTTCGGATGCGACGGGTTGCTGGGTACGCGGGTCGGATGGGACGGCGGGTCGGATGGGACGGCGGGTCGGACGGATCGGGGCTTCGGACGGGTCGGACGGGTCGGTTTCTTCGGATAGCGCGACGTGGACGATCAGAGGCCAATCCTCTCGGTTACGCGGGGCGTACAGGGGTACGCAGGGCGTACATCGGCTGAGAACGTTGACTCCCCTTCGGATAATATCCGAATTTTGAATAAAATAAATAATTAATTTATTTAATAAACTTCAAAAATTCATATCTTCTTCATACGAACTCCATTTTCGATGGTCTTTATATCCTCGCGTAGGTGAGACTACGCTCTACAACTTTCGTTTAGACTCCGTCGGCAAATTCCGAAATTATATTTTTTTTATTATTTATTAAAAACCCATCGTGTTTAAGGAATTTCTTTGAAAATTCATAACTTCTTTATCTGATGTCGGTTTTTGCCAGACTCTTTACCGCTGGAATACCATTGTCGAGACCTTCGATTCTCGTTTAGGTCATTCCGGCCAAAAGTCGCTCGATCTCCGATTCGAGTTTTTAGCTGTCTGTTGCTAAGCCGAACTTGGAAAAATCATAACTTCGCTATATGAAGTCGGATTTGGGCGTTCTTTTCACATACGATCATGGTTCAAAGACATTTAATCATAGAAGGAAATTAAATAGAACTTATTTGTACATTTTATTATGAAAGTAAATTTTTATTATTCAGAAGTGGTTACAATACTTGACCCATTTTGGTCGTTACAAAGAGTTGAAATATCGGGTTGTCACATATAATAGTCAAAACAATCACATCTTGACCACCAGATTCACCTACAAAATAGCCAGAAAAATGTCATTAATCTATGCACAATCGGGAGAACTGTCAACCACCATATAATTGTTATTCATGATGTTTATCCACTTACATGTAACTATTTGTGTATATACAGAACTTTGTTACTAATTGTAGATTCTCACAAAATCTGAAACAAAAAAGCTAACACAAAATTTTCCAATTTTTTGATGTAACTTTGATTGGATTATACCCTACCACATTTCTCTTTGTGTCAAATGCCATATAATTGTCATTCATGATGTTTAAGTTTTATTAAGATTTTTTATAATCCTTTTATTTCAAAAATCATAGATTTTATTTTTTATTTGAGGCCAATAACATTTTTTGTCCCTTATTCAACTGCACACAATCAAGCAAAATGGAAGTTATTAACATGATTCAGTCATTAAGCATGCCCACAATCAAGAAAAATGGAAGTTATTAAGTTTTGTAATTTGGAGTTCAGAGGAAGGGATTAAATGTTTACCGCTACAGTTATCCAAAATTAAAATGCACTAAAAATAAGGAAGAATGTAGAAAGTATATATGAGCAGTCGTAAGGTCAATTAACCAAGAAATGCCACCATTTTGGAAAGATGAGACCTTTTCCACCATGTTATAAATCTACAAAACCAAATTGTCCAACAAAAATAAAACATGTGTCATCTTCCACATTATTAATGGATATAATGCAAACAAAGATTCATGGAGTATGACATTGTTAACTTACAACAAGAAAAAAGTTGACAAAGACAAGGCCTTGGATGAAAAGCCCCTTCAATGGAGTAAATGTACTAACACCATGCCTACAAAAATAATAAATTTATTATTATAAGCATTGTTTATAACCATGTAAGTAACAACTAATATCATGTCATGAAAAACTAATACAGATCACACAATAAGGAACATGGACAAAAATAATAAATTTATTAATATAAGCATTGTCTACTATAGTGTTGACTAGACACACAATAAGGGAATGAAATTGACCACTAAAAATAACCAAAAAGAAAAAGGATAAAGAAGCAACTAGTTTCTTATTTTCCCATCAATTGTGTGTGTGTCCGGTCCAGAAAAATGATGTTTAAACTTTTTCACTTCGGGAGAGGAAAGGTGGACAAAATACACGATGGGAAATTTGTATGAGGAAAGCCTCATTTTGCTGATTTTCTCTCTATTAAGTCCAAAAAAAATTTAGAAGTTGATGAACTTTCCCAAGTTAACATCAGTAGTGTGTTGACTGTACAAATAAATAAATACAAAGAGAAAAGAATTGACATAACTAATTACCGACGATCCGATACACGCTTTTCAGAATTAGATGTTGAGCTTAAAAGAGATTCAGAAAGAACTTTTAGTTTATCAATCTCCATAAGCATTAAACAAAAAAAAATAACTTAACTGCTTAATGTTTTAGAGAGTAGTATAAACATCTAGGTTACACTAAATACCATCCCTTGAAGCAATTTCTACACATTTTTCTAAATTGGAAAACAAAAAGATACTATCTATATCAATCTTTGACATTTTTCCTTCTAAACTTAAGGTGTAATTCATCATCAAAATTTTTCCCCTTTATAAAAGTAGCAATTTACTTTTGGCTTAATCTATAACCTTCAGACTCGATAATGTTTCTCTAGACCTCCAATAAGAAGTCTAGTCTCACAGTTAACATTGTACCATGGCCGAAAAACATACACCATAATATCATCTTGTATGCCTTTCTATAACAAATTGTAATGATACATTTTATTAGCAAATTGATTTTTTTTAAATTATAAATAATGTTTTACAATAATAATAATAATAATAATAATAATAATAATAATAATAATAATAATAATACCCATTGTCAATTTGTCGCCTTGGAGCTGTTGTAGCAGTCATGAACTAAGGTCCATCTGGAGACCATTCGCTTGTTACTAACCATTCAACATTAGTGGCTCCTTGCTTTTTCTCAACATAGTCCTAGAAAGTCTGAACAATATTATATTATTACTCAAATGTCTAAAATACTCTTCAACTGTATTTGAAAACAAAACACTAAAAAATTGTGATAATGGGGAAAGATGATAAGCATACCATGTCACCTGGCAGGTTACCATAGCTTGCAACACATATAACTAGAGTAACTTTTCAAACCCAAAACTACAGCACAAACACTTCACTGATGATTGTACTATTTACATAGTTTAACTCCAAGATTTGTTTCTGATATCTGTTTGTCACTTTGTATGCTTCCAGGATTTGATGGAAGATGCGGAAAGTATTGTTTCAGGTGCCTTTGCAGTGTGGGAAACAATACTTTGTACTACAACTACCCTGGATCTATGGTGTTCTTAATGATCGGTTTACTTGAGTAAAAATCTACTTGAAGCTTCATGGCTTTGTGATAGATCGTTTCTACAAACTGAAGCTCTTCACCGGTCAGACACACGGTCACTTTGTCCAACGGTTCTTTGATCTGAGATGCTGAAGCCTAATAGTGGAGCAAATATATATAATAATATAAGATTCCATTTTTCTTGATTGATTAAGTTGAATAGATGATGAGACAAACCTCGTATTTTTTATAGGAGAGACTATCGATCCATTTTTTGTAAAGATGGAGGGTTTCTCTGAGTGGGGAAAAGCTAATTGAGGTGAAGGAATGGGTAAACTCAGCCAAGATGTAAGCCTGAAGTGAGATCGTCGATTGTTGCAGAGGCCTAAGAAAACTGATCGAGAATCGAAGAGCGTTTTGAATTTTCTTGAAAAGCCCTAATTAGAATGGTTATTGAAAAAGCCCTAGGAATGAGTGCATGAAGGGAGATACAGAGGAGAGATTGATGAAGCGGGCACTTCAAAATTTTAGAATTTCAGAGGATTTCATTTTTTCCCTTTAAAAACGCGCGTTTGATAAAAAAAAATATAAAGCGACATTTCTTGAGGTACACACATTTAAAACAAGTGCCCTACGTGTTTGTATTTTTTTGTTGGACATTAATTTTAAGGAACAAAAAAATGCGTGTCTTCTATCCTTCAAATTTTGGAAGGCTGACATTATTTTTAAGGACACAAAAAAATGCGTATCGTAAATTAGCGAGTGTCATTGTTTGCGCGTCATTAAAGGGTATTTTTCTTGTAGTGTAAGGCATAGTAGGAGAAATAGCATGAGTTTGTGGAATAGTGAATGATGAAAAAGCATTGTTTGATGAAATTCCCAAGTTTGTTGTGGAGTAGGAATTCACATGATTTATATCATGTTGCTGATCATCCAAATCACAGGCCTTGATGATAGCCATAGTCTCAGCAAGAGATTATCTGTTAAGATCATTGGTCTTCTTAATGACAGAAACATTCATGACCCACGATTTTGGAAGAGAGTTTAACAGCTTTTTGTTTATCTCAGAGCGGTGTACTGATATTCCTGTAGTACTCATTTTAGTAGTGAGTGTGATGAATCGTTGTAGTTAGGCTTCAAGAGTCTCCCCAAGAACATGGTTGAACATATTGAACTTTTAACGGAGCATATCATGCATGCTCTATTTCATAACATCGTTTCCCTCATAAACTTCTATCAAGGCTTCCCAAAGAACCTTTCAAGAATCATATTCTTTGAATCCTTGAGCAATGTCAGGGGAAAATGCCATGTTCAAAGTTACAAGTGCCTTTTCTTGTTCCTCAATGTTCTCAAAGTCCTCATCAGTGTAGTTCTCCACTTCTTTGTCAATTATAGTACCATTTTCTAGTGTTATGGTAATTGTAACCGGACCTCTAAGGATGCTTCTCCATATCTTAAAATCTTTTTTTAGAATGGTAGACCATATCTTAAAATCTTTCATTTTAATGTACTTTTCAATCTTGTACTTCCATTCTGGAAACCCATCAGCTAATAAAAGACATGGAATTCTCGTAGTGGTTCCCAAAACTGAATCCAGTTCTTGATGTAATGCACTGTGTTGAGGTTCCATTTTATTTTTTTTAATTTATTTTAATTGATTAAAAGTAAAACTGTCCAAAAATTAAGGAGTGTCACACCGAAAACTCAGAAAGTCAACAGATGTGGTTGACCGAAAACAATAGATTTCGGCCGAAAACGTGGATTTTTGCCAAGAACGATGATTTCTGCCAAAAATGAGAAACACGCCACTGAAAAACACCACCAAGATCACCTACCAAAAACATTACTGAAAACGCCTATCGAAATCACCCAGTTCCACCACCGAAAACACCCAATTCCACTGAAAATGATGATTTTCAAATAGAATTTCGATTTTTTTGCCTTGAATCCTCGATGAATACCAAGAACACAGTAGCTAGTAGATGAAAAAACCAATTTCTAATAACAAACCCAAATAGTTTTCGATCAAAAAACTTAAATCAATTAAAAACAACAAATTTTATCTTGATGAACTTGAACACGATTGACACTAGATTGGCTCTGATACCAATTGTAAGTCCCACAAACGTAAACCAACTGGTGATCAATCGAATAAGCTAAACAAAAGGTAGAATCAATGTAAAGCATGTGAAGATGAAGAAGCAAAATCAATCCAATGCACACGATTATATATTCAAGAAATCGTGTAGTACAATGGAGCCTTCACAATGCTATGACCAAAAACTGCTTGTTCAAATCCAGCAATACAAGTCTCCTTATATAGAGAACACATATGTACAAGCCAACTCACAACCAAAACCACGAAGGGACCATAATCAAGACTGATTTCAGTCCAACCAACCAAAATCCCAAAATTAAGCCCTAACAAACAATAAGAAAGCCTAACATGTATATGCCTAGCACAAACCAAACAAAATAGGATCTAACATTCTTCTTCGAAGATATTTTGGTATAAACTTCTAAGGCTTAAGAACAAATTATATATAAGTGGGGAATATAATCTATGGTTCTTTATACTTCTTTGGTTGATACTTGCAGAGAACTTCTCATTTGAGCTTCCTGCATCACTTCATCAACTTTCATCCCCCATGAGATACAAAGTCTTTAAAGGTTGTAACACTTTTTTCCTCTATGGTTGTTGTTAATGTTTCCATGCATTGCAAAATGATCCTTAGTGGATTAAAATAGTTTTAAGTTTATTCATAATTTGACAACTTCCGTTGCCGTTTTTAGCATATTCAGAAACCAATTTTTGAATGAAACACAACATAAATTGGAGGATGTCTAGTCTTGCATGCGGACATCTCATTACATTATTATAATTTAAAAAACACGATGATTATTTTGGAATGGTTATCAGAGCATAGAGTATTGATTATCATCATTAGACATGCCAGGAGGAAGTGACCCCTCTACTTGCCCTGTATGATTGGAAGAACCTAAAAGTTTTGATTATTGTTGGACTACATATACTAGACAAATGACAACTTAGTAGACCAAATGAACTGATAATATTCCATCATAAGGGGAGGGGCCAATACTAAAACATTGCTCTCAATGGCACGAAACTCACCATACTTGTAGGTTTACACCAAATTTTCCCTACCCAAAGAAGTAACTATACGAATTAGGAAATAAAGCAAAAAAGGTGAATCAAGTACAAGTCACCCTTGAGGTGGCGTGTCACAATGCTAGAGTGTTTTACCAACATGTGATTTGAATACGTTTTCATAGGAACATGAATTATGTTTTTATTTGTTTGGAAGACTATTAACTATATATTAAATTAAGTTCTTTGTATTATTAAATATTCCCAAAACACATGTTTTTCAATAAAACAAAAAAGTTGTCATGTTAATTTGACTACGAAGATGTACACATTGAATATGAAATTTGGATATTTAATATGAAATCTGGAAACCTTTTCATTTCACCAGGGAGTTGTCATGTCAAATTGAGTATGGAAATCTACAATTTAACATGGAAATTCAAACATTGAATAAGAAATTTCATTTCAATAGTGAATGTTCATTTCATCAGGATATTTTCATGTCAATATGACTATGAGAAAATACTACAAAAATCAAACATTTGGTAAGAGTTTTCACTTGACTAGTGACTTGTCATTTTAACAGAGAGTTACCATGCCAACTTGACTACTTTGGCCCTAAAAAATATGCATTCTTCACATTTAAATTTGGAAAAATGACTTGTAACGGTAATTACATTTTTTGTCATATTTACATTTAGGAATCTTCTTTTTATTATATATATATTTGACCATTCTACTTGTTAAATGTATTCACATATTACCATTATCACCTAATGTAGCAAGTGTGTAACAACCCAAAAATTTTCGAAGAAATTTAAACTTTCCAAAATCATTTTTAAACAAATAAAAGTGATTCAAATATCATCCAGTTCTAATTGCTTTCAAAATGTTTTCATATCAGAGTTCCCAGAAATCCAAAATTATAAAAACGGGGATGTGCACGTCATGGTCAACTGATGTACCTGAAACAATAACGATAAAATTTAAGCTCGAAGGCTTGGTGAGTTACCCCCAAAATACCAACCTCTAGCATCCTATAATAATTAATATCAAACAACATGCATAATGAGCCTTCAGCATGACTGGACCGCCTCCTACAGGCCTACAGCCTATCTGGACCGCACCCAACCCTTCGGCATTACTGGACCGCCTCCTACGTGCCTACAGCCTATCCGGACCGCTCGTCTGGCCTTCGGCAAGACTGGACCGCCTCCTACGGGCCTACAGCCTATCCGGAGCGCCCCGGGTATGTTAGCCTCAACCGCACAAAGCAGGACACCGCCTCGACCCAACCCATCCATGTATGTCAACATATAAATAGCACATAATCAAGTAATAAGCACAGATCACACTAACTACTAAGCATAGCACCATTCTATCTATCAAGGTACCAATCCAACAGATCATAACCGCATAACACCCTAGGTACCAGGGTACAAATCTAACTGATCATGAATATGAAACACATAGTAATTCTGGGATAAAATCCCAAGGGACCGACCTAGTGTCGTAGACCCAGTTCGTGTAGTGAGGAGAACACACCTAGCAATAGTGTCGAACTAAACTGAGAGCCTTCAGCTGCTACACCCAACACCCTCGACTGAGAGATAAAGAATACGAATTACTTAACAAGACCTTGAAGATATCAAGACACCC
This sequence comes from Lactuca serriola, assembly GCF_051521515.1. Classification (NCBI taxonomy): domain Eukaryota; kingdom Viridiplantae; phylum Streptophyta; class Magnoliopsida; order Asterales; family Asteraceae; genus Lactuca; species Lactuca serriola. The sequence continues at coordinate 23,476,910 of NC_136409.1, read as the reverse complement.
AAATTGTCCAAATCTATTATTGGCCCAATTTATTAAATTGGGCCCATCACTCTATTGGGCCTACATGAAACCTACAAGTCCAACCTGGCCCAAACAGCACTATATCTAGAGTCCATTAAGGGATTAACCCAAATGACCCATAACCGGCCCAAACCATAAAGCCTACAAGCTAAAAGTCCAGCAGGGAGCGTATGCAGGGCGTACCTCCCAGTTACGTTGGGCGTAGCATATTTGTTCATTGACCATCATCGGGACCGCTGACCACGTACGCTGGGCATACAGATATTACGCGGGGCGTACGCGGGCTTTACTAAGATCTTAATAAGTGCTTAATGGTTTGAGCTCTTGAACCCATATTCCAGATCCATCGACCAAATATGCCATAGAATCATAAATTTTCGAACTTGATCACTTTGGACGTCCAAAAAGTCCTTATTTCATATTCTTAACCCATTAAGACCTTCGTATCACATGCATGGATCAAGTCTAGCTAAAAAGGACTGATATTTATCAATTAAAGGCCTCTTAAAATGTCTGAAAGGACAACTTATTTCGTCTAGAACTTCACATGCATCATCTTGGGAGATCTAGGGTCCATAAGATCTCCATAAAGTTAAAATGTCTAGATCTAAATTAAATAAGCATAAAGTTTCAATCTTTTTACCTTCTGGAGCTCAAATAGTGTAACCCCACTTCAGATCTAAGGCCTTGCTTTCCTCCTCTAGCTTCTTGGTGCAATAACTCCACTCTCCATGGCTCAAGAAGCACACTAACTCACTCTACACACACAAACTAGGGTTTTGGGGCGTTCTCTGAGGTATGGAGGCTGAGGTAAGGAAAAAGAATGATCCATAAGGGTGTTTATATAGTCCCAACCTCGAACATTAGAGTTTTTAGCTGACATGAGTATGCCCAGTGTACATAATCCTACGCCAAGCATACTAGGGCGCGCCTAGTATGCCCTGCGTACTTTTATGTATGCTTAGCGTACTCCCTCTTTGGCCTAAAGTTTCAACTTTATCCCCTAAACTCCCCGGGACTCAACAGAACTTCTTCGAGGACTATCAAAGAAAATAATCAAAAGAAGGCGGGTTTCGAAATATACCTGCTAGGTTCGGGGTGTTACAACTCTCCCCAACTTGATCTAGACTTCGTCCCCGAAGTCAGATGTTGCGAAAAGATCTGGGTAGTGCTCCCTTATTTCGGAATCTGGCTCCCAAGTCCACTCGGATCGCTTACGGTGCCGCCACTGCACCTTGACCTATGGTATTTCCTTGTTACACAAAATTTTCAATTTCCTTTCCAAAATAGCCACCGGCTGCTCCACATAGTTCAGGTGCTCATCAACCTGAACATCATCCAGTGATACCACTGCATCCTCATCCAAAATGCACTTCCACAATTGGGAAACGTGAAAAGTGTTGTGTATCTGACTGAGCTCCTACAGGAGATCCAGTCTATAGGCTACCTTGCCAACTCTGGCTATTACTCGAAAGGGTCCAATAAACCGGGGGCCCAATTTTCTCCTCTTCCTGAAACGGATCACACCCTTTTAGGTCGAGACCTTCAGGCATACCATGTCTCCGACCTGGAACTCCAGTTCCGATCGGCGTCGGTCAGCGTAACTCTTTTGCCGTCTCTGAGCAGTCTAAAGCCTCTGTCTGATATGCTGAATCCTCTCGGTAGTTTGTAGAAATACCTTGGTCTGACCCATAACCTTATGACCCACTTCACCCTAACAGACCGGGATGCGACATCTCCTCCCATACAAGAGCTCGTAAGGCAGGGCACCTATACTGGAATGAAAGATGTTGTTGTATGAGAATTTTGCAAGAGGTAGGTAGGAGTCCCAGCTCCCACCAAAATCAATAATACATGCCCTCAGCATGTTCTCAAGTTTCTGTATGGTCTGCTCACTCTGGCCGTCTGTCTGTTGATGGTAAGATGTACTGAGGTGCATTCGTGTGCCCAGTTCCTCATGGAACTTCTGCCAAAATCGAGAGGTGAAACGAACATCACGATCCAAGACAATAGAGACTGGAACTCCATACCATGCGACAATCTCGCGGACGTACAACTCAGCTAACTTCTCGGCTGAAGATCCCTCCCGAATGGCGAGAAAGTGAGCACTCTTGGTCAATCGATCTACGATGACCCATATAGTGTCGAAACCCCTTACCGTCCTCTGCAGCTTGGTGATGAAATACATCGTGATCTGCTCCCATTTCCACATAGGAACCTCAAGAGGCTGCAACTTCCCGTGTGGCCTCTGATGCTCAGCCTTGACCATTCTACAGTTCAGACATCTCTCCATGTACTCAGTGATTTCTCGCTTCATGCACGGCCACCAATAGCTCAAACATAAATGTCGGTACATCTTGGTTGCCGCCGGGTGAATGGAGAAACGAGACATATGAGCCTCCTCCAATATAATCTGACTGACTCCACCAGTCATCGGAACCCAGAACCGACCATGACGGGTCATCAATCCCCGGCTATCCTGCTCAAACCGGGCGTTTTCACCCTTTATCTTCTCTGGTTTCCATTTCTCTCTATGCATACCCTCTGATTGAGCTCCTTTGAGCAAGCTCACGAGTGTGGAACCCACTAATATCCTCATGCATGATACTGGGATAGATGGCCCGGCCGCCTTGCGGCTTAAGGCGTCAGCAACCACATTCGCTTTACCAGGGTGGTAAAGGATCTCACAGTTGTAGTCCTTGACTACATCCAGCCACCTGCGTTGCCGCATATTCAGGTTCGGCTGATCCATAATATACCTCAAGCTCTTGTGGGCCGTGTAGATGGTACAGCGGACCCCATAGAGGTAGTGTCTCCAAATCTTGATAGCGAATACCACCACTCCCAGCTCCAGGTCATGTGTGGGGTATCTCGACTCATGTGGCTTCAGCTGCCACGATGCGTAGGCGATAACCCTACCTCTCTGCATGAGGAGTGCTCCCAAACCTGTGATGGATGCATCACAGTACACCACAAAATCCTCCACCCCTTCGGGAAGGTTCAAGACTGGGGCTTCGCACAACCGCTGCCTGAGGGTCTCAAATGCCCTTTGCTGCTCAGGGCCCCACCGGAAATCCACCCCCTTCCTCGTCAGACGAGTGAGGGGTACTGCAATCCTAGTGAAGTCCTTAATGAATCTCCGGTAGTACCCTGCCAAACCTAAAAAGCTCCTGATGTCGGAGGGGGACCTCGGGACCTCCCACCGCATAACGGCCTCGATCTTGGCCAGATCGACCAAAATCCCATCATGGTTAATGAGATGCCCTAGGAACTGAACCTCTCGTAACCAAAACTCGCACTTCGAGAACTTATCATAAAGTCGATCCCTCCTCAGAATCCCCAATAACTCTCGTAGATGCTCCTCGTGTTGCTCCCGGGTCTTGGAATATACCAAGATATCATCAATGAACACTATGACTGAGTGATCAAGCATCGGTCTACAGACCCGATTCATCAGGTCCATGAAAATCGCCGGCGCATTGGTGAGTCCAAATGGCATCACCACAAACTTGTAATGCCAATACTAAGTTCTGAACGTCGTCTTCTCCACATCCTCCTCCCTTACTCTGACCTGATGGTACCCAGACCTCAAATCAATCTTGGAAAACCAAGATGCCCCCTGCAACTGATCAAACAAGTCGTCTATCCTTAGGAGTGGGTAACGGTTCTTCACCGTTAACTTGTTCAACTCCCTATAGTCTATGCACATCCGATGGGATCCATCCTTCTCCTTTATGAAGAGTATCGGGGCTCCCCATGGAGAACTGCTCGGACAAATGAACTACTTCCCTAGCAGATCCTGCAGCTGTGATGACAACTCCTGCATCTCTGGTGGTTCCAGTTGGTACGGGGCCTTAGCCACAGGGGTCGTACCCGGCACCAGGTCGATCCTAAACTAGACCTGCCTCTCCCGGGGTATTTCAGGTAACTCCTCCGGAAACACGTTGGCGAACTCCCTGACTACTGGGACATCTGAAACTGGAGAGCGACTGCTGACCTGCGTATCCTCCACATACGCAAGATAACCTGCACACATGTGCTGAATATACTGCCAATCCCTGGCAGCTGAACAAAATCCGAAACCCGATCTGGTGCGCTCACCACAAATCACTAGTTCTCCCCCATTTGGGGTTTGAACTGTACCCGCTAACCTTCGTAGTTGATCATGGCACTGAACCGACTCAACCAATCCATCCCCACAATCACGTAGACATCCCTCATGGGGATGGGAATCAGGTCAATCGGAAAAGGTATCCCAAATATCTCCAATGTGCAATCCCGATAAACTGAAGAAGTAGAAACCCCAATCTCACTGGCAATAGAGACTAATAACGAACACTCGAGCTCTCCTAAAGGCAGACCAAGTCTGCTACTAAGAGTCGGGGAAACAAACGACCGACTCGCACCCGAGTCAAACAATACCAAGGAAGGAAAGGAATTCCCTAAAAACGTACCTAATACAGGTACCCACAATAATTTAGAATAAACAATCATATATATTTAGCAAGAAAGAGTATAGAAACATACCAGCCACCACATCTGGTGCTGCTCTGGCCTCCTCGGCAGTGAGCTGAAAAGCAAGTCCCCGAGCCTTCGGAGGCTCTGCACCACCCTGCTTGCCATCTGTGATCCTCAAAGTAGCCGGCGCTGGAACCTGCACCAGTCTGGCAGCTAAGTGCGGATTGTGGGTCTTCACATGACCCACCTGATGATAATGATAGCAAATCCTCATATTAGGAGTAGGGGCGGGCTGGCAGCACTCCCGTGCATAATGTCCCTCCTTGCCACATTTCTAGCATCCAGTACTCAGTCGACATACTCCAGAATGAACCTTCCCGCACTTCCCACAAGTGCAGGCATGTTGCCCTCCCGACCTAGAATTTGCGGCCTTGAACTGCATCGGTACAGGCTGCGCCTAACCTGGGGCCTGCCTCGCCTCATGTAACTGCAACTCAATCTCCAGCTCGCACCTCCTCACGGCCTCCTGGCGCTCCAATAATGTACTACACCTCTGCGTCGCGAAAAACTGCCTGATATTCGACTTGAGCATACCCAAATAACGAGTCATCCGTGCCTGCCCTGACGCGAACTCGGGGCAAAACATCACCCTCTCAGTAAACAACCTAGTAATCTCTGCCGCCGACTCCTTGTCCTGTCGCAGGCCTAAGAACTTCTGCGCCAGTCTCTCCCTCTCCATCCGCGGAACATAACGAGTACTGAACATGTCTCTGAACTGCTCCCAAGAAATCGCAGCTCGCTGCTCCTCAGTGTATAATCCAGTAACCAATCTCCACCAATCCTTTTCCCCAGACCGCAATAGGTTCAGAGCACATCTCACCCTCTGATCATCAGGGCACGATCACGTGAAGAAACATCCCTCCACGTTAGACAACCATCTCATAGCAATAATCGGATCCTGAATCCCATCAAAATTCGGGGGCTTCATGTTGTCGAAGTGCCGATACTGAAAGGCTCAAACCGCACCTCATCCCACTGTTGTTACAGCCGATGTAGCTGCAGCAGCGGCCGTCTCAGCCAATGTCGCATAACGTTCATCAAAATACTCCACCATAGCAGTCTTAATAGACCCGAACATCTCCGGTAACTGTGCCTGAAATAGATTAGCAACCTCATCATGCAGGATCTCCCGAATCCTAGCATCCAACTTATCCGTCCCCATCTGAACAATAACCTCGGGCGGTACTGGTTTCCCCTGCCCGTCAACTCCTGTCCCTGATCCCGATCTGGATGCAGCTCAAAGCGCCTCGTCATCACCATACTAAAAACATACCAATAAATTCATCAGATAATCCCAAGAAATAGGAACCAACCCCCAACTAACCCTAAGGATTACGACTTCCTTGACACGCGTATGGGTCCTGTGCTTTCAATAGTACGGACCCATACTACCTTCCACACCTACCCATATTTGTCTCAAGTATCATCATAATACCCTAGTATACATATACATGATAATCTTTCCACTCTCAACCCTTGAGAAGAATAATCATCCCATAACCGACCTCATGCAAACTACTCATGAAACTTCCACCAACCCCTGTAACACTATTGTATGATAGCCATGCATAACGCTGGACCCTTTAGACTTTCGAATACGCGACTCAACCCCAAGCCCCCAATCAGACAAGAACAGAACATAGGGCCAAATCAAGTATTCTTAGGCTATAAGATCTTAATTGTGCATAACTGTGATGCATACACCAATCGACTGCAGTAATGATGTCAATCTCATATAAGGAAAACCCTAGGCTAGCAGGCATCATATAATCAGGCAATTCTATAATGCAATTCCTGAAGATCTCTAGCCTATCTCTAGCATGTGGTTCTAACACATCATAACATCAAATAACTGTATGGTATTTTGGGGTCAACTTACTGGCTCTGACTGATGGTACACATCTAGTCCCCTTCATTTAAATTGAATTTTATTTTGAAAAATATTTCCTTGATTTGAGACTGGATTCACACGAATGTTCCTCCAATTTACTCAAACCTAGGCTCTGATACCAACTTGTAACAACCCAAAACTTTTCGAAGAAATTAAAACTTTCCAAAATGATTTTTACACAAATAAAAGTTATTCAAACATCAACCAGTTCTAATTGCTTTCAAAATGTTTTCATATTAGAGTTCCTAGAAATCCAAAATTATAAAAACGGGGATGTGTACGTCACGCCTTCGCCTTGCCATGGTCAACTGATGTACCTGAAACAATAAACGATAAAATGTAAGCTCGAAGGCTTGGTGAGTTACCCCCAAAATACCAACCTCTAGCATCCAATAATAATTAATATCAAACAACATGCATAATGAGCCTTCAGCATGACTGGACCGCCTCCTACAGGCCTACAGCCTATCTGGACTGCTCCCGAGCCTTCGGCATTACTGGACCGCCTCCTACGTGCCTACAGCCTATCCGGACCGCTTGCCAGGCCTTCGGCAAGACTAGACCGCCTCCTACGGGCCTACAGCCTATCCGGAGCGCCCCGGGTATGTTGGCCTCAACCTCACAAAGCAGGACACCGCCTCAACCCAACCCATCCATGTATGTCGACATATAAACAACACGTAATCAAGCAATAAGCACAGATCACACAAACCGCGAAGCATAACACCATTCTATCTATCAAGGTACCAATCCAACAGATCATAACTGCATAACACCCTAGGTACCAGGGTACCAATCTAACTGATCATGAATATGAAACACATACTAACTCCGAGATAAAATCCCAAGGGACCAACCTAGTGTCGTAGACCATGTTGGTGTAGTGAGGAGAAATCACCTAGCAATAGTGTCGAACTGAACTGAGAGCCTTCAGCTGCTACGCCTGACACCCTCGACTGAGAGATAAAGAATACGAATTACTTAATAAGACCTTGAAGATATCAAGAGACCCAAATTGTCCAAATCTATTATTGGCCCAATTTATTAAATTGGGCCCATCACTCTGTTGGGCCTACACGAAACCTACAAGTCCTACCTGGCCCAAACTACACTATATCCAGAGTCCATTAAGGGATTAACCCAAATGACCCATAACCGACCCAAAGCATAATGCCCACAAGCTAAAAGTCCAACATGCAGTGTATGCGGGGGCGTACCTCCCAGTTACGTTGGGCGTAGTGTAGTTCTTCGTTGACCATCATCGGGACCACTGACCACGTATGCTGGGTGTACGGTGTTACTAAGATCTTAATAAGTGCTTAATGGTTTGAGCTCTTGAACCCATATTCCAGATCCATCGACTAAATATGTCATAGAATCATAAAGTTTTGGACTTTATCACTTAGGACGTCCAAAAAGTCCTTATCTCATAGTCTTAACCCGTTAAGACCTTCGTATCACATGCATGGATCAAGTCTAGCTAAAAAGGACTGATTTTTATCAATTAAGGCATCTCAAAACGTCTGAAAGGACAACTTATTTCGTCTAGAACTTCACATGCATCATCTTGGGAAATCTAGGGTCCATAAGACCTCCATAAAGCTAAAATGTCTAGATCTAAAGTAAATAAGCATAAAGTTTCAATCTTTTTACCTTTTGGAGCTCAAATGGTGTAACCCCACTTCAGATCTAAGGCCTTGCTTTCCTCCTCTAGCTTCTTGGTGTAATAACTCCACTCTCCAAGGCTCAAGATGCACACTAACACACTTTACACACAAACTAGGGTTTTGGGGCATTCTCTGAGGTATGGAGGCTGAGGTAAGGAAAAAGAATGAGCCATAAGGGTGTTTATATAGTCCCAACCTCGAACATTAGGGTTTTTAGCTGATACGAGTATGCCCAGCGTACATAAGCCTACGCCAAGCGTACTAGGGAGCGCCTAGTATGCCCAGCGTACTCTTATGTACGCTTGGCATACTCCCTCTTTGGCCCAAAGTTTCAACTTTAGCCCCTAAACTCCCCGGGACTTAATATAACTTCTTTGAGGGCTATCAAAGAAAATAATCAAAAGAAGGCGGGTTTCGAAATATACCTGCTAGGTTCGGGGTGTTACAAAGTGACAACTGTAATATATGAACATACTTAACTAATTAAATGGTTAAATATATAAAAAATTCATAAATGTGAACAATTTTTTTACAAATTTCCTAAGACTTTTTATAATTTTTTACAAAATTTTTATGATACTTTTTTCCTATAGTTTTTTCTAGACAAAATAGCAAATTTGGTCCTTGTGGTATTCAAAAAACTTTGGATATGGTCCAAAATCTTTCTGACTTGCAGAGAAGGTCCAAAATGAAGAATTTTATGTGATTTTGGTCCAAAAAACTTAAAATGACGATTATGCCCTTTATTTTCTTTTATCTTGTTTCTATAATTTTTTTAGTACTATTTTGATTTAAAAGAAAAAAAAAGAATTTGCTACCAATCTCTCTCTCACTCTCTCTCATCTGCAAGTTGAGGAAAATACCCAGATTTTTAACAATTTTGCTACTAGATTATACACATAAGTTGACTCCAAAAAACTGAATTCTTCAATTAATTTCCCAGCTTCAAATACCAATCGTATTCCTCTTAACATGTTCAAAAGGTTAAACTTCTTCTGATCTATCTTTGATGACTACAACATGCTCTCACTCCAGATTCCTTCTTGGCTGAACAATGAACTCATTCCCGGTTCCTTCACTTTTCTCTTCTGATATGTGTTTATATTTTAGAAGTATTTCATTTCCAGAACATCAGTAAAGGTACTTTTCTTTCATATATTGAAATATCTGAAGGTACTTTTCTTTCAGGTGTTTCATCGAGCACCTGGAGTGCATTGTTTTCCTTCTTCCTTTTCCGATTTATTTAGAAGCATAAGATTCAAGTTTTCTTTCCTGAGACATCTAATTCAGCAAATAGATGAAGATGTATAGAGATAGGAATACAAAATTAAGGAGTTGGAACTAAAATAAGGGAAAATTGAAAGAAATTTGGATACATCAATTGTGTCTTCAAATATGAGGCTGATGGAGAAGCGACTATAGTTTCATCCCACCCTTGAGGCATTGGAATATGTTTTTTGGCTACCTTGATTCTCAGATCGAATATGTTTTGTGATATTTGGCTGGGGCACGATAGCTTTAGGCTTAGGATGTGGCTAATTGGTGCTGGTAACAACATGAACATGGTTTACCGGAGATTGAGAGAGAGAGAGAGAGAGAGAGAGAGCAAATTCTTTTTGTTTTTTCATTTAAATCAAAATAGTATTAACATAGTTATAAAAAAACAAAAAAAAGAAAATAAAGGGCATAACCGTCATTTTAAGTTTTTTTTGGACTAAACTCATAGAAAATTCTTGATTTTGGACCTTCTATGCAAGCTGGAAACTTTTTGGACCCTATCAAAAGTTTTTTAAATACCATAGGGACCAAATTTGCAGTTTTGTCTTTTTTCTAATAAGATGTTTTAGATTTTCCTTGTGATTTTTTTAGTTATTTTTATACTTTCATATCATTTTCATACCAATGCTTTTAAACCAAATATTTTCTTCTAAGTGTTTAAAATTTTTCTTACAAGCTTTTAACTCTTTTTACTACATTTTCAAGCGATTTTTTATAACTTTGACACAACTATTTCTAAACTTCCATTTACAATATGTTTAAAATGTTTCATAAATTTTGTATTTTTTAAACACCTAAAATAATTTCGTTAAATACTAGTTTAGAACATCATATTAAAAAATTAAAAAGTATAAAAAAATATACTAAATTTTAAATATTTACAGTATACAGTTTTTTTTTTATTTGGTATGTTATATATTCTTTTATTTTTTTAAAAGACCCTAAATACTTATTATTATATATTTCATTTATTTAGTTTTATTGTTACAAACTACTTTAAAAATATTATATATGGTTACACACGAAAGAAAAAATATATAAGAAGCTATATAAAATGTCACAAAAAAATATTTATTAATTAAAAATTTGAGTTTAGAACTGATCAACATTGTATTAGAAAAAATTATAGGAAAAAAAGATCGTAAAAATATTGTAAAATATTATAAAAAGTGTTAAGAAATTAATAAAAAAATAAAATTGATCACATTTAGGCAATATTCTTTTTTCGTACATATTTAACAATTTCACTTGTTAAATATATTCATATATTACCATTGTCATCTGCTATAGCAGGTGACCATAGTAATATGTGAACATATTTAACAAGTTAGCAGATGACAATGGTAATATGTGAATATATTTAACAAGTTATATGGTCAAATGTGTATAAAAAAATTACCTAAATGTGAGCAAAACGAAAGAAATGATTACCCGGGTAATTTTCCCTTTAAATTTATAGTGTCATATGTCCATGGATCGCCCCTATTACTTATAACACACTGAAAAAAAAATTCCTAAACAAATTTCATATGAAAGAGTTTTGAAGGTTCAAAGATGGGTATTTGTTCATATATTTCACTAAGGATCCAACTTTACAAAAAAATGTAAGTCTTCTCATCAACCATACTTATAGTATGATAGTTTCATGGATAACTCTTACTAAATAGAACACAGTGAAAAAAAATCATTCCAAAAGAGCTACATCTCGTTCGTACTTTGGATACCCGTAGAACCATAAAAAACTTTTTAAGTTTATAATTCCTTTAAATTAAGGATGATTCAAAGTTAAAGAAAAAACTAGATTTTCTTAAGCATAATCTGCGAAAATCTAGCTAGATTTTGTAGTTAACAAAGACAGTTAAGGTTACCAAAATGACGTCGTTTTGGCCAAAAAAAAAAAATAATTTTTCACAGATGATCTTCGGTAAAAATTATAGTTATTTGGATCATTTTACATTTTGTGACTATTTGTTGATAAAAAGTTTTAAAAAATGACTATTATAATTACTCTTTTTAAAAAAAAATCATCTTCTTCCTTATATTAATACCTTAAATAAAACATAAACAATGTATTGTAAGGCAAATTTGCCCAATTATGGAATATTAATTTACTCTCTCTCTCTCTCTCTCTCTCTCTCTCTCTCTCTCTCTCTCTCTCTCTCTCTCTCTCTCTCTCTCTCTCTCTCTCTCTCTCTCTCTCTCTCTCTCTCTCTCTCTCTCTCTCTCAATATTCGGTGCAAACTTAACTATCTCTCTCTCTTAAAATATTCGGTGCAAAATTTGTCAATGGTTTAATAAGAGATATTTTAAAAAGCACCTATTCTAGTAGTTAGGATGGGGGCTCAATACAAAGCCAATTCAACGATAATGGATGGTTAGTAAAGAATGTTAGATGACGGACCTTATTCAGATGGTCCTTCAATTAGATATCTAATTCTATTATTGGTAAATAAACTTGTAAATTTCATAAACTTACATTCATTATTTCCAAATATGGAAAAGGTTTATAGATGGGTCCTGCAATTATATATCTTATTCTATTATTAATAAATAAACTTATATTCATTATTTACTATGTTTATAAAAAACTATATTCAACATTTCCTATGTACTTATAATTAACTAAAGAGAAATTAAAAAATGTATCAATTCAAAAAAGGACAAAAACTATGTTTCATAAAACGACCTATAGGAATGCACCTCCTAATATGATTTAATTTTAATAATTATTAATTAATTATTCAACACATTTAAACAAGAGAAAATGACAAAAATAGCCAATTACACTAATTGCATTACAAAAATAGCCAAAAAAAATCGGGATTACAAATTTAACCACCCATTTCGCAGGTGAGAAGGCTCCATCTGCGAAATGGGCATCTCATCTGCGAAAGTACAAGTGCCTGAAGCACAGCTGTGCTTCAGGCACTTGTACTTTCGCAGATGAGAATTTTTTTTTTTTTTTTAAATTTTTCGGTATAAATAGGGGTAATTTCGCAGATGGAATAGGTCCCATCTGCGAAATCCTCTGATCCTATCTGCGAAATGATGAATTTTATTTTTTTATTTTTTTATTTTTTTTATTTTATTTTTTTTTAAGGTTGGTTGACTGCGAAATGAATTGGTTTGACTACGAAATTGCCTTTGCTATATAAAAATTTTTGTAGAAAAAATATCATTTTGGTTGTTATTTGGTTTGTGAAATACTCTCTATCTCTACAATTTGCTCAAAAAATGATTGAATATTTGGTTTGTCTTGTAACCGGTGGGAGATGGCAAGTTAATGGAACTAATCTGGAATACATATGTCCACAGGGAGGTATTTCTGAATTTGCTTTGATATTTTCTGAGTATATTAGTTATAGTGATTTTGTATCTATGGTAAGAAGCAAAATTGGTTTGATAGACAAATATAGAATTAGTCTTCGTTTCCACCATCCTGAATTAAATTATTATATAGCTATAGTTGAAGACGTGGATGTTAGAATGTTGATAAACGTAATCAAATGTAGTGGAGGAAGGGCTGTGAAAGTGTTTGTGGTGGTTGATGAAGTTGAGGAGGTTAATGGGGGCGGTGAAATTGGAAACGAAGTTGATGGTAATTTATGCAGTTTTAAAGGGAGCAACGATCCGATAGGTACTTTCAATACTCCTAGTGTACCTCAGTTTCACAGTGTTGCTGAAAATGTTAATGTTAGTTATTCACCTATTCAATATGTGGATCCCGAGAATTACAAGTATGTTGGTGATGATGATGTTGGTACATATCTTAATCATGTTGGTGGTCGTTGTGATGATGTTGCCGAACAAGAAGTTAAACTTATGAATAGGCGTGTGGTAGATAAAACTAAAAAGAAAAAAAATTCAACTCAAAAAAATGAAAAAAATCATGTTTACGGGCATTATGTTGATGTTGGTGATGTATGTTTAGATATAACCGAGCTACAAAGTAATTCCGATAGAGATGAGTTGGGTGATGAAGTTAAAGCTAAGTATCCCGATAACCTTTTTTACGGTATGCCCCCTGTACCAGCATGGCCAGTTGATAATAATGAAGATATCCCAACACAGATGGTAGACATTAATCTTCAAAAGATTCAATGTGAGAGTATATTTAAAAACAAAGAACTTTTAAAGCGGTGTATTGGTAAAAAATGTCTTCGAGAAGGTTTCCAGACGAGGACAAGTAGATCCACCAAATCAAGGTATGAAGCTGTGTGTGTTTCGAAAAATTGTTCTTGGTTACTAAGAGCAAAAGCAATTAAAAATACTGATGGACTTTTCCAAGTGAATAAATTTGTTGATGTACACACATGTTCTTCAACATTGTTGCAACCTAATCATCGACAAGCAAACAAATATGTTTTGGGTGAATATGTTGCTGATGTTTTGGCTGAAGACTATAGTAGAGTTTATCGGGGAAAAGAAATTGTTAATGATATGAATGCTCAATTGAATATCAATATCTCATACCATCAGGCATGGCGTGCGAAGCAATATGCATTGTTGTCGTTAAGGGGTACGAAAGAGGATTCTTTTACCAAACTTCCGGCGTATTGTCACAACTTGGCCAAACATAATCCGGGTACTGTCACACATATTAAAACAGATGCTGATGATCGGTTTGAGTTTTTGTACGTCGCACTCGGTTGCTCGGTTAGTATTATCATGTCCTAATTTTTTTTTAATATTTATTTTGGTGTATTTGAATAGATATACAATGTATTGTAGGTACGAGCTTTTGTCAATTTTTGTAAGCCGACCCTAGTAGTAGATGGAGCTCACCTAAAGGGCGAGTTCAAAGGTACCATGCTACTTGCAGTTACTAAGGACGGACAAAATCAAATATTACCGGTTGCATATGGTATATGCAAAAATGAGTGTACTGATTCTTGGACATGGTTTTTTCAAAAACTACGTGATTGCATAGGAAATATGCAGGAGCTTACAATTATATCTGATAGGTCTCCATCTATAGCAACATCCGTTGCCAACATTTTTCCTCACCCTCATCATGGAATATGTGGTGTCCATTTGTATTTCAACATAGTATCTAGATTCGGCAAGAGTAAGACGGTTAAAGGAATTTTTTGGGAGGCGTGTAGGGCGTACACAGTTGATGCTTTTGATGCTGCCATGGATGTTATGAAAAAGACAAAAGAACCAGTATGGGAGTACTTAAAAAGTATAAATCCAGAAACCTGGTCAAGGGCACATTTTAAAGGGAACCGATACAATCTTATGTCGTCCAACAGTGCGGAGTCTATAAATGCATTATCTAGACACGCACGTAAGGTGCCAATACTTATGTTGATTGATTTTTTTCGTGCTACAATGCAACAATGGTGGTTTCAAAGACGTAACTTTGCAGGTATTACGTAAATTTGTAATATTAATGTTTTATTAGTTTCGATGTTATTGATTTTAACTTCTTCATTTTGGCTGTTTTTTTAGCGGAAGCAACAACAACCCTTACCCCTTGGGCGGATGAAGTTGTAAAAGAAAACAAGAAAATTTTTACCAAATGGGATGTTCGCATGATCTCAAATACGAAATGCGAGGTCAAAAAGGGGGCACAAAATGTGATTGTTGATTTTCAACATATGACATGTACATGTAGGCATTGGCAACTTGATGGGATACCTTGTGGTCATGTCATAAGATGTTTAACAGTGAACAATTACCAAGACTGCTCGAGGTTTGCATTAAATGCTTACTTTACCGAAACACTGAGGAAAACATATGAGGAATCAATAAACCCTCTGCCGAAGCCATCCGAATGGGAGATCCCCGATGATTTGATGATTGTTAAGCCACCTATAATGGATAAACGTCAGCCAGGCAGGCCAAGAAACACAGACCGCATTCCATCCCAAGGCGAGGGTCCAATTATAAAAGAGTGTTCTACATGTGGTCAACTAGGACACACGAGAAATAATTGTACTGGAAGGGCGTCTGGTAGCAGAGCAGGTCACATAATTTCTACTGCAGAAATGGCATATAATATTGGTGGTTCAGCGGGTTGCTCACAAACCCATAACGCTGATTTTGATATAAAACAACCTTGAAATTAAGAGTAATGACGAGTTGTTAGCTTATTATGTATTGTAATATTTTTATTAACTCTTACAAGACATTGCTATGCTTTCATATTTTAGTTAAGTTTGTTGATTATAACAATGAATGAAGCCTTTATATTATAAAATATAGTTTGCAGATTTATTTTAACAGTTACAACATGTTATTTAAAAAAAAACAACAAACGATCCTTTGGCAAGCTAATCTGTTTCATGATAATATTACAACAACTTTATAACTAATTTTTAAACTCAGGGAACTGCAACGGGTACTTCTCTTTCTCCATCGTTATATAGTCATCCCTAATTCTCATTTTGTCTTCGAAACGATCCTTTTGTACCATAATGTGTATCAACTGCTCATCCTTCTCAGCAAGCCGTTTTTCAGTCGTTTTGATTGCCTTCTTACTCTTTTTTATCCAATCTTTATGCTCTTTGATTTTGTTTTTATTGAGGTCAATCCATTCTTCAGCTTGTTTGCATTCCGAACCTATATCATTAGCAAGTTGAGTGAGAAGTCGGGATGACTCTTTGTCCTCTTCTTGTTGTGCTTCAGCCTTCTTTAATTCTTCAAAATTTTCATGTGACATATATGACCCGGCTGAAGAGGGTGTAAAAAAAGGGTCTACCGAATCACAGTAGTAACAATCTACTTCGTTGCATGAGCAAATTTCGAATTTGTGTGAGGAACTCATAATAAAATCGATGTTGTATTAAACTGGAGCAATAAGTGGTATTTATACATACTAGACAGTAATGAGAAGTCCAACTTTGAAATGACTAGACAGTAATGACAAGTCACTGTAGTAACCTGCACATCCCAGTGGGTCCCTTAAGTGACAAGAGATAAATGACAGTTTGACATGACAAAACACTGCATAAAGCTGAAATTCGTAGTCCAAATATAACCATTTCGTAGTCAAAGTATTATTTCATAGTCTATTTATTTATATAAATAGATGTTTAAGATCTATAAACCAAACACCCAAATCACCTAAACGAAACGAATTCCCATTATTAGAAATGTCGTCGAATGCAGCAAGTTCTTCGAATGAATTACCTGGTTCCAATTCTGAAAGGCCATGGACGACAAACGAGGTGTTACTTCTAACACGGTGCTGGCTAAGTGTTAAGGATGGTGAACCGTTACTTGCTCCCCCGCATTGCCTAATTGGTGATGAATGGAGTCGCATCACATCTTTGTTTAACCATGAGATGGGAGAAGGGCAAAAAAGAGAAAAATCAGATGTTGTTACTAAGTGGACGGATGTAAAGGAGGAAGTGACATGGTTCAATCGAGCATGTAGTTATGCGAAACGTAACAATGTTCGTTGTCGTGACGAAGAAGAGTTCTTGGAAGTTGTTACAGAGTTTTACATCTTTGAGCATGAAGGCAGAGACTTCGAATATGAGGAAGTTTGGAAGGTTGTTAGAGATAAACAGTATTTCAAGTAGACCGCTCTAATTTGTGTTAAGAATAAGCCATGGACTTGTGTTTTACGTTAATGCTTTGTTCGTATTATGTTGTTTTTTTCATGTAATTGTTGTGATGTTTTAATGGTTCATGGAATCTTGTTACTAATGTATTCTAATATATTTTGATAACTAATGCAATGGCCATTTATTAACTCAAGTTAATCATACGAGTTTCTCACATAATAAACTAAATATATATATATATATATATATATATATATATATATATATATATATATATATATATATATATATATATATATATTAACTCAACTTAATCATACGAGTTTCTCACATACTAAACTAAAATATATTTTAAACATATGAAACACATACGAATTACATACGAAATACATGAAAATAACCTAGTACTCACATAATAAACTAAAATAGATTTTAAACAAACGAAATACATACGAAATACATAAGAAATACATGAAAATAACCTAGTACATGAAAATAACCTAGTACTGAAATAATAAACTAAAATAGATTTTAAACAAACGGGATATATTTCAAAATATTCCAAGGGGCTTCAAACTGGAATTCCAACCCGTTACTTAATGACTTGTATTCCTCCTTAGCAGCTTCCAAGATGACATCCTCAGTAGCATTTAGACGGGCGTCGTCAATTTTGGTATAAAGATCGTTGAATAATAGAACTTCGGTTTTCATTTCATACCATCTTGCTAAGATGTCTAGTTCGTCACGATCGTTTCTTGTAGCCATTCGGTTTGCAGCATTGAAAATATTTGTTAGACGGCTCCAAAACATTGGATCATTCAACTTGCTTGTCTCGTACACATGAATATAAGCATGTGTAAGAACCAAGAACTCTTCATTGCTCCATGATATAGAAGTCATTTGGATTGAAACAAAGAGGGTAGAATCTAAAAAACAATATTTGAACAACTATATTGGTTAATTTAATAACGTTTTGCGTGTAACTTAGGGTCAATTTATAGTAGTTTCTACACAAAATCGCAGTTCAAACTTCTAATATGTCTGCAATTCATAGTCAAAATTAACTGACGAATGCAGTGTACTATACTTATAACACAACAGATCACTGTTCGAGTTGACAATTCATCCCCAGTTGAATGACAACACAATACATTGCTGTTTGAGTTGACAACTCATTGCACCAGGAAAGTAAGGAGTCTTTTTGTTGTATGTGTCTAGTCGTTACTATTTAATAAACGTCCATTTCTTTTAATGTATGTTGTTCCCTCAATAGCCAATATTTAGAAAGCAATAAAATAAAACCGGGGTACATAAATAACTAACACATAATACGACATAAAAAATAAACTGGGTACATGGATAACTAATACGTAACACAGCAGTAAAATAAAAACGGAGTACATAAAAAACTAATACATAATACTACATAAAACATAAATGTGCTACATGAATAACTACTGCATTGAGGGAGGTAACAGGACCACCGTTTCATTTGGTATTTCCCAATGCTCATATGATGGTATACCATTCACCAACTCAGATCCATATGCAACTCGATACACATAATTAGTGAACTTGTATTCAACCATTCTCTGAATGGACTCAGATGTACGGGTTCTTAGACATGCTATAGCGTGACCACATGGTATACCGCTTTTTTGCCATTTACCACAACTACATACCCTTCGTTCAAGTTGTACGTTGTTGGTGGCAAAAGTGTCATGGACTTCAAATGTATCCCCATACAAACGTTTTGCATTACAATTGTAAGACTTGTTGAGACTTTTTTGAACCTTACTCTCAACATAAGGGGTCAACCCACCAGACAACCTCCCTGTAAAATTTGATATTTTAATAAAAATAGCAGCACAATAAAAAAAACAAAACATAACAATCTCCCTTACCATCCAGTTCGGCCCGCTCAGCATACTTTGATTTTATCGACGTGGTGGTTAACTCAATTATCGTTGTTATAGGAAACTCACGTGAGGATATAATTTGCAAAATTTCAGGGACGTCAATCGATTTAACATTGTAACGTATTTTTGGGAAAAATGCTCTTGTCCATTTTGAAATCGGTATATCGTCAAGCCAGTAAATTGGACTCATAAGCAAGGTGCAGAAAGGTGGTTGCCTACATGTACTTTGCAACCTTTCGAAACACAAGTAAAAATCATCAACGCTATATGCATTGCATGACTTCCAAAACAACGATTCGACTTCCGTATTGTTATGTCCGATAGACTCACGTATCTTTCGAGCTATATCTTTAGGACAATATCCATGATAGGAATCCGGGTAGGCACTGTCAACACCAAAGTCTATGTTATCACACATGTTGCTTATGAAACCAACCTCTGTGTCCTCACCTAAACAATCTCTTAACCTCATCATGAACCATCTCCATGATTCTTCACACTGTAAGGTTCCCAAACCAAGTGCTAAGAGTAGTGGCTCATGATTTCCATCTAAAGCCACTGCGAAGTACATTGTTGTCAGAAAGCTCCCAAGAAGGGGTAAATAACCTACATATATCAGCGGTATCATGCACCTAAGGAAGGTACGAATCTACATAAAAACGAAGACATATTAGTGTTATGTAAGAACTAATCGACATAGATTACCATGAAATATTGTATAACTCAATAAAAGAAGTATGTTATACCACGCAACCTAAAGCCACAAAACAGAATTGAAAGCGGTTGTTATCGGTTTTCTTAATGGCTGTGAAGGTATTAGGATTTGTTCTTTGAAGGTTATGCAAGAAAATTGGTAGTTGAGAAAAGGTTCTTTGGCTGTGACTACTCATTTTCAATACCGATAATTGTGCTCTACAATGATCACACAAATGGAATTATAAATAGAAGATATTGTATCTCTACTGATCAAAATTCATAGTTTAACCCTTTAAATTCGTAGTTGAACATTTTGAATTCATAGTCAAACCAGTTCATTTCATAGTCAAATTTCACTGACCGACATGACAATACTACAGAATGTACTTGTCTGCATTTCATAGTTGAACTTTTATGAATTCATAGTCAAACCAGTTTATTTCATAGTCAAAAAGAATTGTCCGTAATATGATTTATTCTATAAATGGGTGTCACTCATTATGAAAAAAATTTAACTGAGAAAGTAACTCCGATTTAAAAGAATAAGAAGGCTAATGGCATACTGCAATTGTGGAGGAGAACGTATCGTTAGGATTTCGGGTACAGCTAAAAACCCAGGAAGATTGTTCTACGCTTGCCCGTATTTGGTATCATGTTCTTACCGTCATTCAAATTTAAACCCTCGTGTTTACATGACACAAATTAATTTTCTTACTGTGGATATTAAATTTAACAGGGACCAAAATGCGGGTTTATCAGTTGGGTTGATGAAGAGAAGGACCAATCTTCTATGGTAATAGCTAAAGTAGCTAACGCTAATAAGCTCTTTCAATCAGAAAATAAGAAGTTAAAGATAGCGTTGGTTTGTAGTTGGGTGTTGTTCTTGGCAGTTCTTGTTTACAAGTTGTAAGCTTTTCAATATTGTTTTTATGGTTTTGAAGTTGTTAGGTCAATAAATTGTTGTATTTGTAACGTTAAAACAAATGTTGTGGTCGTTCTTATGTTTTGAATTTATTGATAAGTAATTAGTAGGTCATTAAATTGTGGTAATTGTCGTAACGTTATATTTTTTGTCATCCGTTGAGTAAACTCTAAAGATAAACTAATAATGAAATCCAACATTAATTTGTATATACATTTATATAATCCAACTACTGAGGAGCAAGACTAGACCCCCAAATAATTTTTGCCATCCGGAGACGGAACTCTAAAGCTGCGTTCTTTGGGTCAATAAGAACACGTATTGGTTGACCTGAAACCAATTGCTCCATAAACATACAAAGAAAAACACCGCAATCTCCCAAATGACTACTTTGTTGGGGAACGTTTTCTTCATAAATGAATTGCATATTCAATGGAATCCTTGGGATGTTCCTCCGCGCCCAATACTTAATCTTGTCCAAATAATTTGCCACCCGACGTTCAAATTTGGAAAAGATTCCTTCGGATTGGAATTTTTCATAAGCACCTCTACCAAGACTGTCATAAATATGCACTTCCATTGACGCTAATCGTAGTTCCCCAAATAGCCAATGATTAGGGGATGAATGAATCGGCAATAAGACCTGTATAAGGATCAGAAAATAAAATTATGTTTATTTACATCACAATACAAAAACATAACAAAAAAACGATATTATTTTCAATATAAACTATTAAGTTTACCGTATCAACATCCCACCAAGCAACCATGAAGTTAGGGTATGTAGCAATACCAGCCATAAACGCCCTCCAGTCCTGTCCTTCTTCCAAAGCATGAGAAACAAAAAAATTTGGAGGCATTATTGTATGTCGGTCGCTCTCAAACCGTCTCTCCATCAAAAGTCGGTACCAAATGGTTATATGCTGCACACATGATACTTTTGTTATTGACTAAAAAACAATTAACTTTTAAAAGAATTAATTAACAATTTATTTACCGCTGACTCCAACCATCCGTCGTGTGTATGCCCAAACAATGAGCTCCAAAAATCTCTATCTAACACGAAATTAAACAAACGATGCTGCACATCGTATGAATGCAATACATAATTTTGGATGACATCCTCACCGCCTGCTACGTAAGGTTGCAGGCGCAACATGGAGAAGTCATGAGCAACACCAAAAACTGGAGGAGGAACGGGGCATGTTGATTTCGTACCAACCTTCTTTTTTGTTCTTCTTTTTTGTTTCGGTGTCGTGTGCAACTAAAAACAATATTCATATGTTTAAATGTATATCTTTCAGATAATTCACATAAACATAGATAATTCACATAAACATAAAATCATCAGTTTATAAATAAAACGAATACCTCGGTGTAAGGAGTGCATAAAAATTGTGATGGTTTTCGACTCCTAGGTTTATCGGGTGTAACTTCTTTGTCATCATCATCATCATGAAAAAAATCTACATTTCCCGTTATTATTAGTTCGTCTTCATCCGGCACATCATCATCAAATTTGTTCCCTGCATTGTCATTCCTCTCCTCCCACTCCTACATTAAAGATAATACTTTATACTTAATAACGAAATACACATAATTTAATAAGCAATAATATCTAAATAAACAAAATATTAATATAATATTAATGTAACTATAATAACCTCTTTAACTTCACTATAATCGTTTACATCAAACACATCATCATCAAATTTGTTCCCCGCATACTGATTACTCTCCTCCAACACCTACATTAAAAATATAACTTTTTACTTAATAACGAAAGACACTTTATTAAAAAGTAATTATTAAAATCGTAAAGGTAACATCTATAACAACCTTGTTGTCTTGAGTATCACCAAAAACATTTTGAGTTGTATTGTTTTTATTCATCACTTCATCTTGCACAACCTATATTTTCAAATATAAAATATGAACACAGGTATTCATATATGTTAATAAAATTTAATAAATAATGTAGCGTGTAACTAACCTGTTCATCATAATTTCTTTGTGACACTGTCGTATCATCAAAAAAAATGTTGTTCCAAAATTGGTCATTATTCACTTCTTCAACAAAAACCTCTGTAGGTTGTCGGTTCATAAACACATGCTGCTCCAGTGCATGTACCCGTTTCAACAACTCGTCTAGCTTGTGTTTCCCACTGCCCCGACCTCTACCATGAGAGCGACCACTGGACGACATACTAGACGAAGATTCGTCTTGTCTCCTAAAATGGTCTCGTACTGGGGATGGAACTGCTTTCCCTTCACCATATACATACTCTTGAAATGACATATAATAAAAAGATGTCATCTCACCATCACCCGGTAACATGTTTTGTCTTGGTGGTAGCCCCTCCTAAAAAATTAAACATATTAAAAATGCATATAAAACTATAATAATCAACTTTATTAATAATAAACGAAATATTTTTAAACCTGCATCTTTGACCAAATCTTGTTCACATCAACCCATTTCAATTTTTTTGTTCCGCTCCATCTTTTCATCCGAGGCAAGTCTTTATTTTTTCTCAATGCAAATCCACATGCACGAACAGCCGGAATCATCTCATATATCCATATCTACAATTTTGTACAATAACAGTAATAAAAGTTAAAATTAAAATAAAAAAGATAACAATAAAACAATATAAATATAAGAAAATTTTTATACCCTAATTGGAGCCGTAAATCCTGAGACGGAATACTTTAAAGTTTGACCACGCTGAGGAAGTGATAAATAATGATGTATCTTACTCCACGTATCCTCAAGGTCAACATAAGTAAAATCCCATAGATAGCTACCCCAAGCGAAGCTAACAAAACAAAAAAAACAAAATTCATTATTATATAAATTATAACTTTAATAAAATAGAACTTTTAACGTAAAGAAAATATACCTATTCCAGATATCCAAATTCTCAGCCAAAAAAAACCAATCTTGTGGCACCCGATCGTTAACTTCTTTGCCCAAAAAACCTTCACACAAAATGTATATCAAACATACTCTAACTGCATCAAGGTCGTCAAGTGCTAGGAATGTTTGATTTAAAATTAAACTTTTCAGGTCGCCGATTTTCACCGAACTATTAGTATGGTCCGGAAATAGCCGTTCACGCAGTAAACATCTTTTTTTACTGCTTATTAATTTTTCCGACCCTTTTCTCCCAATGTTTTTTGGATACTCCCCAAAATTGAAGCCGGTAATCAAACAAAACTCTTCCGGCCCATAAACCATTTTGGTATTGCCTACTCGAAAATATAAACGTTTTATTCCATCTGGAGATAAAACAGGGTCCGGCCGGATCTGATGAAGGAACATTTTATGAAACAATAAAGCGTCCCCTTGTAAACGAGGGACATCAATAAAATAGCCAAAGACGGTATTTCTGAAAATAGCACGTCGGGCATCATCTAAAACTTCAAAGACTTCCCATATGTTACCGCCAGAGCCTTTTAGGTTCGCAAAGGCTTTCGTATTCATTAAACTAAAATCATGCTGCAAAAAAAAACACAAAAACAAATTAGATAACTAAAAAATATACTTTTTTTTAAATATATTACGAACTGCAAATACTTTCTTAATTACTAATATATATATTTCCGATAAAAAACAATAACATACACATATATAAACAATTTTCCAAGTTATACAACAAATATATTTACGATAGATCACAATATCATACATAATTATATAAATATTTTCAACTTAAACATATTTTCAACTTAAACAAATTTTCAACTTAAACGACAAATATATAAACAATTTTTATCTTTCTAATTAAAACTAACATTATATAACCATAACCATATAAACAAAAAAATTTAAAAATAAAACGACAACCAAACTAACAATTTTGCAAGTTATACGACTACTTTATACAAAATTTTCAACTTATACGACAAATAAAAACAATTTCTAACAATATATATACGACAAATTTTCAACTTATAAATGTTATACGACAAATATATATACAGTTTATATAAACAATTATAGGATAAAAATTTACAAGATTTCAGGTTATACAACAACTAAAAAAACTACAAAAATAACAAATTGTAAACATTATCCACGCAGTCTCTACTTGTCTCTACTTGCATTTAAACTTCAAGTATACTAAAAATATACTAAAACTATCAAACACAACAAAATTACCCTTTTTTAACACTAAATAATACAACAATTGATAAAAAAAAAAATAACTTTAAACATTAAAAGAGTTAAAATCTAACCATATTTGCGGGATTGTTGACATAATCCTCCATTTTCTTCAAAAACTAGCCAAAATTCCGAGAGAAGCCCAAAGTTAGAGAGAGTTTTTGTGTAGAGAATGGTGAAAATGAAAAAAAAAAAAAAAAAAAACGTTTTTATACCTAAAAAACACTCATTTCGCAGGTGAGAAGGCCCCATCTGCGAAATGGGCATCTCATCTGCGAAAGTACAAGTGCCTGAAGCACAGCTGTGCTTCAGGCACTTGTACTTTCGCAGATGAGATGCCCATTTCGCAGATGGGGCCTTCTCACCTGCGAAATGGGTGGTTAAATTTGTAATCCCGATTTTTTTTTTGGCTATTTTTGTAATGCAATTAGTGTAATTGGCTATTTTTGTCATTTTCTCTTTAAACAATTATGGAGTTTTTGGTATTTTTTTTTATGTATGGTTGTAACCATGACCATCTCCCTACTTTCAATCAAACCCTAATCCATCAAATATCAAACAAATCTTTTAAACATTAGAAGAAGCTATCGATGGCGCCAAATCCATCGCCACCATCGACACCGTAGCCGCCACAGAGTTGCCACCGGCGCTGCCATCACCATCTTCATTGATCATTTCCTCCACCCACAACCGTTGGCACCCCCTTCCGCAGAGGCGCGGACACTAACACCACCCCCACTGAGAATCGGACAACCACATATTCATTACAACTGCAACTAAACTGCACCACCACCGAAGAACGCCGGTCATCCGCTCTATATGTTTCATAAAATAATTATTTCCATATAGTTTTCTTCAGTTAATCATTAGGTATTCCTCAATAAAAATTGTTCCCTTTCTTGCCTATATTGTTCCAAAATAATCATGATTCGATGTTCTAATCTTGTTGACGTTCAAATTAAGGTATTGTTTCTTATAGCAATTTCATACAATTAAAATTCGAATACTATTAGTTTGTTTTACCGATGAAATTTCTATGAGTTTTATAGAAAACGGATACGATTTAAAGTACCACTAGCATGAACAACAAGTGAATTTATATTTTAAATATTTAATTATATTTTTATCTCATTTGATTTACTTCGTATCTTGTTAAAAGTCTTCCAATCCAGAAACTCGATTCTCACATGCGGGAACCCGTCAGTGATGGTGATGTTTCCAATTGCTTCCGTCCATACTCATTCATGGTAAGTTTTTGGTGTTTTGTTTCTCTCTTTCATCTTTCTTTAGTACTTTAATTGCTTCCAAACTCATGAGTTTCTTCTAAATCCGTTACCAATGGTACAATGTTTTTAAAATTTGTTAATAACTTAGCTAGTCAGATTTTCTTTAAAATTATAAAATCGAGTCTTGAAAAATTTAAATGATGTAATGTAATTTATACGTAGGCATGGCTTTGATTTTTACATTGACATTTAGCTCTCTAACTTTTGATTTCTAAATTGATATATATCACTTTAATTCGTACATGGGAGAATGTTGGAAAGAACTTGCGGAATTAGGCTATGTAATGACTTTTGTTTGTTAAATTATAATCTATGTGGCCTATTAGTGCTTCACGAGGGTTAAGTTAAAATCAATGATGTTGATCTCTAATAGTCAACTAAAGGGCTCAAGTTAAATTATCTTTATGTCGACGGGATTGAAAAGAAATCGATGGTGGAAAGTTGTATTTGCTTACTGGGAGCGAAAGGAAATGGGAGGTCGTGAGAGAAAGATGATATGAGACTGAAGTTTTAACATAAAAAATTGTTTTTATAGATTGAAAAATTGAAAGCTAGTGATTTTTTTTTACTTTTTCATAAAATATTCGATTTTACCCTTTGAGAATTTTTTGGTTCAGTAAAACTTAAAATTTGTATAATTCTTTGCATTTTCGCCCTTTTAATAAGTTAGTCGGTAATCTGCAGGTAATCCGAATAGGTGGCGTGTCACGTGTGCCTTTTTTGCTGACTCGGCAACTATTCATGTTGATTAAAAAATATCCAAAGGCACGCCACGTGTGCCTTTTTTGATGACTTGGACATTGACTCGACAACTATTCATATTGATGAAAAAACTAGTTTATAACCCGTGAGGACCATGGTTATAAAATTAATTAAACTTTCATATTAAAAAATCAAAATTATTAATCAATTATTTTAAATAAATTATTACTTTAGAGTTATTTTTTAGTTATATATAATTATAATCATTGATTTAAATAAATACGCGAAGTTATATCACCTTATAATCTGTATTAATCTTATTTTATTTTTTAATCTAATGTTATTAATTTAATATAATTAGAGTGAAAATTTTTAAAATTTACAATTTAAAATGGAGAGTCAATTATTAATTTAATGTAATTAGAGTGGAAAATTTAAAATTAATAATTAATAGGTTGACAAGTGACATGATAGGTGACATATAATATTAATGAACAATTCTAATAGTATGACATTTGTCAATAGGAGAATAAATTTATTTATTTATTAGAATAGGGATATTTGAATATTGTACGTTATAGGATTCGAACAGGACACATCTTCCTTTGGGTCTATGAAATTGTCTAACGCCTTACCACTTAGCTAAAAATAATTTTGTGTATACAATCTGAACATTTGAATATAAAGTAGAAACTTAATTAACACCATTATTATTAGTTATTTTTTTATTATTATTATAATTACTATTATAATAATTATTTTTATTATTTATGTTGGGTTTTCTCTTGGGTTTTTAGCCCATGAGGAAAGCCCATTTCTTTAGCCCATGTATATGTGTTACATGCCCTAATTTCATCAACACTCAAATTTTTCAGCCACCAAGAGAGTTAAAGAAAGTAAAAAGCAAAAAAGGGTTTTTTTTCTCAATTCTCGTTCTGTTATTGAAGATACACCTACAGTGTTTGGTAATTTCCTAGAGATCCAACGGTCGGTTTTCTTTGATTTTTGGGCAGCAGCTTCCTAACATTGAGAAGTTCAGATCCAACGGTTGAATTGTTGAGATCAGCTCGAGAGTCTCGGGAATCGTCCCTTTTGTTTGGTGCTGGAAGTTAGGAACGTTTTTGGTGATATTCTTCTTTGTCTTTGCTTATTTCATTTCATATGCTTGATGTGATTTAGTTCCAAGTATATGATGATTATTTTATGCCTCTAGTATATCTAGAGAAGACTTTGTATTGCTCTAATATTTGTGATAGTGGATTTGAAGCGGCTCTAGTAGTCATGTGGTTTTACTCTCCTTTCTTTAGAGGTTTCCACGCTAAAATTCCGTGTCTTTATTGGTTGATTACTTATTGTTTTGTGTTGATTATATTGATCATATAACTTGAATTGGGGTTGATTTTTTGCAAGTGAAAATATCCTATTTGTTTGAATCCTAAAAGGTTCATTCTAAACACGAATAGTTTAGTCAAATGAAGTATTATTCTGCATTGTTATTTACTGTTGTGGCTGCGTCTTTCCCATCAGATTGGTATCAGATCCTGGTTCTTGTTATTAGGTTACTTGTTTAAACAATGGAAGCTAATACAAATAGTATTGTAAATTTGAATGGTTCTAATTATCAAATTTGGAGAGGCAAGATGGAAGACCTTCTTTATGTGAAGGATTATTATATGCCTGTGTTTAATACTGAAAAACCTGAGCATAAAATAGATGCAGAGTGGAATATTTTCCATAGAAAGGTTTGTGGGTATATTCGACAATGGGTTGATGATAATGTTTTGAACCATATTAGTGTGGAGACTCATGCTCGTACTTTGTGGAACAAGTTTGAGCAGTTGTATGCTCGGAAGACCGGGAACAATAAATTGTTCTTGATTAAACAGTTGATTGGCTTGAAGTACCATGATGGAAATCCTATTAGTGATCATTTGAATTATTTTCAGGGAATTATTAACCAGCTTTCAGGAATGGGTATCAAGTTTGAAGATGAGTTACAAGGTTTATGGCTCCTTGGCACTTTACTGTATTCTTGGGAAATTTTTAGGACATCCTCGTCCAACTCTACACCAGATGGTATTATCACCATGGAATTGGCTAAAGGCTATGTTTTAAATAAAGAGATGAGAAGAAACTCACAAGGTTCCTCTTCACATTCAGATGTGTTGGTCACAGAAAGCAGGGGGAGTAGTCAAAGTAAAGGTCCGAATAACAAAGGGAAGCATCGCAATAAATCTAAAGGAAAGTTTACTGACTATGAGTGCAATCATTATGGTAGAAAAGGGAACACAATAAAATTTTGAAGATAGTTGAAATGGGAGAACAAGAAGGAAAATTACAACAATCAAAAGAACAATCACAAGAAAGATGATGGCGGTAATGATACTGCTGAAGTTAACACTGCTACCGAAGAGTTCTTTATTTGTTGTGATTATGATATGGTTAATCTTGCACATGATGATTCGAGTTGGGTTGTTGATAGTGGTGCTACCTGTCATGTGACACCACAAAGGGATTTTTACATATCTTACACTCTTGGTGATTTTGGGATTATTAATATGGGTAATAATGAGTTATCAAAGATTGTTGGTGTCGAAGATATTTGTTTTATGTTTGAGATTGGGATGGAGTTGGTTTTATACAATGTAAAACATGTTCCAGATATTAGACTTAGTTTGATCTCTGCTGACTTACTAGATGATGACGGTTACCATAATACCTTTGGTGGTGGCATTTGGAAACACACTCGTGGTTTTTTTATCCTAGCAAGATGTGAATGAAGCTTAAAGTTATACATAGCACATCCGAAGATCTCCAAAGAATCGATTCATGCATCGATACATTGTGATATGACCGATTTGTGGCATAAAATACTTGGTCACATGAGTAAAAAGGGGATGTCTTTATTATTGAAGAAAAATGTGTTGACCGGTGTGCATGATGCGAATTTGAAGAGATGTTCTCATTGTCTAGCAGGTAAGCAAAATAGAGTTTCCTTTAAGATCCATCCTCCTTCCAGGAAGAAGAATATACTTGATCTGGTACATTCCGATGTATGTGGTCCCATGAAGACTAGGACACTTGGGGGTTGTTTTTATTTTGTCACATTTATCGATGACTATTCAAGGAAGGTATGAGTTTATACTTTGAAGACTAAAGATCAAGTATTGGATGTGTTTAAGCATTTTCATGCCTTGGTTGAGAGACAAACTAGGAAGAAATTGAAGTGTGTTCGGATAGATAATGGCGGTGAATACATTGGTCTTTTTGATGCTTATTGTAGAGAGCAAGGTATTCAACACCAAAAGACTCTTCCAAAGACACCCCAGTTGAACGGTTTAGCAGAACGGATGAATAGAACATTGAGTGAAAGAGTTAGATGTTTGATTTCACATGCAGGATTTCCTGGTTCTTTTTGGGGAGAAGCTTTGAATACAGCGATGCAATTATTAATCTTACTCCTTGTGTTCCTTTGTCTTTTGATGTTCCTAACAGGGTTTGGAGTGGCAAAGATATTTTGTATCGTCAATTACGAGTCTTTGGATGCAAGGATTTTGTGCATATTCCTAAAGATGAAAGATCAAAGCTTGATGTGAAGACCAAGCATGTATATTCCTTGGTTATGGCCAAGATGAATTCGGTTACAGGTTATATGATCCAATTCAGAAGAAACTCGTAAGAATTTGTGATGTTGTATTTGTTGAAGTTCAGAGTTTAAAAGATATTGAGAAGGCAAAGATTGTTCCTCAATCTACTAATGATCGTGTTGATTTGGATCCGGTCCCCCCTCAACATTTTGAGCCAATTAATGAAGACGTTCAGAATGACGAGCATGGTACTGATGACAATGATGTTCCAGAGGAGTCAAAGTTAGATGAGGATTTTCATCTACAGTTGTCGGTACCTGATATACCACCATTTGTCCTATTTAGGCGGTCTACGAGAGATCGTCATCCTTCCACCTGTTATTCTGCTGATGAGTATGTTCTGGTCACTGATGGGGGAGAGCCAAATTGTTATTCAGGAGCTATGGAAGATGAGCATAAAAGAGAATGGGTTGAAACTATGCAAGATGAGGTGAATTCCTTACATGAAAACAATACTTTTGTGTTGGTGATGTTGCCTAAGGGCAAGAGAGCTTTGAAGAACAAGTGGGTTTACAAAGTGAAGACTGAAGAACATACCTCACAGCCTAGCTACAAGTCTAGATTGGTGGTCAAAGGGTTCAGTCAAATAAAGGGTATTAATTTTGATGAGATTTTCTCTCCGGTCGTAAATATAGGTTCCATTCGGGTGATTCTTGGTTTAGTTGCTAGACTTGATCTTGAGGTTGATAAAATGGATGTTAAGACAACTTTCCTTCATGATGACTTAGACAAGGAAATTTATACGGAGCAACCTGAAGGTTTTCAGGTTAAAGGAAAAGAAGACTATGTGTGTAGGCTTCAGAAAAGTCTTTATGGGTTGAAGCAAGCACCAAGACAGTGGTACAAGAAATTTGAGTCGATCATGGGTGAGCAAGGCTACCGCAAGATTACTTTAGATCACTGTGTTTTCTTCTAGAAGTTTGGTGATGATGATTTCATAATTTTATTGTTTTATGTTGATAATATGTTGATTGTGGTGGATAAGGTGTCTAAGTCCATAACTATATTTGGTATGTACTTGACCCGACTTAGCATGCTCCATTTGGGTTGCATGGCATCCGAACAATTGGATAGACAAAATGAGAAAATGATACTTGTGATTTGTTAATATATTATAAGTTCTATTTATATTAATAAATCATATTATTTAATTAGTATTGATCAAGAATTAATTTGGAATTAATTTGTGATCAAAAGAGACTAATTAAATACATGGGGATTGATTGTGTAAATCATTCATTCTTATATATTGGGCTTATGATCCATAATTAATTAGATTAGGCTAAAACCCATAGGGTGATCCATGGAGGTTAAAACTCATGGATCATGGAGGAAATGAAAAGTCATGCACATTAGGGTTTGCATGGTGTAACCCTACATGTGACACACTATATAAAGGACCTCATGGCAAGTAAAATCGGCCACTAGACATACAAGTGAGGGCTAGCCGAATTTTGAGTACAAGTGTTCTTATTTCAAGTTATTCCAATAGTTGTGGTGTTGTGTGAGACATTTGAGGCATCACACTTGGGGTGCTAGGCTCACAAGGTCTTAAGGAATCAAAGTTACAATAAATGTATGTTATTCTACTAGTTTTTATATTAAATATACCCCATGATATGCTAGTTAGGATGAAAACCTTGGAAAATAAAAGTTTGCATGTATAATAGAGAAAACA